>NC_141694.1:125958481-126354108 GCF_964263255.1 Lissotriton vulgaris | reverse complement strand
CACCTTCACAACTCACACACACCCTCACACCCCTCACACCCTTACCAAGTCCTCTCACCCACCCTCACACCCTCACCCTCACACCCCCACACCCCCTCACCCTCACACCCCCTCACCCTCAAACACCCTCACTCACACACCCTCACTCCCCCTCACACACCCTCTCACCCTCACACACCCATTTCACCCTCACACCCCCTCACCCTCACACCCCTCACCCTCCCAACCCCTCACCCTCACACACCCTCACACAACCTATCACCCCCACAACCCCTCACCCTCACACCCCCTCACCCACCCTCACCCCTCACCCTCACACACCCCCTCACTCTCACCCACCCTCACACCTCCTCACCCTCAACACCCTCACCCTCACACCCCCTCACCCTCACACCCCTCACATCCCCACACCCCTCACACACCTCACCCTCACCCACCCCTCACACACCCTATCACCCTCACAATCCCTAACCCTCACACCCCCTCACCCACCCTCACCCCTCACCCACCCTCTCACGCTCACCCACCCTCACACCCCTCACCCTCAACCCCCTCACACTCATACACACCCTCACACCCCCTCATCCTCACACACCCTCTCTCACCCTCTCACCCTCACACCCCTCACCCTCACACCCACCCTCACCCACCCAACCCCTCACCCTCACAACCCCTCACCCTCACACACCCTCACCCACACCCTCACCCTCACACCCCTCACCCTCACCCACCCTCTCACCCGCCCTCACACCCCCTCACATCCCCACACCCCCTCACCCACCCTCACTCACCCACCCTCACTCACACACCCTCACCCTCACACACCCTCAACCCTGTCACCCTCACCCCCTTCACTCTCACACCCCCTTCACCCTCACACCCCCTTACCCTCACCCCTCCTCACCCTCACAACCCCACACCCTCACGCCCCCTCAACTCACACCCCCTCACCATCACATCCCCTCACCCTCGCATCCCCTCACCCTCGCATCCCCTCACCCTCACATCCCCTTACCCTCACACCCCCTTACCCTCACACCCCCTCACCCTCACATCCCCTCACACAACCCCACACTGTCACACCCCTCACCCTCACACCCCCTCACCCTGACACCCTCTTACACACCCTCACAACCCTCTCACCCTCACAACCCTCTCACCCACACACACCCTCACTCATCCACCCACCCTCACCCTCTTGTACCCTCACCCTCACACCCACTCACCCTCACACATCCTCACTCACTCTCATACCCCCTCACCCTCACAACTCACACACCCTCACACCTCACACACCCTCTCACCCTTACCAACCCTCTCACCCACCCTCACACCCCCTCACCCTCACATCCCCACACCCCCTCACCCTCACCCTCACACCCCCTCGCCCTCACACACCCTCACTCACACACCCTCACTCCCCCTCACACACCCTCACTCACCCTCGCACACCCATTTCACCCTCACACCCCCTCACCCTCACACCCCTCACCCTCCCAAACCCTCACCCTCACACAACCTATCACCCTCACGACCCCTCACCCACCCTCACCTCACTCACCCTCTCACTCAGTCTCACACCTCCGCACCCTCAACACCCTCACCCTCACACACCCCTCACCCTCACACACCCCTCACCCTCACACACCCCTCACCCTCACACCCCCTCTCACCCTCACACCCCCTCTCACAATCACACCCCCTCACCCCCATCACCCTCCCCTGTCACCCTCACACCCCCTCACCCCACACCCTCACACTCCCTCACAATCCCTCACCTTCACACACACCCTCACACACACCCTCACACACCCTCACCCTCACATACCCTCACCCTCACATCCCCTTACCCTCACACCCCCTCACCCTCACATCCCTGTGGAGTGGTGTGGCTCACTGGTTAGAGGCAGCAGACCCGTAAGCAGAGAACGGCCCGGGACCAGGGTTCAATTCCCGACGCGGCAGGGTAGTGGTCCAGGGTCAAAACGGACTCGATAATTCTCGCCTCGTGCCTACTCTAACCAGGGAACACACTCGGCAACTCTGGGCATTAAGCTTGGCTCATCTCTACAACGGCCCCCCACAGACGCCGGGGATGCCTGGTTTCACCTTGGAGATACCCAGAAAGGGACCATCTCACAGGGAAAACCAGGACGGGTTGCCCAGCAGTCTTCAGCGCCAGGATACTCCATGGAGTCGCAGTGCGCTTTACAAGTACTTCCACATTTACATTTACATTTACATCCCCTCATTCTCACCCTCACACACCCCCTCACCCTCACACACCCCCTCACCCTCACACCCCCTTATACACCCTCACCCTCACAACCCTCTCACCTTCACACCCCTCTCACCCACACACACCCTCACTCATCCTCACACCCCTCACACACCTTCACCCTCTTACACCCTCACACATCCTCACTCACCCTCACACCCCTCACCCTCACAACCCTTCACCCTCACACCTCACACACCCTCTCACCCTTACCAATCTTCTCACCCACTCTCACACCCTCACATCCCCTCAAACTCACATCCGCTTACCCTCCCTCAAAACCCTCACCCTCACACACCTCCTCACCCACCTCCTCACCCTCACACACCCCTCACCCTCTCACCCACCCTCTAAACCTCACACCCCCTCACCCTCACACACCCTCACCCTCACACACCCTCACCACCCCACACTCACCCTCACACCACCTCACCCTCACACCACCTCACTCTCACTCCCCCTCACACCCCTCACCCTCACACACCCTCACTCACCCTCTCACACACCCTCACACACCCTCACCCTCACACACCCTCACCCTCGCACACCCCTCACCCTCGCACACCCCTCACCCTCGCACTCCCCTCACCCTCACACACCCTCTCGCAATCAAACACCCTCACCCCGTCACCCTCCCCTGTCACCCTCACACCCCCTCACCCCACACCCTGACAACCCCTCACCCTCACCCTCACCCCCTCTCCCTCACACACTTTCAACTCACTCCCTCACCTTCACAAAGCCCCTCCCACACCCTGACACACACCCTCACAACCCCTCACCCTCACCCCCCCTCACCCTCACCCCCCCTCACCCTCACATCCCCTCACCCTCACATCCCCTTACCCTCACACCCCCTCACCCTCACATCCCCTCATCCTCAACCTCGAACACCCCTCACCCTCCCACACCCCCTCACACAACCCCACACTGTCACACCCTCACACCCCCTCATCCTGACACTCTCTTACACACCCTCACAACCCTCTCACCCACACACACCCTCACTCATCCTCACACCCCTCACACACCCTCACCCTCTTGTACCCTCACCATCACACATCCTCACTCACCCTCATACCCCCTCACCTTCACAACTCACACACCCTCACACCTCACACACCCTCTCACCCTTACCAACCCTCTCACCCACCCTCACACCCCTCACCCTCACACACCCTTACCCTCACATCCCTACACCCCCTCACCCTCACACCCCCTCGCCCTCACACACCCTCACTCACACACCCTCACTCACACACCCTCACTCCCCCTCACACACCCTCACACCCTCTCACCCTCACACACCCATTTCACCCTCACACACCCCTCACCCTCACACCCCTCACCCCCACAACCCCTCACCCTCACACACCCTCACCCTCACACACCCTCTCACTCTCACCCACCCTCACACCTCCTCACCCTCAACACCCTCACCCTCACACCCCCTCACCCTCACACCCTTCACATCCCCACACCCCCTCACCCTCACACACCTCACCCTCACCCACACCTCACACACCCTATCACCCTCACAACCCCTCACCCTCACACCCCCTCACCCACCCTCACCCCTCACCCTCACACACCCTCTCACGCTCACCCACCCTCACACCCCCTCACCCTCAACCCCCTCACCCTCACACACACCCTCACCCTCACACACCCTCTCTCACCCTCTCACCCTCACACCCCTCACCCTCACACCCTCACACCCCTCACCCTCTCACCCTCACCCACCCTCTCACCCGCCCTCACCCCCTCACACCCCCACATCCCCTTACCCTCACCCACCCTCACACACCCTCTCACCCTCACACACCCTCAACCCTGTCACCCTCACCCCCTTCACTCTCACACACCCTTACCCTCACCCCTCCTCACCCTCACAACCCTACACCCTCACGCCCCCTCAACTCACACCCCCTCACCCTCACATCCCCTCACCCTCACATCCCCTTACCCTCACTCCCCCTCACCCTCACATCTTCAACCTCAAACACCCCCTCACCCTCACACACCCCCTCACACAACCCCACACTGTCACACCACTCACCCTCACACCCCCTCACCCTGACACCCTCTTACACACCCTCACCCCCACAAACCTCTCACCCTCACAACCCTCTCACCCACACACACCCTCACTCATCCTCACACCCCTCACCCTCTTGTACCCTCACCCTCACACCCACTCACCCTCACACATCCTCACTCACCCTCATACCCCCTCACCCTCACAACTCACACACCCTCACACCTCACACACCCTCTCACCCTTACCAACCCTCTCACCCACCCTCACACCCCCTCACCCTCACACACCCTTACCCTCACATCCCCACACCCCCTCACCCTCACACACCCTCACTCCCCCTCACACACCCTCACTCACCCTCACACACCAATTTCACCCTCACACCCCCTCACCCTCATACCCCTCACCCTCCCAACCCCACACCCTCACACAACCTATCACCCTCACGACCCCTCGCCCTCACACCCCCTCACCCCTCACCCTCACACACCCTCTCGCAATCACACACCCTCACCCCGTCACCCTCCCCTGTCACCCTCACACCCCCTCACCCCACACCCTCACAACCCCTCACCCTCACACACCCTCACCCTCACTCCCTCACCTTCACACACCCCCTCACACACCCTGACACACACCCTCACCCTCACACCCCCTCACCCTCTCATCCCCTCACCCTCACATCCCCTTACCCTCACACCCCTTCACCCTCACATCCCCTCATCCTCAACCTCAAACACCCCCTCACCCTCACACACCCCCTCACACAACCCCACACTGTCACACCCCCTCACCCTGACACCCTCTTACACACCCTCACAACCCTCTCACCCGCACAACCCTCTCACCCGCACACACCCTCACTCATCCTCACACCCCTCACCCTCACACACCCTCACCCTCTTTTACCCTCACCCACTCACCCTCACACATCCTCACTCACCCTCATACCCCCTCACCTTCACAACTCACACACCCTCACACCTCACACACCCTCTCACCCTTACCAACCCTCTCACCCACCCTCACACCCCTCACCCTCACACACCCTTACCCTCACATCCCCACATCCCCTCGCCCTCAAACACCCTCACTCACACACCCTCACTCACCCTCACACACCCATTTCACCCTCACCCCCACACCCCTCACCCTCCCAACCCCTCACCCACCCCTCACACAACCTATCACCCCCACAACCCCTCACCCTCACACCCCCTCACCCACCCTCACCCCTCACCCTCACACACCCCCTCACTCTCACCCACCCTCACACCTCCTCACCCTCAACACCCTCACCCTCACACCCCCTCACCCTCACACCCCTCACATCCCCAAACCCCCTCACACACCTCACACACCCTATCACCCTCACAACCCCTAACCCTCACACCCCCTCACCCACCCTCACCCACCCTCTCACGCTCACCCACCCTCACACCCCTCACCCTCAACCCCCTCACACTCACACACACCCTCACCCTCACACCCCCTCATCCTCACACACCCTCTCTCACCCTCTCACCCCCCTCACCCTCACACCCACCCTCACCCACCCAACCCCTCACCCTCACAACCCCTCACCCTCACACACCCTCACCCACACCCTCACACCCCTCACCCTCACCCACCCTCTCACCCGCCCTCACACCCCCTCACCCACCCTCACTCACACACCCTCACCCTCACACACCCTCAACCCTGTCACCCTCACCCCCTTCACTCTCACACCCCCTTCACCCTCACACCCCCTTACCCTCACCCCTCCTCACCCTCACAACCCCACACCCTCACGCCCCCTCAACTCACACACCCTCACCCTCACACCCCCTCACCCTCACATCCCCTCACCCTCACGTCCCCTCACCCTCACATCCCCTTACCCTCACACCCGCTCACCCTCACATCCCCTCACACAACCCCACACTGTCACACCCCTCACCCTCACACCCCCTCACCCTGACACCCTCTTACACACCCTCACCCTCACAACCCTCTCACCCTCACAACCCTCTCACCCACACACACCCTCACCCTCTTGTACCCTCACCCTCACACCCACTCACCCTCACACATCCTCACTCCCCCTCATGCCCCCTCACCCTCACAACTCTCACACCTCACACACCCTCTCACCCTTACCAACCCTCTCACCCACCCTCACACACCCTCACCCACCCTTACCCTCATATCCCCGCACCCCCTCACCCTCACACCCCCTCGCCCTCACACACCCTCACTCACACACCCTCACTCCCCCTCACTCACCCTCGCACACCCATTTCACCCTCACACCCCCTCACCCTCACACCCCCTCACCCTCACACACCCTCACCCTCACACCCCCACCCTCCCAAACCCTCACCCTCACACAACCGATCACCCTCACGACCCCTCACCCTCACACCCCCTCACCCACCCTCACCCACCCTCTCACTCTCACCCAGTCTCACACCTCCGCACCCTCAACACCCTCACCCTCGCACACCCTCACACCCCTCACATCCCCACACCCCCTCACCCTCACACACCCTCACCCACCCCTCACACAACCTATCACCCTCACAACCCCTCACCTTCACACCCCCTCACCCACCCTCACCCCTCACCCTCTCACACTCACCCACCCTAACACCCCCTCACCCTCAACCCCCTCACCCTCACACACCCTCACCCTCACTCCCCCTCTCCCTCACACCCCCTCACCCTCACACCCTCACATCCCCACACCCCCTCACCCTCACACCCCCTCACCCTCACACCCTCTCACACACCCTCACTCACCCTCTCACCCTCACACCCCTCACCCTCACATACCCTCACACCCACCCTCACCCTCACAACCCCTCACTCTCACACCCCCTCACCCTCACACCCCCTCACCCTCACACACACCCTCACCCTCACACCCCTCACCCTCACCCACCCTCTCACCCACCCTCACACCCCCTCACCCTCAACCCCCTCACCCTCACACTCACACCCCCTCACATCCCCACTTCCCTCACCCACACTCACACACCCTCACTCACCCTCACACACCCTTAACCCTGTCACCCTCACCCCCGTCACCCTCACACCCCCTTCACCCTCACACCCCGTTACCCTCACACCCTCACCCCCCTCACCACCCCTCACACCCTCACAACCCCACACCCTCACGCCCCTTCAACTCACACCCCCTCACCCTCACACCCTCACACACCCCTCACACTCACACACACCCTCACACCCCCTCACCCTCACACCCCCTCACTCTCACACACCCTCACCCCACCTCACCCTCAAACCCCTTCCCCCTCACCCACCCTCACTGTTAAAAGGGGCGATCCCAGGGGAGGTCAGAATCGGTACCTGACCACCCTGTGAGCCACCTTTCCCAGGACTCAGCCGAGCACTGGCGGGAGACCCTTCTGCGGAAGGGTTGCATATCTAGGATCGCACGCGCTGCTCTAGCACCACTCGACAAAGAGACACCACACCATAGGTTCTGAAGAACGTGTTCTTTATCTAGTAAGATATCAGGATCCGCAAGGTTCGTATTTACAAGCAGAGCAAGGCTTATAAAGTCTCGGTAAGGGTAGGGTAGCGGGACAGTCTTAAGGATCAGGGTCAATATAGGTGCGTATCCGGCACACAGCTCTCAATCCTTGAGCCGGGGAATACGATACAATCTTGGGTCCAGCCGGACCAGAACAGTCTCTGAGCCGCGACCAAGTCAGCAAGGCTCGAGCAAGGATGTCGGAGGTCTTATGATCTTTTGGGGAGCTGCGATCCAATCAGCAGGGCTCAGGCGTTCTCAGCATTGCAAGGGAGCCGCGACCACGTCAGCAGGGCTCAGATGGTTCAGGCAGAAGTCCGTCTCTGCTAGATGGTAGCCGCGACGATGTCAGCAGGGCTCACCAAGGTTCCAAGGTCCGAGTAGTTTCTTCTTCGATGTTCCGTTGAGCCGCGACCACATCAGCAGGGCTCTCTTAGTTCCAGGATTCAATCTGCGGGTAGTCCCAGAGCGCCCCTTATTATAGGTCTGCTCCTCTTTGATGTCCGGAGTCCTCGCAGGCAGGGGTCTTAGCACCTGGGGGTCGCTTGTCGGGGTTTAATGCCACGCGGCCCTTTGATCCTTTCAAGTTGGGTCTGGAGGGATCCCAGTCACCCAGCAGGCGTAGAGCCAGCCCACAGGGAGGCCGGAGGGGCGATCGAAACCCATCTCTCAAGGGGGAGGCTGGAGGTGTGATAGAAACTGCTCCTCCCTCTCTCGCTCTCTGGGAGCTCTCTACCCCCCAGCCGGGCATGGCGCTTCTAGGACCGAGGTGGCTCTGGGGCTGGGGCGGCCATCTTAGGTGCAGGGGAATGGTCACCGGCCTTCAGGGCCGATGGGGTTTGGGTGCGTCCGGTGCCGGGGAGATGGGAGGTGAGGACGGGGAAGTCCAGTGTGGTCTGTGGGGTCATGGAGGGAGTGGGCCTGGTAAGCCATGATAATCAGGGGCCTACTGTGGTGCACGGGTCAGGGTTGGGTCGCTTCGGGTCAGGGAGGAGCACGCCACGAGGCCGGGTCTAACACGCGTCCCCCCCACCCCAGCTGAAGGCCGGAGAGAACTACCCATTCTTTTTGATTCCGCTACTACACGGACTCGATCTATCACACTTCTTGCTGCAGTGAGGCTTGGCTGCAGCATATTGGATTCCTCTTCTAGGGACGCTTGTCATATAAGCTCACTTACTTATAAGTGAGCACAGTGAGCACTGGACTGCACCTCCAATAAACTTGCTACTCACCACTTGGACATTTACATATAGCTAAAAGACCATGATTCCTTCGTTCTGATTGAGCATATTTGGCTACTACATCCGTCGGGGAGAGCCCTGCGCTTGATAATTGCAGGTGCTTCCGTTCTTACTACTATCGCCCCTGGTGTTTCATTATAAACCCAAACCAGGATGCTTTGATTCCCCATCCTTTAACATCCGGACATTTTCTTTATCTTTCCGGATTTTCTTTTGTATATGGTTCCATATTTTATATCTACATGCCTGGACAAGCCCTTATGTGACAGACGTCGTTATTTCACGTCCTGCCTAGCCTTGAAAAAGTCTTTAGTACTTACCTTTAGTACTGACGAAACACGTGTCGGCTGTTTTTTGTCAAGCTTACTCTCATGGATTTTGAATAAAGAACATAAGAATCTGAACTTTCTTGTTTGTTTGTGATGTCCAACCACCATTGATATTGGAAAATCCTTGTTTATTGAGAAACAACCAGGAGATGCATTTTGTCCCTGTAAACACTTGTGTGTTAGGAATGTGCCAGATTTGACCCTCTTGCTTTATTAGTATCTGTCAATCTACGATTGTCATTGAATCTCTTTTGGTAGTGGGGGATAGTGGTCTGTAGAGCACTCCGTCTTCGCAACTGAAGATTTATTACATTTCCAGCATTTATCATATACCTAATTGTCACTAGTGAATGTGCGGTCCTTTCCTTTTGGATACACCACTACCGTCTCTTCCTTTCTACCATCCTCTTGGGGGTTCTCTTCGCTGAGGCGGAAGAATCTGGAGAGGCTGTCAGCGTTGGCGTGGTCAGTACCAGGGCGATGCTCTACTGTGAAGTCCATCCCTTGGAGGGAGATCGACCATAGCAGCAGTTTGGGGTTTTCACCTCTCATCTGCATGAGCCACAGTAAGGGTTGATGATCTGTTTGGACTCGGAGTGGGTTCAGAACAAGTAGGGCCGTAGCTTCTTTAGAGCCCAGACTACGGCGAACGCCTCGCGTTCAATGGTGCTCCATCGTTGTTCTCGGGGCAGTAGTCTTCGACTAATGAAGGCTACGGGCTGATCTATGCCTTTCTCGTTGAGCTGGGAGAGCACGGCTCCAATGCCATGCTCGGAAGCATCGGTTTGCACCACAAACTCTTTGGAGTAGTCGGGGGCTTGTAGCACAGGGGCAGTACACATGTCGGTTTTCAGGGCGTCAAACGCCTCTTGGCAGGAGGGGGTCCACTGCGTCTTTTTAGGCTGTATTTTGGAAGTTAGTTCTGTGAGGGGACCCACTAGGCTGCCGTAACTTTTGATGAACCTCCGGTAGTAACCGGTGAGGCCCAGAAAGGCTCGGACTTCTGTTTGGGTGGTGGGTGGTTCCCAGGCCAGGATGGCATCGATCTTAGGCTGGAGAGGGGCGACCTGCCCGCTTCCGGCCTGGTGCCCCAGGTAGACCACCGATCCTTGCCCAATCTGGCACTTGCTGGCTTTCACGGTTAGGCCTGCCTGGCGCAGGGCCATCAACACCTTCCGGAGTTGCCGGAGATTCTCACTCCATTGGGAACTGAATACCGCGATATCGTCCAGAGGCCGACACTGACAACGATACTGTATCACTCCTTGAAGACATGACAGCTGCAGGACTTAACCAACTAGTCTCGGCACCCACACATATTGCAGGGCACACCCTTGAAGGGATATTCACAAATAATTCAGACATTTCCTACTCCTCACAACTGCCTCTCACTTGAACAGACCATTCAGCGGTTTTTTATGCTATTAGGCTTAATAATCCCACAGTCCCCAGTCATTTCCAGGAACTGGAAAAACATTAATATCCCTCACCTATCCGCCACTCTGGTCTCATCACTAGATACCATTGACCCAGATCCAGACATAGCTTCTAACAATTACCTTTTACAACTCAATAGCGCCCTAGACGCCCTTGCACCACCAAAACTCATTTCCCGAAATCGTACCTCGCCCTCAGCCCCTTGGTTTTCCGAAAATTTGCTCTTACAGAGACAATTCTGTAGGAACCTAGAAAGACGCTGGCGCAAACACTACAGCCTCACTGACAAACCTACATACAAAAGCGCTCTCATTAAATACAAGCAGCAGTTAGTTATAGAAAAAAGCAGTTATTACATCACCCAGATCAAATCAGCAGAAAATTCCACCAAAAAGCTCTTTCATGTAGTTAACCACCTGACTAATCCTCCGACTCCACCAGAAAACACCTCTCAAGAGCTGTGCAACTCGCTGGCTGACTTCTTCACTGACAAAGTCACCTCCATATTCTCTGCTTTTACTCCTCAAGCTGTGCCCACTGTCAAATCCCCTGTTCTCAACCATTCCCCCAATCCCCCGTCCTTTTCTTTCTTCCACCCAGTCACACTTGAACAAACCTCACACCTCATCACTACTATCAAATCAGGCTCACCACTAGACCCCTGCCCCCCTTCCATCCTCAACCTCATTCCTGAGGCCATCTCACCTGCAATAGCCACTATATGCAACAATATGTTCCAAGCAGGTACCTACCCGTCAGTGTGGAAAAAGGCGATCATCAGGCCTCTTCTAAAAAAAACCTCCTTTGACCCCACTGATCCTGCTAGTTACAGACCCATTGCATGCCTACCCTTTCCATCCAAAATTTTCGAAAGCCTCATGAACCAACAATTACCAGACTTCATTGACACCCATAACTTATTGGACAACACAGAATTTGGCTTTAGGAAAGCACACGGAACCGAAACAGCGTTCATCAAAGCAGCGGATGAGATCAGACACACGTTAGACAAAGGAGGAGCGGCAGTCCTGATCCTGTTGGACTTGTCAGCGGCTTTCAACACGGTCAATCACAACATCTTGATCGACCGTGTCGCAGCCATGGGGGTGGAACACAAAGCCAAGGACCTGATCGCATCTTTCTTACACAACCGGTCCCAAACTGTCAAAATGGGTTCCTTCTTTTCATCTCCCCTTTCCCTTCCCTGCGGTGTCCCACAGGGCTCCTCGCTAAGTCCGACTCTTTTCAACATCTACGTATCGGACTTAGCGAGGGTGATAAAGGAACACAACATCAGCCTCACCTTCTATGCTGACGACACTCAGTTAGTCCTCTCAATACACTGGGACGGAGACAGGGTGGCCGCCAACTTCCAGGAGGGAATGTTGGCCATCAGCTCCTGGATGGCGGCCAACTGTCTCAAACTAAATTCCAACAAGACTGAGATTATGCTTTTTGGCAAACTAGAGCCCTGTTGGTCCCCTCAGTGGTGGCCAAGCGAACTAGGCCCCCCGCCCAAGCCTGTCACAAAAGTAAGAAACCTCGGAGTCATCTTCGATGATCGGCTTCTCTTTAATTATCATGTAAACAATGTTGTTTCCTCATCCTTTTTCACCTTGAGGAAAATTTAAAAAGTCCTACCTTACATTCCCATCTCAGCTGCAAAGACCCTGATCACCTCCCTCGTACTTTCACGAACTGACTATTGCAACTCCCTCCTCCTCAATTCTCAGGCAAAGGTGCTTAATAAGCTCCAGTTGGTGCAGAACGCTGCAGCCAGGGTTCTGCTCAACATTCCAAAACACAACTCCATTTCCCCCTTCATTCGTAAACTGCACTGGCTTCCTGTGAGAAGCCGCACACAGTTTAAGGCTCGATGCATAGCATATAAGGCCATTAACAATACTGGTCCTCAGTTCCTCAAACTAGCTTTCAGACCTTTAGAGGTACCAAGAACTCTCCGCTCATCCTCAGCCCACCTCCTGAACATCCCAGGTACAAAAGAGGTCAACTGGGGTGACAGACGCTTCGTAGTGGCCACAGTCAGACTGTGGAACTCACTCCCCCTGGGCATTAAGACTTGCCCCACGCTACTCAGCTTCTGGAAACAACTTAAGACGTGGCTGTTTGCATAATAGATGCCCTTGTTCGTGTAGTTTTTGATCTTAAAGCTCCGAGACACCTCCGGGTAGTTGCGCGCTGTACAAATCGCAAAAATAAATAAATAAATTAAATAAAATATGTGGCGCTGAACTCTTCTAGCCCGGCCAGGACTCGGTTAACCAGTCTTTGAAAGGTGGCCGGGGCATTTTTCATTCCGAAGGGCATCACTCGGAAGCGATAGTGCCCATCCGGGGTGGAGAAGGCGGACCGCTCCTTGGCTCCCTCTGTGAGCGCAATTTGCCAGTATCCATAGGTCAAATCAAAGGTGCTGAGGTAGCGAGCAGACCCGAGGCGGTCAATGAGCTCGTCTGCGCGGGGAATCGGGTGAGCGTCGGCTCGGGTGACTGCATTGAGCCCCCGGTTGTCCACACAGAACCTTAGCTCGGGTGCGACCCCAGGGGCAGCTGCTTTTGGGACCAGTACCACCGGACTGGCCCAGGGACTGTCTGAAGGTTCGACCACCCCCAGGGTTAGCATCTTCGAGACTTCGGCCTGGATGCAGGTCCGGACTCTGTCGGGAACGCGGTAGGCTCTGTGTCGCACCGGCGGGCTGTCTCCGGTGTCCACGTCGTGAACACACCAGTCGGTGACCTTGGGGACAAGAGAAAAGAGATCTGAGAACTGCCCCAAGAGCTGGCGGCAGTCTTCGCGTTGTTGGGGAGTGAGGGAGGAAGAGAGGCTCACTCCCTCTACGGAGCTCTCCTTGGTGCACAGGAGGTCAGGGAGAGGCTCCGTTTCCTCTTCCGCCCCGTCATATGTGGCTAGGAGCAAACTCAACTCAGTCCGCACGAAGTGAGGCTTGAGGCGGTTCACGTGAAGGACCCGTAGGGGGTTCCGCGGGGACTGGACGTCCACCAAGTACGTGACTTGACTCTTCCGCTCCACTACTTTGAAGGGCCCTGTCCATTTGTCTTGGAGGGCGCAGGGCTTCACCGGGGCCATCACCCAGACCTGCTGGCCCGGTTGGAACTCGACCAGAGTGGCATTCTGGTCATACCAGCATTTCATTTCCTCTTGGCTCGCCTCAAGGTTGGCCTCGGCCAGCTCTCGGAACTTCCGAGTCTGGTTTCGGAGGGTCAAGATGTATCGAAACACATCCTGGGTGTTATGTTATGTTATGTTATGTTATCCGGATTTATTACGCGCGCAGATGCCCCAGCAAAGGGGCGTCCTGGCGCGAGAACAGAACCAAGGGGACCGGACAAAAGGAGAGAACACAACACAACAACAACGGAGCTAAGGTGCCAAGGGGAAAAGGAAGGTTTTTACCGCCTTCCTAAAAGCGAGAAGCCCCTCGATGGCCCGGATATGGACAGGCAAGGAATTCCATAGCTTGGCAGCAAGGACTTGGAAGGAACGTCCGCCAATCCTAGATCTCTTAAAACGAGGAATTGTGGCAAGATGGAGAACAGAGGACCTCAGAGTGCGAGTAGGCACATAGGGAGAGATAAGTTGCTGGAGAATTGGAGGGGAAGAGAATTTAAGGATTTTGAAAGTCAAAATCAAAGATTTAAACTTTATTCTCTGTGCCACCGGGAGCCAATGGAGATTATAAATAGTTCTCCTAGCTGAGCAGAATTTGGGCAAGCCAACCAGAGCCCTGGCGGCAGCGTTCTGAACGCGTTGAAGGCGGGAGAGCTCAGCCTGGTTAACTCCAAGAAAAAGAGAGCTGGCGTAGTCCAATTTGGACAGGATCATGGCTTGCACGATAAGTTGGCGAGTGGGAGCGTCGAAATATTTAAAAGTGGACCGAAGCTGACGCAAAATCCCAAAGCAAGATGCAGCAGTCTTTTTAGTATGGGTGGAAAAACTCAATTGGGAGTCAAACCACACCCCGAGATTTTTTACTTCAGTAACGGGGGTAGGAGTGGAGCCGAGCTCTTGAGGCCACCAGCTATCGCCCCACAAATGAGTTTGTTTTCCCACAATGAGCACCTCGGTTTTCTTAGCGTTCAATTGCAGGAAATTGTCATTCATCCACTGGGCCACGGATATATCCCTCGCGGAACTTGGCTGCCTCGAGATCGGAACCCCCACTAATCGCAACAGCCAGCTGAGTGTCGTCTGCGTAGGACACGATGGAAAGGTTCCCACGCATGGCGACATCAGCTAGCGGCTGGACATAAAGATTAAATAGGGTGGGGCTTAAAGCCGATCCCTGTGGAACTCCCTGGGCAATCGCATGTGGTTTGGATTCGAAGGGGGGAGTGGTGACCCTGAAGGAGCGATCAGATAGAAAAGATCTGAACCATTCAAGAGCCAGCTTATCCACCCCAGCCTCAACCAGACGTTGGAGTAAAATGTCATGGGAGACAGTGTCGAAGGCGGCACTTAGATCGAGAAGCACAAGTGCCGCCGTGTGACCCGAATCCACCAACATGCGAAGGTGTTCAGCCATGTACAGGAGCGCAGTCTCAGTACTATGACCGGGCCTAAAGCCATTCTGCGTGGGATCTAAAATATTCGCAGAATGGAGATGGTTTGCTAGAATGGTATTGACGTGAGCCTCAGTCAATTTGGCAGCCCACGGGAGGAGAGAAATGGGGCGGTAGTTTTCTGCTTTTTTGGGATCCAGAGCAGGTTTTTTCAGAATTGGGACCACCTGCGCCTGTTTCCAGGCATGGGGTACCGAACCCGAGGTCAGGGACAAATTAATAAGCTCACGAAGAGGGGGGAGGCAAAAGGAAGGGGATTCTCTAAATTGTGCGGGCCGCAGAGGGTCTTTTGGAGAGCCTGATTTCACTCTGATAACAAGTTTATCAAACTCCTCCATAGAAAGCTCTGAGAGATAGGATAATGACATAGAGGTTTTAGAAGTAGCTGTGGTACTCTGTCGAGGGTCAGTAGGGTAAGGAAAGGCGCGATAAATACCTTCCACTTTCTCAACAAAGAAAGTGGCCAAATCCTCGCAATGGGAGGGAGAGCAGATCGCAGTAGTAGAGGTTCTACATTTGGCAAGGTCTTTCAATGCTTTAAAAATAAGTTTGCTAGGGTTGTTACTAGCACTGAACTCACGAGAGAAGTAAGAGGCTCGGGCCCTACAGATGGCTCTGTGATATTTCTTGGTGGTGGCGCGGTACAAGGCTTTCTTGACCGGATCATATGACTTGCGCCACAGTCTTTCGGCTTGTTTACAAGATTTTTTTAGTAGCCGAAGAGTGTCATCATACCAGGGGCTGGAATGAATGCGCTGTTGTTTAGTCAGGGTGAGAGGAATAAGCTTGTCTAACGCATTGGTGAGCCAGCTACAATAAAAGTTGTAGCCGGATTCCACATCTGTAAAAGGGGCCAAAGGGACCTCGTCTAGCAGCTGATGAAAATCATTGAGTTTCAACTTTTTCCAGGAGCGCCTGAGAATGGCAGAAGTAGGGGCGACTGCAGGAGGATCCTCAAGTAACAGATGGCATTCAATTAGGTGGTGGTCTGTCCAGGCCATAGGTCTAGGGGGCAATACTTTGGCCGATGTTATGGAAGTAAAAAAAGGATCTAGGATATGACCACCAATGTGCGTATTATGTTGAACTAATTGAAAGAGTTGGAGAGCCTCCAAGTCAGCACATGTGCTACTGGCCGCCGAGGGACAGGGAGAGTCAAAATGCAGATTGAGGTCCCCGATAATATTAAAGTTAGCAGTTTTCAGGGCCAAAGAGCTAACCACATCGGGAAGGGCGGCCCTGAAGGCAGCATCGGGGCCCGGAGGCCGGTAAATAAGTAGGCCAGAGAAGGTAAAATGCGGATTGACAGAGACTGAAAAGTAGGCGCTTTCGCATCCCGCAATATCCATAGCCTTCCATGTGCATGGATATCTAGTTTTAATAGCGGCAGCGATGCCGCCCCCTCTAGAGTCACGATTAAGGGTATAGATAGTATACTCTGGGGGGAGTGCAGAGTTAATAGCAACTGATGCGTCGTTATGGAGCCAGGTTTCAGACATAAAAAGAATGTTAGGGACTCATCGAGTAGATCGTGGATGTCAAGATGATGTTTAACCAATGATCTAACATTAAGATGAAAGACCTTAAAGGTTGTAGGCTCTGATGACACACGGGGGGCAGGACAAAGAGTAGAAATAGGGGTCGGTGGCGGAAGCGTAAAAGAACAATCGGGACATCTGAAGGGGCCATGCAAAGGGTGAATAGAATGGGGCAAACAAGGGGCAGGGGTAGGACGAAAATGAAATAGGTCGGATCTAGAGTACATGGCTGCAGCAAAGCTGAAAAGAACAGCTATACGTACCGACCAAGTGCTGAGCCCTGCCCTAGCGCTTCCTCAGCGCTGACGGGCGCAGACGGGCAGGACTCTGGCGCGACTCAAGCTCAGAGAAGGCGCGACCCGCTGCGCGTCACCGCTGCGCGCTAGAGCAGGGCTTAAGTAGGGCGGGCGGAGGAGGGCCGCAAGGCTAGAGCGCTCGGTCCGGCGTCTCTAGGACGGCACGTCCTCACCCAAGATGGCGCCTATGCATTTACCGGCGAGCTAGGAAACCCACGGAAACACCCACGGGTGTTAGACGGAGACCCGGAGGGTCGGCCGAGTACAGGGGGAGAGGCCTCCGGGGAGGGCCCTCTCCGGTGATCGTACAGACAAGTAACTCCCCCCCCACAGATGGACACCACACAGAGATGAGTTCTGCACACTTTATATAGAGATCTTGAGGCAAGGTGATAAACGATACAGTGGGACCAGGATACGAGGATCCTGCCAATTCTAGTCTCTTTGGGGGAAAAGGGGTAGCGGGACAGTCTTAGCACCGGTCCGGTACGGGAGCGGCAGGAGATGGAGCTCACAATCCTCGAGCTTGAGAGTTCGCAAGGATGGGCCGCGGCAGCGCCAGCAGGCTTGGAGATGGTTCACGATGATGAGGGCCGTGGCAGCGCCAGCAGGCTTCGTAGATGGTTTCACGATGATGAGGGCCGCGGCAGCGCCAGCAGGCTTTGAAGATGGTTTCACGATGATGAGGGCCGCGGCAGCGCCAGCAGGCTTCGAAGATGGATTCACGATAAGGAGGGCCGCGGCAGCGCCAGCAGGCCTAGAAGATGGTTCACGAGAAGGAGCCGCGGCAGCGCCAGCAGGCCTCCAAGGATGAGTTTGTCTCGGTGTCTCTCGACTCCAGGATACAACTGCCTTCCTGCTCTGGAGCTGCCCCAGTTATAGGTCTGGCGCCCTTTGATGTCCGGACCCTCGCACTTGGAGGTCGGGAGGTACGGGATGAGGGAGTCCAGACACCCAGCAGGGGGGTGGAGCCAGCGCCCGGGGAGGCCGGGGGCGATCGACACCTGGCGGAGGGGAGCCATTGACACTCCTTCTCCCATTGACCTGCCAAGTGGTCTCGGCCTTGTCGTGTAGTGTCCAAAATGGCGGCTGGGCCGGGGGCATTGGTCCTGGAAGGGGCCCGGGCCAGCCGATACCGGGGTGTTCAGGAGCTGGAGGTCCGTCGGGGACGGGCCGTGGGTTGTTCCTGTGGGTTGCAGGGATAGTTCTTGTCTAGGACACAGGTGGAGCAGGGGCCCGGGCCCCGCCATGCGGAGAGGGAGCGGGCCTTCCACGAGGCCTGTCCAACATGCGTCCCCCCCCAGCTGAAGGCAGGGAGAGTCACCCATCCTCTTGGGTACTCTCTTCGCCGAGGCGGAAGAAGCGTGACAGGCCTTCTGCGTTGGCGTGGTCTTGGCCTGGACGATGCTCCGCAGTGAAGTCCATCCCCTGCAGGGAGATGGACCAGCGCAACAGCTTTGGGTTCTCCCCCCGCATCTGCATCAGCCATTGCAGGGGTCGGTGATCTGTTTGCACCCGGAAGTGGGTACCGAAGAGATAGGGCCGGAGCTTCTTGAGGGCCCACACCACGGCGAAGGCCTCCCGTTCGATGGTGCTCCAGCGCTGCTCTCGGGCCAGCAGGCGTCGGCTGATGAAGGCCACTGGTTGGTCAACTCCCTCGGGGTTGAGTTGGGAGAGGACGGCCCCCACGCCATGATCTGAGGCGTCTGTCTGTACTATGAACTCCCGGCTGTAGTCAGGGGCCTGGAGCACGGGGGCGGTGCACATGGCGGACTTCAATGTCTCAAAAGCCGCCTGACATTCCGGAGTCCAGTTGACTGTTTTGGGGTTCTTCTTTGATGTGAGTTCTGTGAGGGGCCCCACAATGCTGCCGTAGTCTTTTACAAAACGCCGGTAGTACCCGTTGAGCCCCAAGAAGGCTCGGACCTCTGTTTGGGTGACCGGAGGTTCCCAGGCCTGGATGGCAGCGATCTTGAGCTGGAGGGGGGCCACCAGACCGCTTCCCACTTGGTGTCCCAGGTAGGTCACGGACCCTTGGCCAATCTGGCACTTGCTGGCTTTGATGGTGAGCCCGGCCTGCCGGAGGGCGTTCAGGACCTCCCGGAGGTGGTGGAGGTGTTCTGCCAAGTGGCGACTATACACAGCAATATCGTCCAGATAGGCGGCGCTGAATTCCTCGAGGCCCGCCAGTACCTGGTTCACGAGTCTCTGGAAGGTAGCGGGGGCGTTTTTCATGCCGAATGGCATCACCTTGAAGTGGTAGTGGCCATCCGGGGTAGAGAAGGCGGATCGCTCTTGGGCCCTGGGGTGAGGCCGATCTGCCAGTAGCCCGCTGTTAAGTCGAAGATGCTCAGGTAGCGGGCGGCCCCCATGCGGTCGATCAGCTCATCTGCCCGGGGGATGGGATGAGCGTCGGTCCTGGTGACGGCGTTCAGGCCCCGATAGTCCACGCAGAACCTGAGCTCAGGGGCGACGCCCGGGGCGGCGGCCTTGGGGACCAGTATGACCGGGCTGGCCCAGGGGCTGTCAGAAGGCTCGATCACTCCCAGAGCCAGCATTTTAGAGACCTCTGTCTGGATGCAGGCGCGTACTCGATCCGGTACTCGGTACGCCCTGTGTCGGATAGGGGGGCTATCCCCGGTATCCACGTCGTGAAGGCACCAGGGGGTGACCCCGGGGATGAGGGAAAACAGGTCGGCAAATTGGAGCAGAAGGTCTCAGCAGTCTTGGCGTTGCTCTGGGGACAAGGCATCGGAGAGTCTGACCCCTTCCACGGAGCCGTCCTTTTCGAGCGTCTTCAGCAGGTCAGGAAGGGGCTCGGAGTCTTCTTCAGTCCCACTGTCGGTAGCCATCAGGAGGCTAAGTTCTGAGCGCCCGAAGTGGGGTTTGAGCCTATTGGCGTGGAGGACCCGTAGGGGGTTCCGGGGTGACTCCATGTCGATCAGGTAGGTGACTGGACCCTTGCGCTCTACTACTTTGAAGGGCCCCATCCATTTGTCCTGTAGGGCGCAAGGTTCAACCGGGGACATCACCCAGACCTGTTGTCCCGGCTAGAACTCGGTGGAGGAGGCATGCTGATCATACCATCGCTTCATATCTTCTTGACTGGCTTCAAGGTTGGCCTTGGCAAGTTCCCTAAATCGCCGGGTCTGGTTATGGAGGGTCAGGAGGTATTTGTATACATCCGGAGGAGTCTTCTGAGGGGCCACCTCCCACCCCTCTTTGACCAGGCTGAGGGGGCCCCGGACGGGGTGTCCATACAGTAGTTCGAACGGACTGAAGCCCAGGGATTTCTGGGGGACTTCCCTGGAAGCGAACAGGAGGCACGGGAGCAGCACGTCCCATTGGCGACGTAGGGGTTCCTCCAGGCCCATGATCATCCCCTTGAGGGTGTGGTTAAACCGCTCTACCAGCCCATTTCCTTGCGGGTGGGGTCATGAATTTGTAGGTGACCCCGCATTGTTGCCATAGGGACTTCATGTACTTGGAGATAAAGTTTGTGCCCCTGTCACTGACGACTTCCCGGGGGAAGCCCACCCGCGAGAAGATCCCCATCAGGGCTCGGCCCACCACGGGCGCCGTCACGGTCCGAAGAGGAATGGCCTCGGGATAGCGGGCGGCGTGGTCCACCAGGACCAGGATGAACCGGTGTCCTTGTGCTGTCCGGGGCTCCAGGGGCCCCACAATGTCTATTCCCACCCGTTCAAACGGGGTGGTGACGATGGGAAAAGGCTGCAGGGGGGCTTTGAGTTTTCGGCCGCTCTTCCCGCTGACCTGGCAGGTTGGGCAGGCCCGGCAGTGGTTCGCTACATCGTTCCGCATCTTCGGCCAGTAGAAGTGGGTCACCAGGCGGCTGTACGTTTTGTCCTGCCCCAGGTGTCCGGCAAGAGGCACATCGTGTGCCAGGTTCAAGAGGAAGTCTCTGAAGCGGAGGGGGACCACCAGCACCCGGCTGGCCCCCAACTCGGCAATCTTTTGCTCACTGTAGAGTAGTTCATTGTCCCAATAAATCCAGTGGGCCCCCGAGGTGTCTCCTGCGCTCTGGGTGAGGGCTTGCTGTCGGAGTCCCTCGAGGGAGGGACACGTTCTCTGCTCCTGTCGGAATTGTTCCTGAGTAGGGCCACCCTCTTGACGCCACTGGGCCAGTTCTGGAAGGTCCCGGAGCCGATCAAGTCCTTCTTCACTGGACTCCGGGGAACGGGCTCCGGGGTTGCTTCTTCGGTGACGATCGGCGGAGGAGGTTCCGGCCATTCTTGTTCTTCGGGGCTGGAGATGGCACGGGCGGCCATGGACCGGGTCGTTACGCAGACCCATTCAGGGAGGCCCAGCATCCCTAGGTGCTCCCTTCGCTCGACGGCTGACCAGGGGGAACTTTCGAGGTCGTTCCCCAGGAGACAATCTACTGGGGCATCGTCGCGGACAGTCACTTTTAGCATGCCGGATACCCCTCCCCACTCGAAGGGGACGCAGGCCATCCGACACAGGCTTTCGGAGTAATCGGCCGACCGTACTGGGCAAAGTACATTTGGTAAGATCTGGTCCGGGGTCACCAGATGGCAGCGGACTGCGGTCACACTGGCCCCGGTGTCGCGGAGGGCTTCAGCCCGGTGTCCATTGATGGTGACCCACTGGCTGTACTTCTGCGTGTTGGCGGGAAGGGGTGCCCGCGGAACCAGGTCTCTTTCCCCTAGACAGACCAGGGACATGGCGGCGGGTTCCCACTCAGGCTGGTCGGGCTCGTACTCTTCGGTGTCTTCTTGGGCTTGTTCTTTCCCCAGGGCGGCGGCAGCGACCTGGCGGGTCATGGGACTCTGGTTTCTCGGGCAGTTGGGATCATTGGCGTAGTGACCGGGTCGTTGGCATCGGTGGCAGGTAACGTTGGCTCTGAACCCTGGTCGCGTTGGAGGGCTTCCTCTTCCGGCCGGGGGCGGGGTATTGCTGGTGGTGGCCACCGGGACGGTGTCTCTGCCCCGACCCTGGCCTCCTCCTCCCCCTCGGGGGCGGTGGGGCCCTTGGGAGGCCCTGTTCTGTTCGCTGGGCCAGCTTCGAGGAACTCGTGTGCTCTCCCATCGGTCTGCTTCGATGGCGAGTTTCCGAGGTTCAGTCAGTTTACTGTCAAGGAGGTGCTGCCTGAGCTCGATGAAGCAGTTATTGGAGAGGTGCTCCCATACAATAAGGTCGAATAGTTGCTCGTAAGTGGTCACCTGGCTGCCCTTGATCCACCCCTCGAAGGCTCGGCTAAAGAAGTTCACGTACTCCACCCAAGTTGTACCCGGGATTCGTTTGCAGTCGCGGAACCTCTGGCGGTACATCTCGGGCGTGAGCCCGTATCGAGTGAGGAGGGCGGCCTTCATGTGGTCGTAAGACGTCATCTGATGGTCAGGGAGTTGCAGCAGGGCGTCTCGCCCTTCGTTGACAAACCTCCTCCATAACCCGGCTTCCCAGTCGCTCCGTGGGATCCGGTGGGAGGTCATTGCTACTTCGTAAGCTTTAAACCATTGCTGGATATCATCGTTCCGGTAATATTCCTTGACGACATCCTTGGGGATGTGGACCTTGGGGTCCGTAGGGACAGAGGGGCTCTGGTGCCCGGATATTCCGAGGTCTTTGTTCTGTCTCCGAATTTCAAGTTCCTTCAAGTTGCGCTCATGCTCGTAGGCTAGTCTTTTCTCTTCCAGCTCCCTCTGACTCTTTTTCTCTTCTCTCTCCTCTCGGAGCCGTAAGTGTTCTAGAGTTATTTTTTGTTCTGCCAATTTGAGTTCTCCATCTAAGCGAAGTCGAGCCAGTTCCAATTCGTGGAGCCGGCTCTTCTCCCGTTCTCGGGCCTCCTCGGACGAGAGGCCCGGTCTTCTTTCCTCTGTAGGAGCGGTGCTTGTTTCGGCGGTCTCGAGGCTTTGGTCTTGGGGTACGGGCGTTTCCGTCTCCGCCCAAGACTCCAAGGCGTGTTTGAGGTCATCTTTCGTGCTCAATCCGGTGGTAGCAATGCCCAGTTCTATACAGAATTGTTCTAGTTCCTTGTGGCTGTATTCTTCTAGTTTCTCCATCAGGAATTTTTCTGTTGTTCCACTCTCCTTTGTCGTCATGGTGGCTATGTGTTGTGGGGTGAGTTACTCTCTGTACGATTATGCGTCGGCTCGGATCGCGCCGCTGGCCACCAATGTTAGATGGAGACCCGGAGGGTCGGCCGAGTACAGGGGGAGAGGCCTCCGGCGAGGGCCCTCTCCGGTGATCGTACAGACAAGTAACTCCCCCCCCACAGATGGACACCACACAGAGATGAGTTCTGCACACTTTATATAGAGATCTTGAGGCAAGGTGATAAACGATACAGTGGGACCAGGATACGAGGATCTTGCCAATTCTAGTCTCTTTGGGGGAAAAGGGGTAGCGGGACAGTCTTAGCACCGGTCCGGTACGGGAGCGGCAGGAGATGGAGCTCACAATCCTCGAGCTTGAGAGTTCGCAAGGATGGGCCGCGGCAGCGCCAGCAGGCTTGGAGATGGTTCACGATGATGAGGGCCGTGGCCGCGCCAGCAGGCTTCGAAGATGGTTTCACGATGATGAGGGCCGCGGCAGCGCCAGCAGGCTTTGAAGATGGTTTCACGATGATGAGGGCCGCGGCAGCGCCAGCAGGTTTTGAAGATGGTTTCACGATGATGAGGGCCGCGGCAGCGCCGGCAGGCTTCGAAGATGGATTCACGATAAGGAGGGCCGCGGCAGCGCCAGCAGGCCTAGAAGATGGTTCACGAGAAGGAGCCGCGGCAGCGCCAGCAGGCCTCCAAGGATGAGTTCGTCTCAGTGTCTCTCGACTCCAGGATACAACTGCCTTCCTGCTCTGGAGCTGCCCCAGTTATAGGTCTGGCGCCCTTTGATGTCCGGACCCTCGCACTTGGAGGTCGGGAGGTCCGGGATGAGGGAGTCCAGACACCCAGCAGGGGGGTGGAGCCAGCGCCCGGGGAGGCCGGGGGCGATCGACACCTGGCGGAGGGGAGCCATTGACACTCCTTCTCCCATTGACCTGCCAAGTGGTCTCTTCACCTCCTGGGTGGATGGTGGTGCCTCGATGTCGGGGCCTGGCCAGGCCCGGGGTTGGGGTCGATCCGAGGCCACGCGGCCTTGTCGTGTAGTGTCCAAAATGGCGGCTGGGCCGGGGGCATTGGTCCTGGAAGGGGCCCGGGCCAGCCGATACCGGGGTGTTCAGGAGCTGGAGGTCCGTTGGGGACGGGCCGTGGGTTGTTCCGGTGGGTTGCAGGGATAGTTCTTGTCTAGGACACAGGTGGAGCAGGGGCCCGGGCCCCGCCATGCGGAGAGGGAGCGGGCCTTCCACGAGGCCTGTCCAACACTGGGGTGGGTCTCGGGGTGCCGTCTCCCACCCCTCCTTGACCAGGCTAAGGGGTCCCCGGACGGGATGACCATAGAGCAATTCAAACGGGCTGAACCCCAAGGACTTTTGGGGGACTTCCCAGTAAGCGAACAGGAGGCAGGGGAGGAGGACGTCCCACTTACACCGGAGGGGCTCTTCTAGGCCCATGATCATCCCCTTCAGAGTCCGGTTAAAACGCTCTACTAGGCCATTTCCCTGGGGATGGTACAGGGTAGTGAATTTGTAAGACACTCCACATTGTTGCCACAGGGACATCATGTATTTGGAAATGACATTCGTGCCACGGTCGCTCACGACCTCTCGGGGAAAACCTACGCGGGAAAAGATCCCCATCAACGCCCGGCCCACCACGGGGGCCGTTACTAGGCGGAGGGGAATGGCCTTGGGGTATCGGGTGGCATGATCCACCAGGACTAGGATAAATCGGTGACCTTGAGATGTCCTGGGGTCCAGGGTCCCCACAATGTCGATTCCGACCCGCTCAAAGGGGGTACTGACGACGGGGAAGGGTTGGAGGGGAGCCTTGCGCTTTCCTCCACTTTTGCCACTAGCCTGGCACATGGAGCAGGACTTGCAGTGGGCCTCTACGTTGGCTCGCATCTTTGGCCAATACAAATGAGTAACTAAGCGGTTGTAGGTCTTGTCCTGGCCCAAGTGTCCCGCCAGGGATACATCATGGGCCAAGCCTAGGAGAAAGTCTCGGAAGCGTAGGGGTACCACCAGCACCCGGGCTGACCCTAGCTCGGCAGACTTCTGCTAACTGTACAGGAGGTCATTCTCCCAATAAAGCGAATGTATTCCGGACTGGTCTCCCGCAGCTTGGGCTTCGGCCTGTTGCCGGGGTCCGACCAGGGAAGGGCAGGTAGCTTGTTCCCGGCAGAACTCCTCTCGGGAGGGCCCCCCCTCGTGGCGTCACTCTGCCTACTCGGGCAGATCACCTAACTCCGTGATCTGTGCGGGATCGGGATGTAAGGGTCCGTCGTCGGCGACGGTTTCTTCTCCTGGGAATAGGTCGTTGGGCTCGGCTCGGCCGTTCCTGCCTTCGTCAACGGGGGTGTGGCTGGGAGGTTCATCCTTGACTACCCCGAGGGGGGGCAGTCGGGCAGACATGGATCGTGTGGTGGCGCACACCCATTCGGGTAGGCCCATCATTCCTAGGTGGGTTTTGCGTTCAACGTGTCCCCACAGGAACTTTCTACGTTGTTGCCCAGGAGACAGTCCACAGGTTGTGAGTTCGGACAGCCACATGTAACTTGCCGGTCACTCCCCCCACTCGAACGGGACCAAGGCCATCTTACACAAGCTCTCTGTATTGTCGGAGGAGATTACGGGGCAAAAGACATTGGGGATGATTTGGTCTTCTTTGACTAGATGACCGAGGACACCGGTGATGCTCGCCCCGGTGTCACGAAGGGCCTCTAATCAGTGGCCATTAACCGTCACTAGCTGCCGGTATTTCTTGGTGTTGGCAGGTAGAGGGGCTCCGGGAACCATTTCTCGATCTCCTAGGGAGACTAGGGCCATGGCAGCGGGTTCCCACTCCTGGGGGTCCTCAAACTCTTCCCCTAGAGCTACGGTGGCCATCTGTCGGGCTGGGGGAACTGTCGTGGTGGATCGCTGGGCCATGGGACACTGGGGGTCACTGGCGTAGTGCCCGAGCTGTTGACAGCGGAAGCAGGTGATATTCACTCGGGCCCTGGCCTACCTGGAGGACTGGTATTGGCTGGAGGAGGGGCTGGGAAGCTTGGGGGTTGGTTTCTCGGGGGCTACGCTGGGGACCTGACTGGAATTCCCTCTGTCTTCCGTGGTTTCCCCCCTCTCTGGGCAGGAGGTCCCTGACTGTTTCGGGGGTATTCTCCTACGGGGCCCCGGGGGACCCGGGTGTTCACCCAGCGATCTGCTTCAACGGCCAGCTTCTTTGGATCTGCCAGCTTGCTGTCGAGCAGATGCTGGTGTAGTTCCACAAAGCAGTTTGTGGACAAGTGTTCCCAAGCAATGAGATCGAATAGTTCTTCGAAGGTGGTGACCTTGCTGCCCTTGATCCACCTTTCTAAGGCTCGACTGTAAAAGTTCACGTTCTCCACCCACGTGGTGCCAGGGATCTTCTTGCAGTCTCGGAACCGTTGGCGATACATCTCGGGGGTGAGCCTGTATCGAGTTAAGAGGGCCTCTTTCATGTGGCTGTAGGAGGTCTGCATGGTGGACGGCAGGTCGAGCAAGGTGTCTCTCCCCTCGCTCAGGAATCGACCCCACAACCCGGCCCCCCAATCCTTCTGTGGGACTCGGTGGGAGGTCATGGCTACCTCGTAGGCCTTGAACCATTGCTGGATGTCATCGTTCTTATAGTACTCTTTGACCACATCCTTGGGGATGTGGACTTTCGGCTCTACCGGGGGAACGGTCTCTCGGTTCCCCGGGGGCCGGGCTTCTTCGCTCCTCACCTTGAGCTCGATCTCCTTTAAGCTGCGCTCATGCTCCAGCTGAAGTCTTTTCCCTTCGTGCTCTCGTTGGAGTTTCTTCTCCTATAACTCCCCTTGTACTGCCAATTTTATTTCGCCCTCGATTTTTAGTTTGGCCATTTCAAGTTCGTGATTGCGGCTTCTCTTTCTGTCCGATAGCTCTTCCGGGGATAGGCCCCCATCTGGTGCGTTGCTTCGTACCTGGGTGCTGTTCCTTCCCCCTTGGAAGCGTTCGGTTTCGCCCAGCTGCTCCACCTCTCCGCCGTTTCCTTCTGTTTGGGGAAGGGGGGCTCCGGACCCCACCCAGGCTTTCAGGGCTTTCTGCATATCTTCTTTGGTGTTTAGACCAGTGGTAGCGATTTTTCGTTCTTTACAAAATTGCTTCAGTTCTGTGTGCGTATACTCTTCTAATTGCTCCGCACGGAACGTAGGACTCGCGTCGGTTTCAGTGGGACTCGTGGTGATTTCTTCTGCAGTCTTTGTTCGGTAGTGTGTCAGCCGCTCGCTGTACAATCTCTAGATTGTGGGCTCGGATCCCGTCGCTTGCCACCAATGTTAAAAGGGGCGATCCCAGGGGAGGTCAGAATCGGTACCTGACCACCCTGTGACCCACCTCTCCTAGGACTCAGTCGAGCACTGGCGGGAGACCCTTCTGCGGAAGGGTTGCGTATCTAGGATCGCACGTGCTGCTCTAGCACCACTCGACAAAGAGACACCACACAGTATGTTCTGAAGAACGTGTTCTTTATCTAGTAAGATATCAGGATCTTTATGATCCGCAAGGTTCGTATTTACAAGCAGAGCAAGGCTTATAAAATCTCGGTAAGAGTAGGGTAGCGGGACAGTTTTAAGGATCTGGGTCAATGTAGGTACGTATCCGGCGCACAGCTCTCAATCCTCGAGCCGGGGGATACGTTACGATACGATCTTGGGTCCAGCTGGACCAGAACAGTCTCTGAGCCGCCACCAAGTCAGCAGGGCTCGAGCAAGGATGTCGGAGGTCTTACGATCTTTTGGGGATCGAATCAGCAGGGCTCAGGCACTCTCAAGGTTGCAAGGGAGCCGCGACTACGTCAGCAGGGCTCAGATGGCTCAGGCAGAAGTTCGTTTCTGCTAGATGGTTGCCGCGACGATCTCAGCAGGGCCCACCAACGTTCCAAGGTCCGAGCAGTTTCGTCTTCGATGTTCCGTTGAGTCGCGACCACGTCAGCAGGGCTCTCTTAGTTCCAGGATTCAATCTGCTGGTAGTCCCAGGGCACCCCTTGTTATAGGTCTGCTCCTCTTTGATGTCCGGAGTCCTCGCAGGCAGGGGTCTTAGCACCTGGGGGTCGCTTGTCGAGGTGTCCTGACATGTGGCCCTTTGATCCTTTCAAGTTGGGTCTGGAGGGATCCCAAACACCCAGCAGGCATGGAGCCAGCCCCTTAGGGAGGCCGGAGGGGTGATCGAAACCCATCTCTCAAGGGGGAGGCTGGAGGTGTGATAGAAACTGCTCCTCCCTCTCTCGCTCACTGGGAGCTCTCTACCCCCCAGCCGGGCATGCGCGTCTAGGTCCGAGGTCGCGCTGGGGCTGGGGGGCCATCTTAGGTGCAGGTGAATGGTCACCGGAGGCCTTCAGGGCCGATAGAGTTTGGGTGCGTCCGGTGCCGGGGAGATGGGGGGGGGGGTGAGGACGGGGAAGTCCAGTGTGGTCTGTGGGGTCATGGAGGGAGTGGGCCGGGTAAGCCGTGATAATCAGGGGCCTGGTGGGGTGCACGGGTCAGGGTTGGGTCGCTACGGTTCAGGGAGGACCACACTACGAGGCTGGGTCTAACACTCACCCTCACAACCCTCTCACCCTCACACCCCCTCACCTTCACACAACCCCACACCCTCACACTCACACCCCCTCACCCTCACTCTCACCCTCACACATCCTCTCACCCTCACACACCCTCTCACTCTCACAAACCCTCTCACCCTCACAACCCCTCACCTTCACAACCCCTCACCCTCACACCCCCTCACCCCCTCTCCCTCACACACCCTCTCACCCTCACCCACCCTCTCACCCTCACCCACCCTCTCACCCACCCTCAACCCCCTCACCCTCAACCCTCTCTCGCTCACACCCCCTCACCCGCACACACCCCCTCACCCACCCTCACCCTCACACACCCTCACTCTCACTCACCCTCACTCTCACACACCCTCACCCTCACACACCCCTCACCCCCACACACCCCTCACCCCTCACCCCTGTCACCCTCGCATCCCCTCACACACCCTCACACACCCACACCCTCACACCCCCTCAGGCTCACACACACCCTCACACACTCTCACACCCCCTCACCCTCACACACTCTCACACCCCCTCACACCCCCTCACCCTCACACCCCTCACCCTCACAACCCTCTCACCCTCACACACCCTCACTCATCCTCACACCCCTCACCCTCACACCCCTCACTCTCACACCCCCTCACCCTCTTACACCCTCATACACTCACCCTCACTCGCCCTCACACCCTCACCCTCACACACCCTCACCCCCCTCACACTCACACCCCCTCACCCTCTCAACCCTCACACATCCTCTCAACCCTCACACATCCTCTCACCCTCACACACCCTCTCACCCTCACAAACCCTCTCACCCTCACAACCCCTCACCCTCACCTACCCTCACACCCCCTCACCCTCACACACCCTCACCCTCACACACACCCTCACACACCCTCACCCTCACACACCCTCACCCACCCACACCCTCACACCCCTCACCCCGTCACCCTCACATCCCCTCACCCTCACACACCCTCACCCTCACACACCCCCACCCCCTCACCCTCACACCCCCACACCCTCACACACCCCCTCACCCTCACACACTCACACCCCCCTCACCCTCACCCCCTCACCCTCACCCCCTCACCCTCACACCCCCTCACCCTCACACCCCCTCACCCTCACAACCCTCTCACCCTCACACACCCTCACTCATCCTCACACCCCTCACCCTCACACCCCCTCACCCTCTTACACCCTCACACACACTCACCCTCACTCGCCTCACACCCTCACCCTCACACCCCCTCATCCCCCTCGCCCCCTCACCCCTCACACAATCTCACCCTCACACACCCTCACACCCCTCACCCTCACACCCCTCACCCTCACAACCCTCTCCCCCTCACACACCCTCCCTTTCACACACCCTCACACCCCTCACATCCCCTCACCCTCACTCACCCTCACACACCCTCACCAGCATAGCATAACAAAACATAGCATAGCATAGCAAAACACAGCATAGCATAGCAAAAAAAGCATAGGATAGCAAAACATAGCATAGCATAACAAAACAAAGCATAGGATAGCAAAACAAAACATAGCATAACAAAACATATCATAGCAAAACACAACAAAGCATAGCATAACAGAACAAAACATAGCATAGCATAACAAAACATAGCATAACAAAACAAAGCATAGCATAACATAACAAAGCATAGCATAGTATAACAAAACATAACAGAGCATAACAAAACACAACAAAACGTAGCAGAACATAACTAAACACAGCATAACATAACAAAACATAGCAAAACACAACAAAACCTAGCATAGCATAACAAAACAAAACATAGCATACATAACAAAACATAGCATAGCAAAGCATAGCAAAACATAGCATAGCATAACAAAACACAGCATAGCATAACAAAACAAAGCTTAGCATAGCATAACTAAACATAGCATAGCATGACAAAACATAGCCTAACAAAACATAGTATAGCAAAACGAAGCATATCATAATAAAACACAACAAAACATAACATAGCATAACAAAACATAGCATATCATAACAAAACAAAGCATAGGATAGCAAAACGTAGCATAGCATAACAAAACAAAGCATAGGATAGCAAAACATAACATAACAACAAAACATAACATAACAAAACACAACAACACATAGCATAACAAAACATAGCAAAACACAACAAAACATAGCATAGCTTAACAAAACAACAAAACATAGCATAGCAAAACAAAACTTATAATAGTATAGCATAATAAAATACTACAAAACATAGCATAGCAAAACAAAACCTATAATAGCAAAGCAAAACATAGCATAGCATAATAAAATACAACAAAACATAGCATAACAAAGCATAGCATAGCAAAACATAGCATAACATAACTAAACATAGCATAGCATAACTAATCAAAGCATAGGATAGCAAAACATAGCATAGCATAGCAAAACAAAACATAGGATAACAAAACATAGCATAGCATACAGCATCACTCAGCACCACCACAGCATCACTCAGGGGCACCACAACATCACTATGCGCTACCACAGCATCACTGAACGCCACAGCATCACTCGTTCGCCATCACAACATTACTCCGCGCCACCACAGCATCAATCTGTGCAACCATTCAACAACAAATGGTTCCAATATGTTCTCTCAATGTTTCAAGCTTTATTACAAATGTAACAAAAAGATGTTAATATTTCACTTCTGTTCTTGGATTTTCATCACAATAAAATACATTGAACATAATCTTCACAAAAGTTATTTACAAAAGTTTAAGCTATTGCCATTATAAATTACAATAACTTTTATTTAAGTATTAATTATTTTAAAAAAAGTAAAAGCTATTGTTATTTTGTAATATCATTACATGTAAGTCACGTAAATACAACACATATTGCATTACAAATGCTATAGGTGTCACATTTGCGAAAGTTATAACTATTGGCATTGTAAATGGCAAAGCTATTAATTTCGCTATTTTCAAAAACAAAACATAAATAAAAAATGTGTCATTTACAATACCAATAGCTCAAACTTTCCTAATGCGAGACCTATTGCATTGCAAATGCTTGTTTTTCTTTATTCTCTCCCCCTCCGATGCACGACGTAATTATTTTTCATGCTGTATTCTTTTTTCTTGTTATGTCTGCTCCCCTGCCTGCCTACTATGTAATGCAATCTCCTTCTGTGTTTTTTAACTGTCTGTATGTGAAACGCTCTGATACCTACGAGTCAAGCTATTGCTATATAAAACTTTAAAAATAAATACAAATAAATAAATATGCATTTTACACCCCATCCCTGCCCCCCATGTTTATCAGGAATAGTACGGGTTTTGGCCTTCGTCAGAAATTATTAACACCTTTATCTCCCTCCCCCCCATGCAATTTTCAGTCCCAGCATTTTCTGCTTAGTTACTTGGATTCCTGTAGGTGTTTGTACATTAAAATACTAGTCATTAACAACCTGGGTAGTCAGAATGTGCAAAATGGTTTTCCACCGCAACTGATCGATTGCGAAAGCATTTTTTTTTATGAAGGAAAATTTGTATTGTTGACTTAATTAAAACCATAACAATTTTAGCATGATAAAACATTTCATAGAAAGGAGTTATTTAAAATATCACCTGTCCTTGATTCCTTATGTGGAAATAGTCCAAGCACTATACAATTTTTGAGAGCATACAGTTTGTGAGGCAAGTCATAGCAGAGAGCGTAAACTTCATTCTTAGGGTAAAACATAATAAAAAATATCACAACGGTAATTAGCTGTTAGCGTTTTTTTAATAAACCTTTTATAATGTGAGAGTTATAATTATAAAATAATCATGATTATTAATACGTTGAGTTGCTTGATCTCCACAATTCAGTCCATTTAAGATTGCTAGACATGCAAGGATATTGCAGACATGGGTAAATCAAACTTTAACATTCTGTGCAAATACGCTCTCATTATTTTGATTCAAGCAAATGTTATGTAAAAAAGTGCCAGAAAGCAGCCTGTATGGCTTATGGGGACCTGAGACTAATTAAACAAGCATTGGAATGTAATAGGTCTCTCAGTTGGGAGAGTTAGAGTCAGTGGTATTGCAAATGACAATGGGCCATATCATATGTATCAAGCCAAATTGCAATCGCAATTTAGCAGTGTGCAATGTATCACACCAAAACCCACTCGCAAAATTTGCGATTCACTATCCTACCAATGCATTTAAGGAATTGCAAACTGCGATTCCTTAAATGCAATGTAGGAAGCACCCAAGTTGTGCGATTTTGGCTTAAGGAATTGCAAATTACCATCAACTTCAGGTTGGTGGTAATTTACTATTTCTTTGTATCATTTCTTTGAAAACGATATTTTTGCATTTTTCAAAATGCCATGTGACGCACATACATGCTTTTAGGGCATGTATGTGCGCCACATCTGCACCCATGCTTGTTTTATGGGTGCAACAGGGTGTCGTTTTGACACCCTTGCATCCTTGAAATTGCATGCGCAATTTGCGAGTTCCTAATGGGTACTCGCAAATTGCAAATGTCTCCCCATTCATTCCTATGGGCCGATAAGCCCAAAGGAATGAATGGGGAGGTATGCCTTACCTGCGAATCGCAATTTGCGATTTGCAATTAAGGAATATGTAGGACTCGCAAAAGTTTTTGTAAATCCTACATACATAGCGCTTGGCGATTCTCAAATAGCAATCCACAAAAAATCGCTATTTGAGAATCGCTAAAGACCATTTTGATACATATGGCCCAATGTCATTTACCCACATGTTTTGGTTTAGAGTGGATGTATGTGGTGTGGAGTGGAATTATGTGGGTTGGATTGGAATTGTTAGTTGTGGAAGTTGTGTGGGGTGGATTTGTGTAGTGGAATCATGTGGCATGGTGTGCAGTATGATGTTTAAGTACAGCACACAGGACACACATAGTGAGTTAAAGTTGGGGGTTTAATATTGACACCTCATCCATCAGCAGCCGGTTAGCAACTGCCAGATGAGGAACACAACAAAGACATTTTAGGTTCTATGGAACATAGAACCCTCATCGATGAATACCATGAAGGAGAACACCACACATCTCTCTTCTAACATTGAAGAGAGAGAGTGAAACATACAGTTACAGAATACAAAGGAATAACAACTAGTTAATATAATCTTTCATCTTTCAAATAAGATGGCATGGTTGTTTTCTGTCCACTTCGTCTAGGATCCGGACAAAACAAACTATGAGAGTCTTCAAGTTGATCTTTCTTCTCCAAATCCATTTCCGGTTTAGACTTAGGAATTACAACACTACTCAGATTCCAAATTCTTCCATCTTCCAATTTGACAGCGTTTTTGAAACATTTAATAACACAAACGTGTTTTGTGAATTTTGACCATGACAAAGTACACACACGAGCTTTGACTCTAACAATGTCACCACCTCTTGCAACAATCTGATTAACCCTTTTCCTTTCATCATAACTTTTTTAGTTTTTAAGTTGCAATCTTTCTTCTCACTCTCTCTACAAACTCCCACCCTGTTATCCTTGATACCTTTACTCTAAGTCATCCAACCTGGGCACAACTTGGTGTTGGGAGTACTACCTTTAAACAACTCAAAATGAGACTTCTGAGTAGAGGTGTGAGGGGTAAAATGAGGAGCCAGTATACATTTCTGTCATTCCTCCTCCCAATTAAAACAATTTACTCTAGCCATGGATATTTTCTTTTATCACTCTATTGAATCTTTCGACAGCACCATTGGCCTCTGGATGATACATCGAGCATTTTTTTATGAAAGATATGACATGTCATCAAGAAATCTTCCACTTGTCTTGAACAAAATTGAGGACCATTATCTGACGAGAGTTTCAGGAAAACCTTCTCTTCTGAAGACATCTTGTAAAAAAGAAATTACACATGTTGAAGTCACATCTGATACACAGGAGACCTCCACCCGTCTGGAGTACAGATCAAACAAAACTATCAAATAAGGTGTAGAATGTTCACCAGAAAGTTGCCAAAAGATATCTATTGCAATATCTTCCAAGGGACTATTGGGTAATTTTCGACACACCATAGGTAAAGTCCAAGGACTAAGAATGTTATTAATGACTTTTCATTGTAAGCACTTACGTTCAATTTCCAAATCCATCCCAGGCCACCAGAAACTAGCTCTCAACCTTTCTTTAGTTTTCACAATCTCTAAATTACCCTGATGAGCTTCAATTAATTTCTTCCTTAGAAACAAAGGAGAGATTAACTTTGTACCTCTTAACAAGATCCCATTGTCTACAGACAATTCATCTGAAATCATTTGACTATTTTTTGATAAAGATCTATCATACATTTTATTTGATTATAGCATGCTCATTACCTTCATTAACTCACAATCCCTTTGTACTTCTTTCCATTTATAATACCAGAAGTGATCTCACAAACACTTACTTCATCCTCTAAATTATCTTTCCAAATCTGTTCTTCTACATCACGTACCAAACGGGACAGACCATGTGCTGTTACATTTTCTACTCTTGGAAGGTGCTCAAAAACAAAGTTAAAATCCTGTAAGCCAATCACCCAACGCCTTATCCTTGAAGAAATAAAACCAAGACCCTTTTTCGAAAAAAATTCTTTAAGAGGTTTATGGTTTGAACATACTTTAATAAATTTGCGAAACTTATTTAGTGCCCAATAGATGGCCAAAGCTTCTTTTTCAATTACAGAGTAATTTAACTCCGCACCTCTTAAACATCTTGATGCACAAGCAATAAGTTGATCCTTACTATCTCTTCATTGTTTTAAAATTGCTCCTAAACCTTTCGAGTTAGCATCTGTAAGTACCGTAGTTTCCATACATAGAATAAAGGCCTGTAATTTAGGAGCATCTTTCAAATTTTTCTTCAACTCTACAAAGTGTTTGACATGCTTGAGACCAGACAAACTCTTTATTTTTACCAAGCAATTGTCTCATACTGTTAGATTTACTTGACAAATTGTTTATGAACTTTCCATAAAACTCAGCCATTCCAAGGAACAAGACAATTTCCTCTTTTGCCTTAGGAGGTGCCAATTTAAAAATGGTATCTACCAATTCCTTCTTAGGATCAACACCCAGGGACGTGATGCAATGACCTAAATAGTTGACCTCTTGTACTGAAAATTTGCATTTCTCAAATTTCAAAGTGAGACCAGCATTTTCGAGTTTCTTTAAGACCACCCTCACTCTGATTTCATGTTCTTCCTGAGTCAAACCAAATATGAATAGGTCATCTTGATAACATTTGACCCATTTGATACCTTTTAAGATAGAGGACATCACTCTCCGAAAAACTGAAGCAGCACTCACAAATCCATAGGGCATTCTTTTATACTTGAACGCCCATAGGAGTGATGAATGCAGTCAAATCATGTGAGTTCTGAGTCAGTTCAATCTGGTGGTACGCCTGAGTGAGATCCAGTGTCATGAAAAATCTAGCACCACTTAATGTAAACGTGATTTCTTCATATTTGGCAGTGGAAATTTATCTACCACAACTTTTTTGTTTGGGGACCGGAGATCTACACAAAGTCATATGTCACCATTAGGTTTGTTGGCAACCACTACTGGTGCCAACCACTCAGAGGCTTCCACAGGAGTGATAATTCCTTGTTTAAGAACTTATCTAATTCTTGTTCTACCTTTTACTGTAATGCAATGGGAATTCTCCTTACTTTGGCTATTGTTGTTTCAGCTCCATTTTTCAGTTTGACACAATGTTTATACCCTTTTAAACATCCCAACTAATACTTAAACACTTGTGGATTTTTTTGACAGAATCATTAGTACTGTTTTAAACTCCTTGAATTTGAACTTGAGGTTCTGCATTAGGATTAAGTGTAACCCCCCAACGAATATGGATGCGGACACCCAAGTAAACCATCATCTTTTTTTGACACATTAACTTTTCCCAAAATCAACTTGTTTTACATTTCAATGGTTGCATTAAAAGAGCCCAACATGTTTATGGGTTGACCACCATAACCCCCTGGATTTACATCTATTTTATGTAAGCGATTTTTTTCTTGAAACCACTTGCAAAAAATGTCCTTATCAATAATGGGAAGATGAGAGCATGAATCAAATTTCATTTCAAGATCAATTCCATCCACTGTTATTTTACCCATGGGATGATCATTACACTTAGCTTCATGAACTTAACATATTACTTATTTTGCACTTTTGTTATGAAATCTTTTCTGTTTAGACCTGCAAAATCTTTAAAAAAATTACCTTTTTTTTACCACAACCATGACAAATCACATTCAAAGCAGTACAATTTTTATAATTGGATTTGTGGCCAAATCTCCCACAACGAATACATTCAAATGAATTACTTAAAACATCTTCCTTTAGTAGTTCTTTTGTAGGTGTCTTTGTTTTTCACAAGAAAACCCTCTTTTTGTACTTCTACAGATGGTTGTATTGTACTTTTCTCACTCTTCAATTCAGTAACACATTTCAACATGTGTTTAACTCTTTACTATGGAAATAACCTCTTCTAATGAAGGTTTATCTTTGACCCACAATTCCTCTCAAATTTTATCCTCCCTACACTTCAAAACAAAAAATTGATCTCTTATTCGTGCTTCATTCACGCACCAAACTTACAGCTTCAAACCAATGTTCTCAAACTAGTTAAATAATCTTCAACTGTCTTCTCTTTTCCTTGCTCCCTTAGCCCAAAATGATATATTTCCAGCATAGTGCTCGTTCTTGGCAAATAATGCCAGTCTAATTGTAAAATACAGATCTCATATTCATGTAATCCTCTTTGTTCCTCTACCGATAATTCTGGTACATTTTCTAACACCTCCTTCCTTCACCACCTAGACAGTGTAAAATTAGTGAATTCTTCCTTTCGGCACTCAAGTTAGTCCCACAAACTCTAGCATAGTGCGCAAATATTTTCTTCCACTTGTTCCATTTGACAACTGGTTCACCTGGACTGGTTAAAAAAAATTGAGGAGCTGGTACATTCTGCATGACCTTTCTTAAAAGAAATCAGTCAGTCAGTCAAAGAAACTTTATTTCGACCGTACAGGCCATGAAAGCAAATAAAAAGACAATACAATTTGTATAAGGAGAAAACATTAAAATATGTCATCATAAAAACTATGTGCAATAGTTCTATATTTAAAAATAGTGCATTTCTTAGATGTGCAAATTATTCTAGTATATTTTTGGGTACACTCCCTCAAGACAACTCAGGGTTCTATGGTTGTGTACAGTGCAATGTGCAACAGAGTTTATAGATTGTACATTGGGTTCAGGAGGGGGAAGAGTAACACATGTTTAAGCAAATAACTAATTCATTGGTAAAAGAGCACCTGTCGGTTGTTAAAAAGCTTTTGGCTTTATCTGATAAATGTATATAACAGTGTTAAAAAAAATCCATGTTAAAACGAATTGTATTATGAAATTAAAAAGCCCAGAGGGAAGATATTTACAGTAGAAATAATCATACAATAAATATGTGCGAACAAGGCATAACAGCATATATAAAGGTTGCTAGGAACTAAGGGTTTCCTGTGAGGGTTTTCTTTAGGATGGCTCTACGAATGCACCACATCGAGTGTAGGAACCGAGAAATGGTGAACACAATGAGTGTGTCGGTTTTGTCCTTAAAAAGCCTGTGCACCTCTATGTAGTGTCTGATCCCCATGTTTCTGCATAATTGTAGCAGCCACCGGGACCTTGGCTTTCCATAGGCGGTGCAAAAATAAAGAATGTGCATTTCAGTTTCTTAAACTCGATCGCACCCTGGGCAGTCTAGTTCATGGGCTCCCTGCCATTTGTTAGTAAATGTTCGGAGCGGCAGCACCCCGTGTCTAAATTGAAGAAAAAGTTTCTTTGCCATAAGGGGTTGAATGTGATCAAGTGCCGATTCTAACCCGTATTGCAGCTTGATATCCAGAAACCTGGAGGTCAAGCAGCTCTGTGTTGTCCCTTGCCATACTAGAGCTGGTTTGTGTTCTCTGTGGAGTCAAGTAGTACCTTTCTGGAGATTGTGGGGCAGGTCTCTTCTGGTGCTGTCCACATATTTGTCCTCCCTAAAGCCTGGCAAGAATTCCTAATATGAGCTAACCAAGGGAATTTCCCTGCTCCTAGAAGGCTGGAAACATCCTTCAGCTCTTGTTTATAATCAGCTAGTTCAGGTGTACTCTACAGGCGTCGCCAGTATAGGAGGGGTCAAGACGAGACTATATCTGCTATAGGTCCAATCCCTAGGTCCAACCTAAGCGGTGTTAATGGAGTACTCATAGGGAGTCCCAGCAGTTTCCTGAGGAAAATATTCTCTGGCATAGATAGGGAGGTTGATGGGCAATGGCCCCATAATTCTGCCCCATACAGTGATGGTCCCCTGGCCTGTGTTTTGTAGATTTCTGCTACGGGGTCTATTACTTTGTGCGTGCAACTTTTGTAAACTTTTAAAATGCCCCCGTGGACTGAGTCAATTTTAGAGTGGCTTTCTTTAGTAAGTGTGATCTCTAGATAATAAAAAATGGGCACCCACTCTAGGGCCCTTCCATCCAGTTGGGGATGTGTGCACTTTGTGGTGTTCGCGTTGCAAGCCATGTACTTGGTTTTTTGGAGGTTAATCACCAGGCCCCTCTTTTTTACAGAAAGAGCTTAATACCTCAAGGACCCTCTGCATACCCAAGGGCGATTTGGAGAGTAGCAGTGTGTCGTCCGCAAACATAAGGGCTGGGATTTTGCGGTTCGCCAGCCTCGGTGCATCAATGTCCTTCCCGTCTAACACAGTTTCGATTAAACTATTTAAGAAAAGAGAGAAGAGTGTTGGGCCAGGTCACAGCCCTGTCGCACCCCTTTCTCTACAGGGAAGGGCGCGGAAAGTGCACCATTTTTACCATATCTGATTCTCGCGTAGTTGTCTTGATGCACGCATTTCAGCTGGTGGCAAAGATATTCTGGTCCTACCAAATTGAGAAGTATGCCGCACAGCTTATCTCGCTGCACCAAGTCAAAGCGGATTTAAGATCCACGAATGTGAGGTAGAGGCTGCCACCCTCTAGGACCACAGTTTTCCAGTGGATGAGTTGTAATCTGAAGATCTGGTCAATGGTGGAGATCTTGGCCCTGAATCCTGCTTGTAAAGGTGTTAATACGTTGTTCTCTTCTATCCAGGATTGCAAGCGCCCCAGGAGTACACTAGCAAAGATTTTTTGTGTGACGTCCAAGAGGCTTATGGGGCGATAATTTGCGGGATTAAGTGGTGAGCCCTTTTTAAAGATAGGGATCATTTCTACTCCAGACCAGGTTGGGGCCAACGCCATGCCTAGTAGAGTGGCGTTAAATAGAGACCATAAGAAAGGTGCCAAACTGTGGGTTTGGAGCGAAATAGGTCACCAGGTATCTTGCCAACCCCTGATGCTTTAGCTGGGAGAAGATTGCCCAATGCCACTGTGATCTCCTTCATTGTACAGAGAGGAGCAACTACATTTTGGGAGTTCACATCTAAGTGGCTGATTCTACCCTGCCCTCTTCCTCTACGGACCTTGAATATAAGGATTTAAAATGGGTTCTCCAAACTTCTTCCCTTGGCTTGGTCCTATAGCCAATTGGCCTTCCGATTTCCCTGTCTTTACTAAATTCCAGAAGGCTCTGATATCGTGGTTATCCAGTGGTGTTTTATTGCTTCCCATTTATTGTTTTCCCAGTTGGTTTTTGCCCCATTTATAGCTTTTTTTATATATCGATCCCTGGCTTCCTAAATTCGTGGCATATCGTTTGTTCTGATAGAAGTTAGGAGGGCTTGCTTGGCTGCCTTGCACTGTTTATTATACCCTGGGTGCCTTGGTTTAAAATTAGGCCTGGGCCTGTAGTTATTGAAAAAAAATTGTGCTAGTGCAAAGAACAAATCCTGGTGTTTTTTTTCAGTATCAATCGGGACGCTATGTTACTACTGGTTGCAGATAGTCTGAAAGCAGCTTCTAAAAAGGGGCAATTTATTGATAAAGAGATGCCACTTTGTCCGGTGTTTGGCTAGTTCCCCCCAGCGTACCCTCCTCCCACCTTCAGCTAATACCAGGCTTGGGTTAGGGTTTGGGGATGTGCTTGGGAGGTCCACAGCAAGCGGGAGCGATATTTCTAAGACCAAAGGATTATGATCACTCTCGTGGCGGAGAGCGACCTTAAAGTCGATAACCCTATGCTAGAGGCTGACGTCTACCAAAATGTAGTCTAAGATTGATGCCTGCCCGGGTCTATCAAAAGTGAAATTCCCGCCTCGACCTGGTTGAGCACGGTCGCTCCCTCCTGCCCTCGCTGACTCCTACCCTGTGCTGCCTGGTATCGTTTTCATTGTGCTGATTAGCCTTGCTAACGCTGCTCTCCTCACTTTGAAACTCAGTCCACATAGCGCTGCTGCCCACGCTTAGCGCTAGAACGTGCCTGCCGGGTTGTGCGCAATTGTTTATGCTAAGACTCATGTTCTTGTAACGCTGTGCATGAAAGCTGCTTTGCTCACTGTTGAAATAGTGTTTTATTCTATTACGCTCCAAGTTTCCTGTAAGTCGGTCTGCTTGTGTGTTATTGCCGCCGCCATTTGCTCTGTTGTTGTTGTTGCCCTGAGACCGCCCCCTCCGCCACGCAACCGCCTCCCATAGGATCCTCCCTCGCCCCTCCCCCTCCCACTACCCATATATGACAGATGCCTTTCCGCGCAGCGGTCGCGCCCAGTCCGCGCCGAAGGTGCGCCAAAGGTAAGCCCGTCTACGCCCGTCCGCGCCAAGACCGCGCCCAGCGCCATACCCCCTGGCCCTCGCATTGCCCAGTCCTCCCGCATTACTTACGACGCCTCCACCCTCCTAACCCTTAACCCCGGCCGTTCCCCCAACTGCGTCCAAGCCGCTCCTGGACACACCCATGGACCCTTCTCATGCAACTCCTGCAAGTTCGACGGCACCAAAACCAACTCCTCATCCACCGACACCAAGCAGAGACCCGACTCCAACCACCTAAAATGCATCCTGCTCAACACCCGCTCAGTCCACAGACACGCCATCGAACTTTGGAATCTACTAGACACCATCTCTCCCGACATCGCCTTCCTGACAGAAACATGGATGAACGCCTCATCAGCCCCTGACATCACCATTGCCATCCCGGAAGAATACAAGATCATCCGTAAGGATCGCATCGACCAAACAGGAGGAGGCATCACTATCGTTCATAAGAACTCCATCCGCATCTCAACCAGCTCAGACGTCAACCTAGCTAGCGCCGAACACCTTCACTTCCAGATCCACACCGACCACAAGACTACACTCAGAGGCACTCTCCTCTACAGGCCTCCAGGACCCCGTGCAAAATTCAGCGACGTTATCACCGACTTCATCACCCCACACGCCCTCCCCTCCGAGGAATACATCCTACTGGGAGACCTCAACTTTCACCTGGAAAAGAGCAACGACAGCAACACCACCTCCCTTCGGGACAACCTCGCAAACCTCGGACTCAAACAACTTGTCTCTACGCCCACCCACATCGCAGGTCACACACTTGACCCCATCTTCACCTCCAGCAAACATGTCTCCTTCAGTCACACCACTTCCCTCCAGTGGACGGATCACAGCTGCGTACACTTTTTCTACAATAAAACCACCACTCACAACCGACTTCAACCTACTCTACGAAGAAACTGGAACAAAATCACCATCGACCAGATCTCCTCTTCGCTTCTTCAAAACCCACCTACCCACTCCTCAAACCCCGACCAAGCCGCATTTAACCTCACCCAATGGCTATCCAACAGCGCCGACATCCTAGCACCGCCGAAAAAACGTCAAATCAAACTTGGCAGCAAAAACGCCTCCTGGTTCAATGATGATCTTAAGAAATCCAAGAAACTCTGTCGCTCCCTGGAGAAGGCCTGGAAAAAAGACCCAAACTCCAGCACCAGGGACGCCTTCAAAAACGCCACCCGCATAAACCACCAACTGATCCGGACTGCCAAGAAAGCCGCATTCAAAGACCGACTAGACAACAACGCCCACAACAGCAAGGAACTATTCAACATCGTCAAAGAATTCACCAACCCCTCAGCCAACTCCAACGACATCACCCCCTCGCAAGCCCTCTGCGACTCCCTAGCCTCATTCTTCCACAACAAAATTGCAGACATCCACAACAGCTTCGACCTCCAACCCGGAAACCATCCCACCCAATCTTCTGCCGTACCTGCACCCCCTCGAACATCCTTAACAACTGGAACCCAATCTCCACCGAGGACACCATCCGCCTGATGAACTCCATCCACTCAGGATCCCCCACAGACCCATGTCCTCACCACATTTTCAACAAAGCAGACTCCATCATAGCACCACACCTCCGAGACGTCATCAACTGCTCCCTCAACTCCGCCACCTTCCCGGAAAATTGGAAACACGCCGAACTCAGCGCCCTTCTGAAAAAACCCACAGCGGATCCCACCGAACTCAAAAACTACCGCCCCATCTCGCTCCTACCATTCCCGGCCAAAGTCATCGAGAAAGCCGTCAACAACCAGCTCGCCGCCTTCCTCGAAAGCAACAAATCCCTCGACTCCTCACAGTCCGGCTTCCGAGCCAAACACAGCACGGAGACCGCTCTCATCGCAGCAACAGACGACATTCGAACTCTACTAGACAACGGAGACACAGTCGCCCTCATCCTCCTAGACCTCTCCGCAGCCTTCGACACAGTCTGCCATAGCACTCTCCTACAGCGCCTCAACAACATCGGGATCCAAGGAAAAGCACTGGAATGGATCACCTCATTCCTCACCGGAAGAACCCAGAGAGTCCGCCTCCCACCTTTCAAGTCCGAGGCCACTGAAGTCATCTGCGGCGTACCCCAAGGTTCCTCACTCAGCCCCACCCTCTTCAACGTATACATGAGCCCCCTCGCAACCATCGCTCACCAACACAACCTCAACATCATCTCCTATGCAGACGACACCCAACTGATCCTATCACTCACCAAAGACCCCAACACCGCCAAAACCAACCTACATGAAGACATGAAAGAAGTAGCAGAGTGGATGAAACACAGCCGTCTGAAACTGAACTCAGACAAAACTGAAGTCCTTATCATAGGCACCTCCCCCTCCGCTTGGGACGACTCTTGGTGGCCAGAGGCCCTTGGAAAAGCACCCATCCCGACGGACCACGCACGCAACCTGGGCGTCATCCTGGACTCCTCTCTCTCGATGAACAGACAAGTCAACGCAGTCTCATCTTCATGCTTCAACATCCTCCGCATGCTCAAAAAAACATTTCGCTGGATCCCCACCGAAACCAGAAAGACAGTCACCCATGCACTGGTTACAAGTCGCCTGGACTACGGAAACACCCTATACACCGGTATCACCGCAAAACTCCAGAAAAAACTCCAACGCATCCAGAACGCTTCAGCCAGACTCATACTAGACATCCCACGCAAAGACCATATCTCTAGCCACCTGAAAAACCTCCACTTGCTCCCCGTCAATAAGAGGATCACTTTCCGACTCCTAACCCACGCCCACAAAGCACTCTACGAACTTGGACCCGAATGCCTCAACACACGACTTTCCTTCTACGCCCCCTGCCGCCAGCTTCGATCTTCCAACCAAGCCCTTGCTACCATTCCTCGCATCAATAAAACCACCATGGGAGGCAGATCCTTCTCCTACCTCGCAGCTAAAACCTGGAACTCTCTCCCCACCCACCTACGTCTCACACAGAACCACCTAGCATTCAGAAAGCAACTTAAAACCTGGATATTCGACAAGTAACTCCCTTCCCCTCCTCAAGCGCCTTGAGACCCTCAGGGTATGTAGCGCGCTATATAAATTTCTGACTTGACTTGACTTGACTATCGGATGGGAGTCGACCATTACAGGCCCTTAGTGAGTGGTTAAGTGAAAATGCATTCATTTGTAGGACTAGAGGGTTGCTGTTCGCTCCCCAAACCTTGCTCGCGCGCCGAACTACGTAGCTTCACTGCCTTTGAACATGCGCTCGAGCCTTTATAAGCTGCTCTATTCCTTCTCACTGATCACGTGCCGAACTTCTAACTCATGAATAATTTTAAATTCTGCGCAGAAACTTTAAAGCTTTAATGAATTAATGAATCCGCTTGATAACGGCTGCACGCCAATTGCGTGCCGAGACTTAACTCAGTGCTGCCTTTAAATCATGTGCCTGTGATTTCAACTTGCTGCCCTTGTAATCGCTGTATATGTAACTGTGCATTAAAAGTAAACTTTCAGTATCTTTACGGGTCCGATCTACCCGCACATCTTAAGCTGGAAGAGCTAAAACATAAGGTCCTTTCCGAAAATACTTTCTTGCAGCAACCTCGATTCACGGCAGCTTCCTTTCGAATTCAGTAGTTTAAATTTGATGTTGAGGTGTCGAAATATCACATTTCCCAGACATCCCTCGCTCGTCGCCAGTATAATGTTTAAGTATAGGACCCACGTAGTGAGTTAAAGTTGAGGTTTAATATCAACACCTCATCCATCAGCAGCCAGTGAGCAAGTGCCTGATGAGGAACACAACAAAGACATTCTAGGTTCTATGGAATCAAGCAAAATTGCAATCGCAATTGCCGAAATTCGCAGAATTTTGGCATTTGCGATCACATTTTTGCTTTGTGGTATGTATGAGGCACATCTGCGTGCAAAATAAGAAATCGCAAAATTTGCGATTCCTTATTTTGCAATTGCATTTAAGGAATCGCAAATTTTGCGATTCCTTAAATGCAATGTAAGAATCACCAAAAAAGTGCAATTTGACCTTCAGGAATCGTAAATTCCCACCAACTTCAAGTTGGTGGTAATTTGGGATTTCTGTGAAAAATGCACTTTTTTTGCATTTTTTAAAGTGCTATGTGAAGCACATACATGCCCTTAGGGCATGTATGTGCACCACATGTGCACCCATGCTTATTTCAGGGGTGCAACAGGGTGTCCTTTTGACACCCTTGCACCCTTGAAATTGCATTCTCAATTTGCGATTCGCTAATTGCTAATCGCAAATTGAGAATGTCTTCCCATTCATTCCTATGGGCCTTTAGATTCGCAATTAAGGAATATGTAGGATTCGCAAAATTTATTACAAATCCTACATACATAGCATTTTGCGAATCTCAAATAGCGATTCGCAAAAAAACGCTATTTGAGAATCGCAAAATGACTTTTTGATACATATGGCACATTGAACCCTCATCGATGAATAACATGAAGGAGAACACCACATGCAGTAGAATTATGTGGACAGTGTGTGGCATTGAATGTACTGGTATAATGTGGAGTGGGATTATGCATCATGAAGTGTAATTATGTAGAAAGGTATTTCGTGTTGTAGAGTGATATGTAGTGGAGTTTAGTGGAGTGGAGAAGCGTGGCTCAATGGTTAGAGCGGCAGTCCCTGATGCAGAGGTCTGGCCTCGGCGGCTCTTGAACTCAATCTCCCCGGACCTGATAATTCTCGCCTCGGTGCCTAGTCTAATCATGGGTCCCACTCTGTGACTCTGGGCAATAGCTTGCTTAATCTCCACAACGGCCCCAGCAGCACTTGGATGCCTGGCTTCACCTTGGGGGTGCCCAGGAGTGGACATCTCACAGGAAAGCCAGGAAGGGTTCTGCAGCGGTATGAATACAGCGCAACGAGACCTCTGGGTAGAAGGCGCTATATAAATACAAACACATTTACATTTAATTATCTGGTGTGTTAAATTTTGTGTCATTGGGTAGATTTCTGTGGTTTGAATGGGATGTATGTGGTGTGTTGTGTACTTGTGGTTTGTTGTCAAATTATGTGGTGTGGAATGGAAATGTGTAGAGTTGAATTGTATAGCGTGCAAGTGTGTGGCATTCAGGGAAAATATGCAGATTGGAATTATGTGTCATGGCGTGGAGCGTATGTGTGCGGATTGTGTTTTTCAGTTTAACCAGAAGAGTATTTGAGATGCGCCATGCAGATGAGGAAATATAAATTTTATGGTCAAGTTGTGTTCCCTAGCGCGTACCCCACCGTCTCCATGTACCAGCTTAAAGTGCATGTAACTTCCCTCCTGTGCCAGCTATGAAGACGCAAATACATTTGCGTCCAACGTTAACTTGTCCTCTTTCAGATCCACCCTGAATGGATTAAATAGTCCGTTCCTAAGTATGCTATGCCAACGTCTTTTTGTAGTGTACCTTACATGTTTTTCCTGCTCTGGCAAAGTAGGCCCTGAATTTCTGCCATCGAGCCATTTCTCTGGCTTCTGACTCCGCAAACCTCAGCCCAGGCTGCCTCTGTACCCGTGAACTCTGACTTACTTCCAGCGCGGCCCACCGCGCTCAGCTCAGCCTGCTGCCTGCCAAGACTGACTATAACCTTCGAGTTATCTGTTCCGCTCCTCGAAAATACATTCCTGCCTACTAGCTTCAGTAAACATCCCCCTCATCTACAGAGCAGAGGGCCAACCCGTCTCCGTGCAAGTAATTGATAGACTCTGTTACCATGCTCTCATGGAAGGCCCCATGCCCCACGCTTCTCATGCAGACACTCAGGCGCTTAAACACGCACTCACAGTCAGTATAGAATAGCTTCTGCCCCAGAGACCTTTCCGTCCAGATAATATGGTTCCCAAACATCAGATATCAGATATGATAGAAGTACAAGTTGATCTGACATGCCAGACTTCTGTCTCTTTCCGTCAGTGTAAATGTCAAGCCCCCTGCACCCTCCAGTTTCATGTCAATCACACGTCATGCAGCTGCGCGCGCATCCAAGCTTCCGATTTCTGCTGACATTGCAACATTTCTGTTAGTGCCACCCCTTTAGTGACATCTACCTGTGACGTTTCTAGCATACACCTCCAGTTCACGCCTAGTCCACGCCTTCTGATTACGTACTAGTAACACGTGGATACTGTTATCTTGTCTTCTCTCAGCTGTTACGCCTACTGTACTGTTTTCTATGACATGAATTAAGTATATAAGCTATGTACTGTCAATAAAATGTAGCACGTGCTCTCTATCCCTTCTTCCACCCCTGTGGTGGGAAGAACATGATATATTGGTCTTGACCATTCCTTTTTGAGGAATAAAACCCCTAAGAACTCTAACACCACGGACTCTGATTCTTTCTTTCCGATTGAGTTATTATTGATTAAGTACTTACCTGCATAGAAATTAAGACGGTAAATTATATATTTACATCATTTTGGCGCCCGAATAGGGACCCCTCCCCCACCTCACGCGCCGGTTGGTGCGTTGCAAGCTCTGTTCCCTGCCATCAGTTAGAAGGAAACTACGCGTACCGGCAGGATTTCCTGCATCTCCCTCTGGCCCATGGAGGTGACGAAGACTGCAATCAGTACCCAGACGAGGCGGTGAGGAGTGCGGAGGATCCCGACCAGAGCCTAGCCGAAAGAAGCAAGGTCCGAGGTGTCAAGAGGCCCACCAGTTTTCCGAAGTTTTCCGAAGTTTTCCGAAGTCGAGCCGAGTCCAGTCCAGTCGAGTTTTCCGAGGCCTTCTGTTTCCGTGCTTCCCGGTGAGTACCATTGCTGGGACGTATCTAGACGGGTTTGGGTACACAAGTCCGGTCTGCACTGTTTTTAGGCAGTGTATCTGTACTGTTTAGCAGTACATCCGTTATATAGGGTAGTGATATATGTCTCAAATGTCTTTTCATGTGATTAACGTGGTATGAATGTGACTGTTTTTAATGTGCATTACTGTGTTCTTGTATAACTAGCTATAAGTATTAAGTAGTTGGGGTTAAGCATTCAGTATTAAGTAAACAAGATGCCGTTTTTCGACAAATTAAAGCAGATAGGAACTAGGAAAGGGATACTAGAGGAAGCAATTCCTATCCCCCCTAGGGACACTCCAGGAAACTTCATGTACCACAAGCATGGCATAGATGCCATATTATTTCTAGAGTTATGGGCCGACTATACTAAGCACCTAGACGAAAGACACAGATGGCCTGTTAACGGAACATGGGATGCCGAGTGCATCATGAAGGTGGAGGAAGTACTATGGAAAAAGAAAGCCAGACAATCCCAGAAAGACGCCATAGAGTTTTGGCGTAAGGAATCACATAAGCGTGCTGAAAAAGCACTACGTAGAGAAGACAGACTTAAAGAATCAGACAAGGCCCAAGAAAACGAGTTAGTTACCGAGGGGATCCGAGTAAAAACAGAGCAAGTAGACTGCGCACGAAATAACCTCGTAAACGGTATGTATCTCGCGGCCGAGGGTTCGCCTGAGGCCATCTCAGAAATACCGAAAAATTTGCCGCCACCATTAGTTCCAACTAAAGTAATGCATAAGACTACTAAAGACATATTCCTGAATTCCTATCTAGAGGATGTAGCACCCGCTTACACCAATCTGCCTGTCCGCGCCCTGCCTAACGACAGGGACGGGGGTGGTAACCCGCCCCAAGATCAAATTCTGCCAGTACCACAACAGAATACTGCTGTTCCACCACCTCCACCACTTCCCGCACTTAAAGTTGATCTACCGAAACCACTTCTACCTGATCCTACAAAAAGAAAAATTCAAGTTCAGGTACAGACTCCGCCGAGAGATAATGCCCAAGCTTCCGCCTCAGGGGGTGCGGAAGGGGGTCTACACACCCCACCATTGACACGCAGGTTACAGCTCAGGGACTTTCGGAGTCCTTTTACGTTCAAGTCTCCCAGCCTTGATATATTCAAGGAAAACCTTTCAGTTTGCAGATATGATCCAGTACCCGGTAAAGACAATATAATGATGATGGCATCACTACGGTTAAGATCTGCTACTGATTTCCTGCTATGCTATGCAGGTATGAAGGAGCGCCTAGATAGAATATATGAGTTTATTCAGACGGGGAAAGACCCTGACAGTATTCAGGAGGCCATGGAGCGACAGAAAGTTGATGTTCAAGCACAGATACTACGTTTTTTCATAAATTGCCTAATAAGAGAACGAGACAGGCCTGGGACAGATCAGAGTGAATTGGATGCACTAAACAAGTGGGGTCAAAATATATCTGAAGGAAAACATGATAGGGGGACTTGCATAGCCAGTATGTACAAGAAAATTAGAAAAACAGTGATAGAAATACACCAAAAAGAGAAGGAAAAGGCTTCCTCCGAGGAGGAAGAAGAGTTTGAAGAACCAGAAAAGACTACAGATACTATAGCGTATGTAGGTAAGGGAACTTACCTTAGGAAAGGTATCCGTCCAGAAAGCAAGAGAGTTTTTCTCTCTGCCTTAACCAACCCGAATTCTTCTGAACACCAGTTCCAGGAGACTGATAAAAGACTCCGAGATCGAGTGGGGTACCACATACTAAATTCAATGGATGAACAGGAATTAGCCCGGTCAGCCATATTATGGGCTGAAAATCCGGATATGTATAATGATGATACATTAGCGCAGACATTTCTGAATCTCTCCCCAGACGAACAGAAACTAGCAGGTATATACATGATTCAGCACCTCCTAACGAAATACAGAAACCAACATTCTGATCCAGGTCCCTTACATGAAACATTAGAAGCACTACTCATGGATAGATGGAGAGGTTTAAGTACCAAGTTAATACAAATAATTCTAGAACAGCGACATAGATATAACACTTTTATAAGCTCTGAATATGTTCCCGCCCCGCCCCCAGAAAGGAAAACGTATCACATGCAATGCCTGAGTGGCATTGAAAGTCAGAACCCCTTACGAGAAGTACACCCAGTTATGGGTGAGGATCATCTCTTGAAACGTGTATATGTACACACGCCATTGACTAAGTTAGAACTGTTAGAAATGAAGAAACTAGTCCCGAGCCATGATAAAGACCCTGCAGGTTTTCACAGAGAGCTTAAAGACATGTTACTGATGGGGGATTACACATATGATGATATCATGAAAATGTTAAAGGTACTGTTGCCCACGGGCATCTACGAGAAACTAAAGGAAAAAGAATGGGAGGTGGGAGAGAAAAAGATTGCATGGGCAGAAATAGAAGACGAAGAGAACAAACGTGTCCCAGGGGTAGGCCTTGGGGACAAAACTAAAGCATTACCAGGTTTGATAGTACAGGTTCTGCCAAGATTACTGGCAACTAGGAAAGAAGACTGGGATGCAATCTCAGCATGTAAACAGAAACCCGACGAAGATACTAGTGACTTTTATTCAAGATTCGAGAAATGTTTTATTATTAATAGTGGTCTTAAACCAAGTAGCGAATCGTACCCGCATCTTTTTGTATCAAAGTTGGTTGAAAATTCCCTGGTAGCAGTCAAAAATCGTGTATACAAGGTTGAGAGTACATGGCGAGCGAATACGCCATCCCAGATGTTACAAATGTTACAATACCATCAGAACAGAATTAGAGAAGAACAAGATCAGGAACAGAAACGTATGAAAGACACGAAAATGAAAATGTTAGTAGCCCAGTCGGTACATACCGACGGAAACAGAAAAGGTACGAACCAGACAAATCATTCCGCAGGTCCTGTTAAAGAGACGTGCAATTATTGCAAACAGCCAGGCCACTACGTACATGAATGTCCAGTTCTGAAACATAACATAGCGACAGGTAAAACTAAAGAGAGACCGCATCCACCTAGACAAGATCAAGTTCAACAACAGACTTCACAGAATGTACAGCCCATGCAGAACACACAGCCTATGCATACTTCATCTCATACAGCACAGACAGTAGCGGCACCACAGCCCACCGCTTCGACTCAACAAGTTTCCCAACAGATGTACCAGTATTCCCAATCTGCTTATCCAGAGTATCAACGATACACATGAAACAGCCTAGAGAGGGAATTTGGCTTGCCTCTTATTGAAATTCCTGTAGATCAAGAAGGTCCTTATGTACACAGTCAAGTATTGGGAAAAGATAGAAAGTTTTTAATTGACACAGGGGCAAGCCGCACCACAATCAGCCATAATGAAGTCCCAGGGGCACCCCTCTCAGGCTCACAGAATGGTTCCCTTGGTTTTTCAGGACAGCCCATTGTAAATGAGGTATCGGAACCAGTACCCTTGGCTGTGGGTCCATTATCACGAGTTACAGACTTGTTACTTACGAACTCATGCCCAGAAAATCTGTTAGGAATTAAAACATTGAAGGCTCTAGGAGCTATAATCTGCTGTTCCCCGCAGGGGGTTAGACTCTTTCTGCGGGATTTCAAGGGTCATTATGTGTTGCGAGAATTCGATGTCAGATTAAGAAATGTACCAGATCACCTGTGGGCAAAAGGCCCAACTGATGTAGGTTGTATGCATATCACACCATACCGTGTTACACTCAAGACAGGAGTTGTACTACCACGAATCAGACAATACAAGTTACCACCCGATGATGTAGTGGCTTTACTGGAAATCATTGAAGAGCTTATAGCACAAGGAGTGGTCGTAGAGACCGACTCCAATATCTGTAATTCACCTATCATTCCAATTCTTAAACGTACTGATCCCAATGCACCGCCAGTATATCGGCTGGTGATTGATCTTCGAGAACTGAACAAATGTATTGTACCACAGTACCCTGTGGTCCCCGATATCTCTTCCCTATTGACTGCTATTGATTCAGAAGCAACGTTCTTTACTGTAATTGATCTCAAGAACGCTTTCTTCAGTGTACCCATTGATCCAGAGAGCCAATATCTCTTCGGATTCAGTTTAAATGGACGAAGTTTCAAATTTTCCCGCGCACCTCAAGGATTCACAGAAAGCCCCAGCATCTATAGTCAAGCACTGAAAAGACAACTAGATTGTATTCAAATGCCAGTTAACACCGCTTTACTGCAATACGTCGATGATCTGCTGATCACCGCACGAAGTGAGCCCGAATGTGAACGAGCATCACTGACAGTCTTACATTTTCTGGCCGACAAGGGACACAAGGTGTCTCCTTCGAAGCTTCAATTCTGTGTTCAGCAAGTTGTGTACTTGGGTCACTTGCTGTCCAAAGTGGGGAGACAGCTCACTCCCGATCGCATTCAGTTAATTGTAAATATGCCACGACCCCAGACACAAAAGGAAGTGCGGGCCTTCATAGGCCTCACTTCGTACTGCAGACAATGGATTCCTCAATATGCATTTCTAGCTAAACCACTCATCCAGTTAACGACGCAGGAGGCAGCGACTTCGACTGTCCTCCCTTGGACTCAGGAACATACACAAGCCTTTGAGGAATTAAAGAGAGCTTTATGCCAAGCACCAGTTTTAGCAACACCATGTTACAGCAAACCGTTTACACTTTTTGTTACAGAACGTGATGGTACAGCATTGTCTGTCCTCACTCAAGACCAAGCAGGTTCATATAAGCCTTGCGCTTATTTTTCTAGTACATTGGACTCAGTAGCCCAGGCACTCCCTGCGTGCTTAAAGTCTGTAGCAGCAACAGCATTAGCAATTAGACAGAGCGACTCAATTGTTTTAGGGCATCAGTTAACAGTACAAGTTCCACATTCTGTAGAAGTTCTGTTAAACAGAACCCAGACTCAACACTTGACCATAGCACGACTGACAGGTTACGAATTGACGCTATTCCAGCCACACATAGAAATCAGACGCTGCAGCATTCTGAACCCCGCAACACTGTTACCTACAATTATGACAGATCCAGCCCCGCATGATTGTATAGAAATCATTAATGCAGTAACAAAGCCCCGACGAGACTTAACAGATGTTCCATTGACAAATCCAGACCTGACACTTTATGTGGATGGTTCATGTATGCGAACAAGTACAGGAGAATTAGTGGCCGCATATGCAGTGACCACTGAAACCGAAGTTAAAGAAACACATCGTATTGACACACTGTCTACTCAAGCGGCAGAACTTATTGCTCTGACCCGAGCCTGTATTCTAGCTAAGAACAGAAATGTTAACATATACACTGATTCCCGTTATGCGTTCGGAGTTGTACACGACTTCGGCATGTTATGGCAAGAACGAGGTTTTCTGACCTCTCATGGTGCCAAGATCCAACATGGTCCTCTCATTCAAGCACTGTTAGAAGCAATACATCTGCCTTCAGGCATATCCGTCATGAAGTGTAAAGCACATACTAAAGTTACAGATTCTGTTTCCCAGGGTAACGACCTGGCAGACCAGACAGCAAAACATACAGCACTAACTCACACTCAGACAACGGACGTGACAAAGACAATAGGACCGACAAATTGCATGACAGTCAGGGATCCCACACTAGATGTAATCGATATTCAGGCACATGCTACTCCAGATGAAATAAAGAAATGGACTGAACTAGGAGGGATCCAGACAGATCAAGGTTGGATGACGAAGGGAAAATCTACATGGTTTCTCCCTGATTCTATGGTTCAAGTCATGGTTAATGCAGCACATAGTCCAGCACACCTAGGAGAAAAAGCGATGTTAGACAGTCTACAAAATCTTTGGAGCAATAAACACTTACGAGCAGCAGCAAAACAGAAAGTGCGTACTTGCATGATCTGTTGTCAGTTCAATCCAGGTAAAAGCGTCCCTGTAGAGCAAGGTGGATTTCATCCTCCCGATCACCCTTTTGAAGTCCTCCAGATGGATTATATCCAGATGGACCGTTGTCGAGGATTCAAATATGTCCTCGTAATAGTTTGTGCACTGTCCCGTTGGACCGAAGCATACCCAGTCCCAGATTACACTGCTCCGACCACTGCCAGGCAGTTGGTTCGTGAATTCTTCCCACGATACGGCTTGCCTCGTGTCGTGTATTCAGATAACGGTCAGCCATTCTCATCCGAATTAATGAAAGAAGTTTCTTTATTACTAGGATACCAGTGGAGATTCCATTGTGTCCGATATCCCGAAGCCGCAGGCCTTGTAGAAAGGCATAATCAGACATTAAAGACACGCCTGGCTAAAATATGTAAAGAGAAAGGGGTCGACTGGATAGTCGCCCTGCCAGTGGCACTGTTCTACATGAGGATGGTCGCCCACTCGAGATCAGGACTATCCCCGTACGAAGTGGTCTTTGGTAGACCACCGAATATGTGGGGGACGCCCATTCCGAAAAGAATTACTGATGTTGATTGCAATATGTTGACAGATTACCTTGCCTCCTTGATGTCTGCACTCCAATCATGTCGTTCACAGGTTGCCGCAGCCTTCCCTGACAACACTGATGTAAAGCCACATGATGTCCGTCCAGGTGATCTAATCCTCATAAGAAACTTCGACCGGAAAAGTCCGTTGGAGCCCCGCTGGAAATCGCCGAAGACCGTTCTACTTACTACAAGGACAGCGGTGAAGGTTGAGGGCAGGAAGGGGTGGGTCCACATGAGCCATGTTAAACTGTGTAATGAACTGAAATCCGATCCAGGCTCATCCACCCCTTCCAAAGACTGTATCAAGCCCAGTGACTTTAAAATTTCCGAACGAGAAAAAACTCCCCAAGAGGAATACAGACTTAAGCTCCGATCTAGCAAGTCAGACAGTTTAATTGTTTAAGTCCTCCCCTAGGTGAATCGGTTAAATAGTTTCTGACATGTATCCCCTAGATCGAGATAGAGAGAGAGAGAGAGAGAATACAAGAAACGTACTTACTGTAAATCACTGCGTAGTCACTGTATAGTGACATTGTTAATAATGTTTTTTCTAAGTCTTCTGATAATAGTTGCCAGTATACTTCTCCCTATCTACTACCCTATTTTCAAGCGTGAACAATCTGCTTACAATGCTTCTGCTGAACACACTTTTAGTGAGTTACCTCCACATGAACTCTCCTACAGACTTGCGCTGCGCAACAACACATTCATTAGTATGCTACATCATTCCCATCAAACTAACAATGCTACAGACTGCTGGATATGTGGCCGACTCCCTCCCTACAGAATTACAAGGGAGCTCTGCCCCTCTTTCCGTACCCGTTCACTCACAATGGCTCCTGCGGTGCATGGTTTAAAATAATTAATTCCTTAGACCCTGATATTGCTGTTTTCGACGGGGGCTGGGTTTGGGGAAACCTGAACTTGGTTCTGCTCGACGTCTGTTACCCTGATAAGGAGGGACTCCCCACTAGAATAGGAACTGATTTAGAAAATGAAGTGTATGGATTAGGTAATTACACAATTAGCCTTATGATTCTCACTGTTGAATCCGAAGCCGCACCAGTTCTACCCGCTATGTCAGTATTACCAGTCACTGGTGAATTATGTGTCAGGAAGAAAGGTTCAGTACACTTAGGTCATAGTAAATGTACTACTGTGGTCGAATTCAGTGATCATGGTAAATCGTCCTTTAAAGCTATCCGTCATTCCTATTTTGTTTGTGGTCATACCGCATACATACGCTTACCTCCAGATTGGGATGGTACCTGTTACATTGCATTCCTTCTGCCACCTGTTTTCCTAGCTCCTCCTGATTACCACAGAAATGCAAATCTAGTAAAGAATAGACTCAGAAGAGATATCTCACTCGTCGACTACACAGAAACGGCATGGGAACAGTACACCGATTTTAATAAAGGATTCTTTTTCTTTTTAGGACCTGTTCAAAATAGTAAACTAATACGCAGATTAACTAGAACACTAGAAGCAGTAGTGAATGAAACTGCCTCCGCCTTAGGTAACTTAACCGAAGAGCAGTCCGCCATGCGGGTTGTTGTCCTTCAGAATCGTCTTGTTATTGACGTCATCTTGGCAGATAGAGGCGGAGCCTGTAAGGTCATCGGGTCAAGTTGCTGTGTTTTCATTCCACAAAACGCACCATCTGTATATCAAGCTATTACACGTCTCCATAAAATTGCAAATCAGATACATCAGAATCCAGGCACCTGGACTTGGTCCGGTTGGTTCTGGACAACGTTAACCGCTTGGGGATGGAAGATCCTATCCTTCCTAGGCATTGGCCTAGTCCTAGTATTCAGTTGCTGCCTGTGCCTGCAGTGCGGGCCAGCGATTTGCGGACTGTGTGCCACATCTTGCATTGAACATTCCAGTTTCCTCTCAAAGCGTAAAAGAAAGAAAGAAGAGCAAATGATGTTACAAGAACAAACTGATCGATTCATGAGGATCGATATATCATGAAGGGTCCGTAGGGAACAAGGAGGGAATGAGGAAATATAAATTTTATGGTCAAGTTGTGTTCCCTAGCGCGTACCCCACCGTCTCCATGTACCAGCTTAAAGTGCTTGTAACTTCCCTCCTGTGCCAGCTATGAAGACGCAAATACATTTGTGTCCAACGTTAACTTCTTCTTTCCGATCCACCCTGAATGGATTAAATAGTCCGTTCCTAAGTATGCTATGCCAACGTCTTTTTGTAGTGTACCTTACATGTTTTTCCTGCTCTGGCAAAGTAGGCCCTGAATTTCTGCCATCGAGCCATTTCTCTGGCTTCTGACTCCGCAAACCTCAGCCCAGGCTGCCTCTGTACCCGTGAACTCTGACTTACTTCCAGCGCGGCCCACCGCGCTCCGCTCAGCCTGCTGCCTGCCAAGACTGACTATAACCTTCGAGTTATCTGTTCCGCTCCTCGAAAATACATTCCTGCCTACTAGCTTCAGTAAACATCCCCCTCATCTACAGAGCAGAGGGCCAACCCGTCTCCGTGCAAGTAATTGATAGACTCTGTTACCATGCTCTCATGGAAGGCCCCATGCCCCACGCTTCTCATGCAGACACTCAGGCGCTTAAACACGCACTCACAGTCAGTATAGAATAGCTTCTGCCCCAGAGACCTTTCCGTCCAGATAATATGGTTCCCAAACATCAGATATCAGATATGATAGAAGTACAAGTTGATCTGACATGCCAGACTTCTGTCTCTTTCCGTCAGTGTAAATGTCAAGCCCCCTGCACCCTCCAGTTTCATGTCAATCACACGTCATGCAGCTGCGCGCGCATCCAAGCTTCCGATTTCTGCTGACATTGCAACATTTCTGTTAGTGCCACCCCTTTAGTGACACCTACCTGTGACGTTTCTAGCATACACCTCCAGTTCACGCCTAGTCCACGCCTTCTGATTACGTACTAGTAACACGTGGATACTGTTATCTTGTCTTCTCTCAGCTGTTACGCCTACTGTACTGTTTTCTATGACATGAATTAAGTATATAAGCTATGTACTGTCAATAAAATGTAGCGCGTGCTCTCTATCCCTTCTTCCACCCCTGTGGTGGGAAGAACATGATATATTGGTCTTGACCATTCCTTTTTGAGGAATAAAACCCCTAAGAACTCTAACACCACGGACTCTGATTCTTTCTTTCCGATTGAGTTATTATTGATTAAGTACTTACCTGCATAGAAATTAAGACGGTAAATTATATATTTACATCACAGAGGTAAAAGGATGCGAAATGTAAATCTTTGTGGAGCCCTCCCACATCTTCTGAGAACAAGCACCTGCATTAGTTGACTTTTTATCTATGTACAATTGACCAATGGCGGCACTCTTTCTCTCCAGCTTTGCTGTATCGCAGTAATCACCGGGGTTGGCCTCTGCTGTCGGTACATAGCTATCTAAGCTTCCAGTCCGCTGTCAGCATATACTGTGTGCTTAGACACAGCCTGTACCTGTAAAAAGCACTATCCCGCTAGGTGGCCACCATGCACTTTACTGCACATGATCATGGCAAAAGGTTCTAAGCACTATGCATGGCACAGACATGTACACGGAGACATATTAGAGCGCATACGCACATATAAAATAACAGATCGTTTGCGCACTTCTGGTAGCTGGAATGTGATGTGTATTTTGTGCTCAAGAGTATGGAGTGTATAGTATGTAGCTTGGTGAAGCTCGTACCCCAGCTACACCAGGTCAGAATTATCCATGTGTCAAGGGCAGTCACAGGAATAAAGACGTGTAGAGGTAACATCTGTGTCAAGCTTGCTTTCCTGCCGAAGTACCAATATAAGACACACTCTGCCCAATGAGTCCAAACACACAACTCCTGGACACACCAAAAATGTATAGCTGCCCAAACAAAAAAATTAGAAAATAGAACAAAACATAGTGTAAAGAAATAGTTGTTATGGGGTTATTGGCCAGGCAATGGGTAGGGAGGGCTCATGTTTACTTGTTTGCATTTGTAATTACCTAAATGCATTCCTCTTTTATTCCACTAAAAGCGTGAGAATATCAACCAATGCCTATTAAACATGTAGAAAACAGAAGTATAAAGTGAAAGGGATGGAGAGGAGGGCAGCGAAGAAGGAACAGGCAGTGGGTCAGATTAGAAGGGTATGTATGAGGACAGACAATGGGGATAGCAAGAATGGGGAAAAGGACAAGCGGTAGGAGAAAGGAAAGGGGCAGACTGAAGAACAGAGGAAAAGGGACTGACAAGAAAGTAGAGGGAATGGTCAGATATCCAGACAAAGGCAAAGGGACAAAAAAGAGGAGAGAAAAGAACACAAACGGAAGATGAGAAAGGTTGGAAAATGGTGGAAGGAGACTGAAAGTTCAGTACAGAGGGCAGAGACAGTTTTTCATTGTGGTGGGTGTGGTGTATGAAAGAGGTGGTAGGCAGACACAATAAAAGCATTTTGCAGGAGCAGCTGAAGGGCACTTGAAGCTCCTCAGTGTCAGTCACAGATGCTGTCAGATTAGCCGTCAGGACAGCGCCAATGCTATCTGCAGCCACAGCATCCACATTCAATGCCTTTAATTAACAAAAAAAATCACAGTTGATTCTAGTCTCTTATAAAGCGGGCGTGCCAGCAGGAACATCGGGAGGGGACAGCCAGCACTGCAAATATGACCCTGTCCCCAATCACACAGAGGGCCGCACTAATAGCCAGGCCAACTCAATACAAAGCACCACATTCATACAAAGTATGGACAAGCAGCACAAAAAAAGCCAAATATCGGATTTAATTATACATTATTAAAGTGACTTAAGTAAAGTGAATAAAGGAGGTTGACGAACAAGAAATATGACTAAGAAGATGGAAGATTATGCCTCATGCCTCCACGGAAAAGAAATGTAAAAGTAAACAAACAGCGCAATGCAGGGTAGGTCGGGGGAAAAATCATTAAGCGTGGGGGCATCCATGAAGGTTCGAGTCCTGGTGTTGGCTCCTCTTCCTGTAAATCCGGGAAAATCACTCCATCGTCCCACCCTCAAAATAACATTACCTTAACTGGTGCTCAAGAAATGTGCAGCGCTCCTATACCTTGGCCAGCATGGTCTGGTGGCTTATGGAAGGATGCCCCAGCTGCATGGGTAAACCACCCCCTGCCGTGACCCGTTGCCCCCGCCCTTCCCCATGCGCAGCCGATGCTAGACAAAGCAAAGGAAAAGCGGGACTGGCTAATTAAAACAGGCAGCAAAAACAAATGCTGGACAGGTGGAAAGTAACAAAAAAAAGAGTTCTTCCACACAACAGCTAAAGAAGGAAAGTGTAAGGGAACTGTACTTGGCCGGTGCTCCTCTGCTCCTCCGAGGACCAGAAACCGGTCCTCGGAAGCTTGTTTCCGGTCCAGTGAAGGCATGGCTTGGCAGTTCGGGCTGGACTGTTCCCATGAGGCACAGGATCAGACTGATTTGCATATAGCCATGTCTGAACTGGGGGGGCAGAGTGGGTTAAAGAACGGTGATGGATTAAACCCAGATCTTTTGACTGGGTGTGAGTGTTTGATTGGTTCAGATGCTCCGTCCATTACCACCCCATTTTGTACCGCTTTTGGCCTCCATAAGTGTGGCAGGGTATGCTCAGACGTGAGTCCCTTGCTCACTTTGCCACTGGATTCAAGCAAGCCGGGCTGAAGACGGCTGGAATACTAGAAAACCGATCCTCGGAAGCTTGTTTCCGGTCCAGGGAAGGGAAGGCATGGCTTGGCAGTTCGGGCTGGACTGTTCCCATGAGGCACAGGGTCAGACTGATTTGCATATAGCCATGTCTGAACTGGGGTGGCAGAGTGGGACTGATTTGCATATAGCCATGTCTGAACTGGGGTGGCAGAGTGGGCTAAAGAACGGTGATGGATTAAACCCAGATCTTTTGACTGGGTGTGAATGTTTGATTGGTTCAGATGCTCCGTCCATTACCACCCCCTTTTGTACCGCTTTTGGTCGCCATAAGTGTGGCAGGGTATGCTCAGACATGAGTCCCTTGCTCACTTTGCCACTGGATTCAAGCAAGCCGGGCTGAAGATGGCTGGAATGCCAGAAACCGGTCCTCGGAAGCTTGTTTCCGGTTCAGGGAAGGCATGGCGGCATGGCTTGGCAGTTCGGGCTGGACTGTTCCCATGAGGCACAGGGTCAGAATGATTTGCATATAGCCATGTCTGAACTGGGGTGGCAGAGTGGGCTAAAGAACGGTGATGGATTAAACCCAGATCTTTTGACTGGGTGTGAGTGTTTGATTGGTTCAGATGCTCCGTCCATTACCACCCCCTTTTGTACCGCTTTTGGCCGCCATAAGTGTGGCAGGGAATACTCAGACGTGAGTCCCTTGCTCACTTTGCCACTGGATTCAAGCAAGCCGGGCTGAAGACGGCTGGAATCCCAGAAACCGGTCCTCGGAAGCTTGTTTCCGGTCCAGGGAAGGCATGGCTTGGCAGTTCGGGCTGGACTGTTCCCATGAGGCACAGGGTCAGACTGATTTGCATATAGCCATGTCTGAACTGGGGTGGCAGAGTGGGCTAAAGAACGGTGATGGATTAAACCCAGATCTTTTGACTGGGTGTGAGTGTTTGATTGGTTCAGATGCTCTGTCCATTACCACTCCCTTTTGTACCGCCTTTGAATGAAAGTGAGGTATGGGCTGCGCAAATGAGTTGCGACCAGGAAAGAAGAGCAACATTGGAGTGAACCTGTTGGAAGCAGCAGGCAAGATCGTTCTTGGATTCCAACAGGTCGTGCAGACAGCACATGCGCGCTCCTAGGTTCCTCCTAAAAAAAATGCCTCAGTGGCATCTCTAGACGTGAATTTTGGTGGGGGACATATTGGCCACAGGTAAAACTGGTGTTATTATTTACAATGAATTACTTGAAACATCTTCCTTTAGTAGTTCTTTTGTAGGTGTCTTTGTTTTTCACAAGAAAACCCTCTTTTTGTACTTCTACAGATGGTTGTATTGTACTTTTCTCACTCTTCAATTCAGTAACACATTTCAACATGTGTTTAACTCTTTACTATGGAAATAACCTCTTCTAATGAAGGTTTATCTTTGACCCACAATTCCTCTCAAATTTTATCCTCCCTACACTTCAAAACAAAAAATTGATCTCTTATTCGTGCTTCATTCACGCCCCAAACTTACAGCTTCAAACCAATGTTCTCAAACTAGTTAAATAATCTTCAACTGTCTTCTCTTTTCCTTGCTCCCTTAGCCCAAAATGATATATTTCCAGCATAGTGCTCGTTCTTGGCAAATAATGCCAGTCTAATTGTAAAATACAGATCTCATATTCATGTAATCCTCTTTGTTCCTCTACCGATAATTCTGGTACATTTTCTAACACCTCCTTCCTTCACCACCTAGACAGTGTAAAAGTAGTGAATTCTTCCTTTCGGCACTCAAGTTAGTCCCACAAACTCTAGCATAGTGCGCAAATATTTTCTTCCACTTGTTCCATTTGACAACTGGTTCACCTGGACTGGTTAAAAAAAATTGAGGAGCTGGTACATTCTGCATGACCTTTCTTAAAAGAAATCAGTCAGTCAGTCAAAGAAACTTTATTTCGACCGTACAGGCCATGAAAGCAAATAAAAAGACAATACAATTTGTATAAGGAGAAAACATTAAAATATGTCATCATAAAAACTATGTGCAATAGTTCTATATTTAAAAATAGTGCATTTCTTAGATGTGCAAATTATTCTAGTATATTTTTGGGTACACTCCCTCAAGACGACTCAGGGTTCTATGGTTGTGTACAGTGCAATGTGCAACAGAGTTTATAGATTGTACATTGGGTTCAGGAGGGGGAAGAGTAACACATGTTTAAGCAAATAACTAATTCATTGGTAAAAGAGCACCTGTCGGTTGTTAAAAAGCTTTTGGCTTTATCTGATAAATGTATATAACAGTGTTAAAAAAAATCCATGTTAAAACGAATTGTATTATGAAATTAAAAAGCCCAGAGGGAAGATATTTACAGTAGAAATAATCATACAATAAATATGTGCGAACAAGGCATAACAGCATATATAAAGGTTGCTAGGAACTAAGGGTTTCCTGTGAGGGTTTTCTTTAGGATGGCTCTACGAATGCACCACATCGAGTGTAGGAACCGAGAAATGGTGAACACAATGAGTGTGTCGGTTTTGTCCTTAAAAAGCCTGTGCACCTCTATGTAGTGTCTGATCCCCATGTTTCTGCATAATTGTAGCAGCCACCGGGACCTTGGCTTTCCATAGGCGGTGCAAAAATAAAGAATGTGCATTTCAGTTTCTTAAACTCGATCGCACCCTGGGCAGTCTAGTTCATGGGCTCCCTACCATTTGTTAGTAAATGTTCGGAGCGGCAGCACCCCGTGTCTAAATTGAAGAAAAAGTTTCTTTGCCATAAGGGGTTGAATGTGATCAAGTGCCGATTCTAACCCGTATTGCAGCTTGATATCCAGAAACCTGGAGGTCAAGCAGCTCTGTGTTGTCCCTTGCCATACTAGAGCTGGTTTGTGTTCTCTGTGGAGTCAAGTAGTACCTTTCTGGAGATTGTGGGGCAGGTCTCTTCTGGTGCTGTCCACATATTTGTCCTCCCTAAAGCCTGGCAAGAATTCCTAATATGAGCTAACCAAGGGAATTTCCCTGCTCCTAGAAGGCTGGAAACATCCTTCAGCTCTTGTTTATAATCAGCTAGTTCAGGTGTACTCTACAGGCGTCGCCAGTATAGGAGGGGTCAAGACGAGACTATATCTGCTATAGGTCCAATCCCTAGTTCCAACCTAAGCGGTGTTAATGGAGTACTCATAGGGAGTCCCAGCAGTTTCCTGAGGAAAATATTCTCTGGCATAGATAGGGAGGTTGATGGGCAATGGCCCCATAATTCTGCCCCATACAGTGATGGTCCCCTGGCCTGTGTTTTGTAGATTTCTGCTACGGGGTCTATTACTTTGTGCGTGCAACTTTTGTAAACTTTTAAAATGCCCCCGTGGACTGAGTCAATTTTAGAGTGGCTTTCTTTAGTAAGTGTGATCTCTAGATAATAAAAAATGGGCACCCACTCTAGGGCCCTTCCATCCAGTTGGGGATGTGTGCACTTTGTGGTGTTCGCGTTGCAAGCCATGTACTTGGTTTTTTGGAGGTTAATCACCAGGCCCCTCTTTTTACAGAAAGAGCTTAATACCTCAAGGACCCTCTGCATACCCAAGGGCGATTTGGAGAGTAGCAGTGTGTCGTCCGCAAACATAAGGGCTGGGATTTTGCGGTTCGCCAGCCTCGGTGCATCAATGTCCTTTCCGTCTAACACAGTTTCGATTAAACTATTTAAGAAAAGAGAGAAGAGTGTTGGGCCAGGTCACAGCCCTGTCGCACCCCTTTCTCTACAGGGAAGGGCGCGGAAAGTGCACCATTTTTACCATATCTGATTCTCGCGTAGTTGTCTTGATGCACGCATTTCAGCTGGTGGCAAAGATATTCTGGTCCTACCAAATTGAGAAGTATGCCGCACAGCTTATCTCGCTGCACCAAGTCAAAGCGGATTTAAGATCCACGAATGTGAGGTAGAGGCTGCCACCCTCTAGGACCACAGTTTTCCAGTGGATGAGTTGTAATCTGAAGATCTGGTCAATGGTGGAGATCTTGGCCCTGAATCCTGCTTGTAAAGGTGTTAATACGTTGTTCTCTTCTATCCAGGATTGCAAGCGCCCCAGGAGTACACGAGCAAAGATTTTTTGTGTGACGTCCAAGAGGCTTATGGGGCGATAATTTGCGGGATTAAGTGGTGAGCCCTTTTTAAAGATAGGGATCATTTCTACTCCAGACCAGGTTGGGGCCAACGCCATGCCTTGTAGAGTGGCGTTAAATAGAGACCATAAGAAAGGTGCCAAACTGTGGGTTTGGAGCGAAATAGGTCACCAGGTATCTTGCCAACCCCTGATGCTTTTTTTTTTTTTTTTTGGTGTTCAAACTACTTTATTGATAAGAGCATACAAGGATACACAGCTTGAGATGCCTACAACCCGGAGGCCGGCAGCAATAGCGGAGCAACAATACACAGCCTTGTAGCCGGCATCCCGGGGGCCCGGCGGCACATCACAGATAGAAAGCTTCTCACAGCGCCGTCCGGCGGGGCAGGCCAAGGAAGGATGTCTTGTAGTCGAACAGGTTTTGTGTGAGCAAGAAGAGAATCTCACTCCTAATTTTTTGTAACGGGTAGAACATGGAAAAGAAAAAGAGAAAACCCCAACTTTCCAACGAGGTTACGTATGTGCGATGGTGTATTAAGGTGCAATAACAATGTGTTGTAGTGGTGTAATGTGGTGGGTCTGCTAGGCGCCAGTGCGCGGGGCGGTGAATGTCCCGGGTTCAAGGACCCAAGGCATTGGTAGTCCATGGAGTGGCAGTGAAGAGCTGCCAGTGGTATGCAGGACAGCTCTCTCCAGATGGAGGGGGGGACATCTCGTGGCTCATCGGAAGGAGAAGATGGCCGCAGGAGGGGGAGGCGAGGGGGGCGGCGCCGTGGAGGCTAGTGCCACCTGTTCCATGAGGAGACTGCAGGGGGCATAGGGGTCCCATAGGTAGTGGAAAACAGCATGCGCCGTGTATAGCCAGGTAGTAATAAGGCGAGCAAAAATGCTAACGGGATTGAGAAGCAATGAGCCCATCGCCCGACGTTGCATCATCGTCCGAGCGTTTGAGCAAGTAGTGCACCAGTGGGTCCCAAACATTCCTGGGCCTACTCGTGAGAGGCAATAATTCAGAAAAGGTGTTATGCTGATCTTGACAATATGTTAAGTCAGTTAACCAATCCTTGAACTTGGGCGCTCTGCCCCTGCTCCAGCGGCAGGCGACACGTCGCTTGGCTAGGAGGAATGCAATATCGACGAATTTTCTGCTCGCCTTGGATATGTGCTTTGTGTATCCAAGGATGGTCACCAAAGGATCAGCGGGAATTTCCTCTTCCACCATCTGCACAACAGCCTCGATGACCTGACGCCAGTAGTCAGCAACTTGGGGGCAGGACCATGCTAAGTGGAGAAAGTCAGCGTGGTCTGCACGACACCGTTCACAGCGATCACTATCGGCCAGCCCGAATCTGTGCTTCCGGACCGGCGTGTAGTAGACCCTCTGCAGGTATTTATAATGTAGTATTTTCAACCTGCAACTGGCAGAGATGCGGGAAGTCAACGCGCAGCAGTATTGCCATTGGTCGTCCGAGACCTCTGTGTCAAGTTCCTCCGACCAGCGCAATCTGGCAGCAGAGACCGGTAAGGGAGCAGCTCCCCGATATTGGCGGTAGAGCCCAGAGACCAAATGGGCCCCATCTGGAGATTCCAGGAGGTGGTGTAGCGGAGGCAAAGTTGCAGGTTCAGCAGGGTAATCCGGGAGGATGTCCCGCATCCCCGCGCGCAGTCGTATATAGTAAAACAGCTCAAGGGGTGTGGGGGCATGCGAGTGGAAGAAAAGATCCGCCGTTTTGAAAAGTCCGTTGTGGAACAGGTCGCCCCAGAAGGAGACGTGAAGTTTGCCACAGAGCTGCCGGAACCCCAATTCCGATAGCAAGGCAAGGTCCGGATGATAGGCCAGAGGAAGCTTAGGAGAATAGGGCAGCGCGCAGAGGAGCCGCCGGGCGAGTCGCCGCCACGCGTCCAGGGTGCATGAGACCGAGGTATTCGCCGTAGAGATGGAATTCTCGGAACAGTGCATCAGACCGTTCAATGGAAGTGGGTGTGCAATCCAATCCTCCACTGCTATGTGTGGCATGAAGGGGGTAGGAGCCATCCAATGGTAGGCAAAATGCGCTTGTGCACACAGGTAGTACGCCTCGAAATCAGGGATGTCGAAGCCGCCTTGGTCGTAGGGAAGGGTCAACGTGGACCACTTTAGCCGGGGAGATTTGCCACCCCAAAAGAGTCTACGCAGTTCGGCGCGGAGTGTCCTGAAAAAAAAAGCCCCTGGGTAATAGGGGATATTGAGAAAAAAATACAGAAAGCGGGGCAATATCACCATTTTAATGAGGGAGGCTCTGCCAGCCATTGAAAGCGGCATCGTGATCCACCTGTCGACAGAAGCGGCCAGTTTAGTCATGGCCACTCCATAATTGGAGCGAAGTGTCTCATCTTTATCCCGTGCTACGCGAATCCCCAAATAGCGCAGGTCATCCTGGCACCACACCAACGGATAATCCAATGGGAAAGCACTCACCTCGTCAGTAAGGGGAAAAAAGTGTGATTTGGTCCAGTTAATATTAACACCTGATAGTCCACCGAACAGGACGAATTCGCGGAGTAGGGGGTTAAGGTGTAATTCCGGGTACTTGACATACAGTGTGATGTCATCCGCATAGAGGGATACATCGATTTGCCGCTGCAAGCATTGAATCGCTCCCTCACGGTGCAATTGACGCAGGCGGCATGCCAGTGGTTCGACCGCAATAGCAAATAACAGGGGTGAGAGCGGGCACCCCTGGCGAGTACCTCTTGTAAGACTGATAGGTGACGATAGCTTCCCATTGATCAGTACTCTCGCCGTGGGGTCCGTGTAGAGGAGGCGTACCCATGCCAAGAACAGTTTAGGGAACCCCATGCGTCCCAGAACCGAGAAGAGGTAGGGCCACTCGACGGAGTCGAACGCCTTGGTGGCGTCAAGGAACACAGCCGCCACTGGGATATCAGGGTGGACAGAGCGTAGCAGGGAAAACAGGGTGCGTAAGTTATGGGAAGTAGATCTGCCGGCCACGAAGCCAGATTGGTCGGGCAGGACGATCCTAGTCATTAGCAGTGAGAGTCTCGTGGTGAGTACTTTAGCAAGGATCTTCACATCACAATTTAGAAGGGAAAGTGGGCGGTAAGAGTCGCAGGAAGTAGGGGCCTTGCCAGGTTTCAGAAGGGAGGTGATAACCACTTCGCGCATAGACCGAGGCAACTTGCCGTCAGCCAACGACTCAGTAAAGACTTCATTAAGCACGGGCGCCATAATATCAATATAAGCTTTGTAGAATTCGGCTGGGATGCCATCTAGCCCCGGAGCCTTCCCATTCTGTAGGGACATAATGGCCTCGCGAACTTCCTCGAGTTCAAAAGGCGCCGCCAGGAACTCCCTATCGCCATCGCTGAGCCAGCAGAGCGCCACGTCATCCAAATAGTCAGCATATGGAGCATCCGCCTCTGCCTTGGAAGTGTATAGTGTAGAGTAATGTGCTGTGAATGTAGTCAGTATCTCATCCGATTCCCTAGTGACAGTGCCAGTTTCATCAGTAAGTTCTAGTATGGTATTGTGTTCTCGTGGCGCGCGCGTGAGTGAGGCTAGTACCTTGCCAGGCCTATCCCCCTCGCAGTATTTCCGGGCCACCCAGTGTTTGCCCCGGTATTTCGCCTCCCTGGCAGCCTCCTCTTCATACTTAGATAGTGTGTCCCTAAAGGACGCCTGTAGGTGTGGGTCATCACTCGCCACCATTCGGAGCTCCAGGGCACGCAACTCACTCTCCAATGTGGTAATGGTACGCAGAATATCCCGCAGGACCCCATGGCTCTTAGAAATGCAGAAGCCCCGAATAGTTACTTTGAAAGCTTCCCATATGTGTTCCACTGATTCTACTGAACCCTTGTTTCTAGGGAAGAAGTCCCTGATCTCCTCCCCCAACTCTATACGAAAAAGCTCGTCAAGGAGCGTATCTGGGCTCAGCCTCCACTGCGGTCTCGGACTATCCCACCCTGGAGTACGGAACTGTAGTCTAACAGGGCTGTGGTCCGAATAGGTTCTAGGCAGATGGTCAACCACCAACAGGTCCCCAGTGACGCCACGGGTCACCAAAAAATAGTCCAAGCGCGCCCAGGTCCCGGTGTGATGTGTAAAGTGCGTGCCCTCCCGCCCGTGGGGGTGTATCTGTCGCCAGGCATCCAAGAGTCCACCCTCCTCCATCACTCCTTCTAAAACCTCCCTAGCTCGGGGCTTGTAAGAGTTAACCCCATCCGCCCTATCTAGTGAGGGCGCTAAGGCCAGGTTAAAATCACCTCCCCAAATGATATGCCGTGCACCAATGGAAACAATTGTGCCCCACAGAGTGGAAAAAAAACCAGGTGAGTCAACATTCGGTGCATACATTGAGACAAATAGATAGGTGTCATGCCCCACTCTCCCCCACAATAAAACATATCTTCCCTCTTTGTCCTCCACCTCACCCATGCGGAGGAAGGGTACACCACGGGCGACAAGAATCGCCACACCTCTGGCATAAGACGAATAAGAGGAGAAAGCGCGGGTACCCGCCCATTTCTGTCCAAACGGGGCGTCCTTGCGCACGGGCAAGTGTGTCTCTTGTAGCAGAGCTACTTGTACATGGTGTCTATTCAAGTAGGCGACAACATTCCTGCATTTCCGAGCATCGTTCAACCCCCGAACATTCCATGAAAGGCATGTCAATCGCGCAATCGGGTTTACCGCAGCCATGAGTACATTGACAACAAAGAAGAAGGCGCCCAATCGGGCCAAAGCCTAATATCACACCCGCACCAGGAGCGCCAGGCCCCACACCACATCAATATAAGCAAACACAGTCCATGCAGCAGTAACCTCATGAAGTCCGATCTCCCCCCACCCACCCCAGCATCCCAAACATGCCAGCAGCCATGAAATCCCCAAAAACTTCCCCCCCTCATCCCCCTCCCCCCCAACTTCAGAGCGGCAAATAGCCAAACATGCAATAGATCAGCGGGGAATACCCAACTAGGGATCATCCAAAGGTACGCGCTGCCACGATCCGGCCCATAGCTCCATACTGTACCGCCCTCGGTGGAGACTAGGGCCGAGAAAGCGGTCCTTGGTATACGTTACCACGGGGGGTGCGCAGTCCAGGAAGTCCGATCCTCGTGATTCTGCCGAACCACCAATTGGGAAGCCAGCGCCGACCAGCGAAGAAGTACATAGGTGTCTGAGGCCGAAAGTCATGAAGGCAGTTAATCCTCTTGACGTTCAGGAGGCAAGTCGTCGATCTCTAGTCCGTCGTCAGGTGCCTGGTTGTCTCTGCGCGCTCTCCGGATGGATTTGAAGTAATCCTCGGCTTTCTGCGGGTTAGTGAAGAAGCGCTGTTTGCCCTGGTGAGTAACCCTCAGTTTTGCCGGATACAAAAGTGCATAGTCTATCTGGGCTTCCCTCAGTTTCTTTTTTATCGGCAGGAATTTGCGCCTTTCGTCCTGAACCATCGGTGTAAAATCAGGATAGATGGAAAAGGTGATGCCTTCATACTTCAGCGACCTCTGCGTCCGGGCTGCTCGAAGGGCCGTGTCGCGGTCTCGGTAATTCAGAAGTCGAGCGATTATGGGTCTCGGTGGCAGGCCAGGCTGGGGCATAGGCGCCAGTGATCGATGAGCCCTCTCCACTATGAACTGGGAGGAGAAGGCGTCCTCCCCGATAGATCCCTTGAGCAATTTCTCCACATAGAGTTCCATTCTACCTGTGGCAGTGGATTCCGGCACATTGGTAATGCGAATGTTATTGCGGCGGCTCCGCGCTTCCAAGTCCTCATTCTTTGTCGCAATTATGCGGAGGAGGTTATCCATTCTCGCTAGCTGTGTCGCGTGGGTCGTGGTGACATCGGTGTTGTCGGAGATCCTTTGTTCCGCAGTCGTAAGGCGTTCTTCATGGCAATCCACTTTATGGACCAACGCGTCCAGCCGGGCCGTGACACCATCCACCTTCTCCACCACAGTAGCGAATCCCTGCCGCATTTCCAGTAGCAGGTTAGCAATATCCGCAGCAGGTGCATCAGGCGGAGCTGGCTGCGGGGGCGGCTCACTGGGACCCTGGCGCGTCTGCGTCGATGTGTGGCCCTTGCGAGTGCTGTCAAAGCTCAGTTTGGGCTGACGAGCGTCAGGACGTCCCATGGCGGAGTCTCCAAGCAGGTAAGGGCCCAGATGGGGTGGTAGAGGCAGTGGAAGTCAAGCGGGCGGGCAGCAACCAGCTGCACACCAGGAGTGTCTCAAGGCCAAAGCCCAGCAGCAACACAAGGAGCGTGCAGTGCCACAAGCAGCGCCCCACGGCCAGCAATTGTTCTATGGCAGCAGTCGCCCACCGCGCCCCCAGCAGCAGCCTCAGGTACCTGTTAGGCAATGTCTGCGTTGAAGCACCAGTCCCAGTGCCAAGCCTCCGGATCAACTTCAGGAGTCGCGTCCCACCTGCCGTTAGAAGGCGCAATGTAGTCTGCCTGGCAATCCCATGGGGGAAGGGCAGTCAGGCCACTCGACAGCAGCCATCCACGCTGCCAATGTACAAAGGATCCGTGGCGCCCCGTGGGAAAGGAGCGCCGTCAGTGGAGAGGGGACTCCTCTCAAGTGCAGCAGCCTCGCCTCCCTAACGCTGTAGCCGGCTGCCGAGTACGGTATGTAGCGGCACGCAGCTCCGGGTCCGCAGCGACAGCGGGGACCGGCACGGCCGTTAGCAAGGCAGCAGCCGTCCCGCTGGAAACAGGTCGCACTCCGTATCGGCAACGCCGTACTCAAAAGGATGCCAAGCAGAGGATGGTAGGTGCCGCTCACCCTCTCGACCTGCACAGTATTCCGGCCCGGAGGGGTGAGGCAGGCAGGGTGATTACACGGCCTGGGCGCCTCGTGGCGGACCCCGGAGTCGCGCAGCTGTGGTGGCCGGGCTCCCTCACCAGTGTGCACCAGGGCAGGCGTCGGGCAATCTGCCGAAGCTCGTATCTCTGGCTCCGAGTCTCACAGCCGCCCCAAACTTCAACCGAGTGCAGAGAGCACTTTCGTGTTACAGGAACCGGGCTTCTGGGGGTGACACGGCACCCCGTGGCAGCGGATCAGTGTAGGATCGATATCCAAGGAGCGGGAGCTGCAGGTCTAGGCAGCCATTCCGCAAGCGCGCCCTCTAGCGCCCCCCAACCCCTGATGCTTTAGCTGGGAGAAGATTGCCCAATGCCACTGTGATCTCCTTCATTGTACAGAGAGGAGCAACTACATTTTGGGAGTTCACATCTAAGTGGCTGATTCTACCCTGCCCTCTTCCTCTACGGACCTTGAATATAAGGATTTAAAATGGGTTCTCCAAACTTCTTCCCTTGGCTTGGTCCTATAGCCAATTGGCCTTCCGATTTCCCTGTCTTTACTAAATTCCAGAAGGCTCTGATATCGTGGTTATCCAGTGGTGTTTTATTGCTTCCCATTTATTGTTTTCCCAGTTGGTTTTTGCCCCATTTATAGCTTTTTTTATATATCGATCCCTGGCTTCCTAAATTCGTGGCATATCGTTTGTTCTGATAGAAGTTAGGAGGGCTTGCTTGGCTGCCTTGCACTGTTTATTATACCCTGGGTGCCTTGGTTTAAAATTAGGCCTGGGCCTGTAGTTATTGAAAAAAAATTGTGCTAGTGCAAAGAACAAATCCTGGTGTTTTTTTTCAGTATCAATCGGGACGCTATGTTACTACTGGTTGCAGATAGTCTGAAAGCAGCTTCTAAAAAGGGGCAATTTATTGATAAAGAGATGCCACTTTGTCCGGTGTTTGGCTAGTTCCCCCCAGCGTACCCTCCTCCCACCTTCAGCTAATACCAGGCTTGGGTTAGGGTTTGGGGATGTGCTTGGGAGGTCCACAGCAAGCGGGAGCGATATTTCTAAGACCAAAGGATTATGATCACTCTCGTGGCGGAGAGCGACCTTAAAGTCGATAACCCTATGCTAGAGGCTGACGTCTACCAAAATGTAGTCTAAGATTGATGCCTGCCCGGGTCTATCAAAAGTGAAATTCCCGCCTCTACCTGGTTGAGCACGGTCGCTCCCTCCTGCCCTCGCTGACTCCTACCCTGTGCTGCCTGGTATCGTTTTCATTGTGCTGATTAGCCTTGCTAACGCTGCTCTCCTCACTTTGAAACTCAGTCCACATAGCGCTGCTGCCCACGCTTAGCGCTAGAACGTGCCTGCCGGGTTGTGCGCAATTGTTTATGCTAAGACTCATGTTCTTGTAACGCTGTGCATGAAAGCTGCTTTGCTCACTGTTGAAATAGTGTTTTATTCTATTACGCTCCAAGTTTCCTGTAAGTCGGTCTGCTTGTGTGTTATTGCCGCCGCCATTTGCTCTGTTGTTGTTGTTGCCCTGAGACCGCCCCCTCCGCCACGCAACCGCCTCCCATAGGATCCTCCCTCGCCCCTCCCCCTCCCACTACCCATATATGACAGATGCCTTTCCGCGCAGCGGTCAAGCGCAGCGGTCGCGCCCAGTCCGCGCCGAAGGTGCGCCAAAGGTAAGCCCGTCTACGCCCGTCCGCGCCAAGACCGCGCCCAGCGCCATACCCCCTGGCCCTCGCATTGCCCAGTCCTCCCGCATTACTTACTACGCCTCCACCCTCCTAACCCTTAACCCCGGCCGTTCCCCCAACTGCGTCCAAGCCGCTCCTGGACACACCCATGGACCCTTCTCATGCAACTCCTGCAAGTTCGACGGCACCAAAACCAACTCCTCATCCACCGACACCAAGCAGAGACCCGACTCCAACCACCTAAAATGCATCCTGCTCAACACCCGCTCAGTCCACAGACACGCCATCGAACTTTGGAATCTACTAGACACCATCTCTCCCGACATCGCCTTCCTGACAGAAACATGGATGAACGCCTCATCAGCCCCTGACATCACCATTGCCATCCCGGAAGAATACAAGATCATCCGTAAGGATCGCATCGACCAAACAGGAGGAGGCATCGCTATCGTTCATAAGAACTCCATCCGCATCTCAACCAGCTCAGACGTCAACCTAGCTAGCGCCGAACACCTTCACTTCCAGATCCACACCGACCCCAAGACTACACTCAGAGGCACTCTCCTCTACAGGCCTCCAGGACCCCGTGCAAAATTCAGCGACGTTATCACCGACTTCATCACCCCACACGCCCTCCCCTCCGAGGAATACATCCTACTGGGAGACCTCAACTTTCACCTGGAAAAGAGCAACGACAGCAACACCACCTCCCTTCGGGACAACCTCGCAAACCTCGGACTCAAACAACTTGTCTCTACGCCCACCCACATCGCAGGTCACACACTTGACCCCATCTTCACCTCCAGCAAACATGTCTCCTTCAGTCACACCACTTCCCTCCAGTGGACGGATCACAGCTGCGTACACTTTTTCTACAATAAAACCACCACTCACAACCGACTTCAACCTACTCTACGAAGAAACTGGAACAAAATCACCATCGACCAGATCTCCTCTTCGCTTCTTCAAAACCCACCTACCCACTCCTCAAACCCCGACCAAGCAGCATTTAACCTCACCCAATGGCTATCCAACAGCGCCGACATCCTAGCACCGCCGAAAAAACGTCAAATCAAACTTGGCAGCAAAAACGCCTCCTGGTTCAATGATGATCTTAAGAAATCCAAGAAACTCTGTCGCTCCCTGGAGAAGGCCTGGAAAAAAGACCCAAACTCCAGCACCAGGGACGCCTTCAAAAACGCCACCCGCATACACCACCAACTGATCCGGACTGCCAAGAAAGCCGCATTCAAAGACCGACTAGACAACAACGCCCACAACAGCAAGGAACTATTCAACATCGTCAAAGAATTCACCAACCCCTCAGCCAACTCCAACGACATCACCCCCTCGCAAGCCCTCTGCGACTCCCTAGCCTCATTCTTCCACAACAAAATTGCAGACATCCACAACAGCTTCGACCTCCAACCCGGAAACCATCCCACCCAATCTTCTGCCGTACCTGCACCCCCCTCGAACATCCTTAACAACTGGAACCCAATCTCCACCGAGGACACCATCCGCCTGATGAACTCCATCCACTCAGGATCCCCCACAGACCCATGTCCTCACCACATTTTCAACAAAGCAGACTCCATCATAGCACCACACCTCCGAGACGTCATCAACTGCTCCCTCAACTCCGCCACCTTCCCGGAAAATTGGAAACACGCCGAACTCAGCGCCCTTCTGAAAAAACCCACAGCGGATCCCACCGAACTCAAAAACTACCGCCCCATCTCGCTCCTACCATTCCCGGCCAAAGTCATCGAGAAAGCCGTCAACAACCAGCTCGCCGCCTTCCTCGAAAGCAACAAATCCCTCGACTCCTCACAGTCCGGCTTCCGAGCCAAACACAGCACGGAGACCGCTCTCATCGCAGCAACAGACGACATTCGAACTCTACTAGACAACGGAGACACAGTCGCCCTCATCCTCCTAGACCTCTCCGCAGCCTTCGACACAGTCTGCCATAGCACTCTCCTACAGCGCCTCAACAACATCGGAATCCAAGGAAAAGCACTGGAATGGATCACCTCATTCCTCACCGGAAGAACCCAGAGAGTCCGCCTCCCACCTTTCAAGTCCGAGGCCACTGAAGTCATCTGCGGCGTACCCCAAGGTTCCTCACTCAGCCCCACCCTCTTCAACGTATACATGAGCCCTCTCGCAACCATCGCTCACCAACACAACCTCAACATCATCTCCTATGCAGACGACACCCAACTGATCCTATCACTCACCAAAGACCCCAACACCGCCAAAACCAACCTACATGAAGACATGAAAGAAGTAGCAGAGTGGATGAAACACAGCCGTCTGAAACTGAACTCAGACAAAACTGAAGTCCTTATCTTAGGCACCTCCCCCTCCGCTTGGGACGACTCTTGGTGGCCAGAGGCCCTTGGAAAAGCACCCATCCCGACGGACCACGCACGCAACCTGGGCGTCATCCTGGACTCCTCTCTCTCGATGAACAGACAAGTCAACGCAGTCTCATCTTCATGCTTCAACATCCTCCGCATGCTCAAAAAAACATTTCGCTGGATCCCCACCGAAACCAGAAAGACAGTCACCCATGCACTGGTTACAAGTCGCCTGGACTACGGAAACACCCTATACGCCGGTATCACCGCAAAACTCCAGAAAAAACTCCAACGCATCCAGAACGCTTCAGCCAGACTCATACTAGACATCCCACGCAAAGACCATATCTCTAGCCACCTGAAAAACCTCCACTGGCTCCCCGTCAATAAGAGGATCACTTTCCGACTCCTAACCCACGCCCACAAAGCACTCTACGAACTTGGACCCGAATGCCTCAACACACGACTTTCCTTCTACGCCCCCTCCCGCCAGCTTCGATCTTCCAACCAAGCCCTTGCTACCATTCCTCGCATCAATAAAACCACCATGGGAGGCAGATCCTTCTCCTACCTCGCAGCTAAAACCTGGAACTCTCTCCCCACCCACCTACGTCTCACACAGAACCACCTAGCATTCAGAAAGCAACTTAAAACCTGGATATTCGACAAGTAACTCCCTTCCCCTCCTCAAGCACCTTGAGACCCTCAGGGTATGTAGCGCGCTATATAAATTTCTGACTTGACTTGACTTGACTATCGGATGGGAGTCGACCATTACAGGCCCTTAGTGAGTGGTTAAGTGAAACTGCATTCATTTGTAGGACTAGAGGGTTGCTGTTCGCTCCCCAAACCTTGCTCGCGCGCCGAACTACGTAGCTTCACTGCCTTTGAACATGCGCTCGAGCCTTTATAAGCTGCTCTATTCCTTCTCACTGATCACGTGCCGAACTTCTAACACATGAATAATTTTAAATTCTGCGCAGAAACTTTAAAGCTTTAATGAATTAATGAATCCGCTTGATAACGGCTGCACGCCAATTGCGTGCCGAGACTTAACTCAGTGCTGCCTTTAAATCATGTGCCTGTGATTTCAACTTGCTGCCCTTGTAATCGCTGTATATGTAACTGTGCATTAAAAGTAAACTTTCAGTATCTTTACGGGTCCGATCTACCCGCACATCTTAAGCTGGAAGAGCTAAAACATAAGGTCCTTTCCGAAAATACTTTCTTGCAGCAACCTCGATTCACGGCAGCTTCCTTTCGAATTCAGTAGTTTAAATTTGATGTTGAGGTGTCGAAATATCACATTTCCCAGACATCCCTCGCTCGTCGCCAGTATAATGTTTAAGTATAGGACCCACGTAGTGAGTTAAAGTTGAGGTTTAATATCAACACCTCATCCATCAGCAGCCAGTGAGCAAGTGCCTGATGAGGAACACAACAAAGACATTCTAGGTTCTATGGAATCAAGCAAAATTGCAATCGCAATTGCCGAAATTCGCAGAATTTTGGCATTTGCGATCACATTTTTGCTTTGTGGTATGTATGAGGCACATCTGCGTGCAAAATAAGAAATCGCAAAATTTGCGATTCCTTATTTTGCAATTGCATTTAAGGAATCGCAAATTTTGCGATTCCTTAAATGCAATGTAAGAATCACCAAAAAAGTGCAATTTGGCCTTCAGAAATCGTAAATTCCCACCAACTTCAAGTTAGTGGTAATTTGGGATTTCTGTGAAAAATGCACTTTTTTTGCATTTTTTAAAGTGCTATGTGAAGCACATACATGCCCTTAGGGCATGTATGTGCACCACATGTGCACCCATGCTTATTTCAGGGGTGCAACAGGGTGTCCTTTTGACACCCTTGCACCCTTGAAATTGCATTCTCAATTTGCGATTCGCTAATTGCTAATCGCAAATTGAGAATGTCTTCCCATTCATTCCTATGGGCCTTTAGATTCGCAATTAAGGAATATGTAGGATTCGCAAAATTTATTACAAATCCTACATACATAGCATTTTGCGAATCTCAAATAGCGATTCGCAAAAAAACGCTATTTGAGAATCGCAAAATGACTTTTTGATACATATGGCACATTGAACCCTCATCGATGAATAACATGAAGGAGAACACCACATGCAGTAGAATTATGTGGACAGTGTGTGGCATTGAATGTACTGGTATAATGTGGAGTGGGATTATGCATCATGAAGTGTAATTATGTAGAAAGGTATTTCGTGTTGTAGAGTGATATGTAGTGGAGTTTAGTGGAGTGGAGAAGCGTGGCTCAATGGTTAGAGCGGCAGTCCCTGATGCAGAGGTCTGGCCTCGGCGGCTCTTGAACTCAATCTCCCCGGACCTGATAATTCTCGCCTTGGTGCCTAGTCTAATCATGGGTCCCACTCTGTGACTCTGGGCAATAGCTTGCTTAATCTCCACAACGGCCCCAGCAGCACTTGGATGCCTGGCTTCACCTTGGGGGTGCCCAGGAGTGGACATCTCACAGGAAAGCCAGGAAGGGTTCTGCAGCGGTATGAATACAGCGCAACGAGACCTCTGGGTAGAAGGCGCTATATAAATACAAACACATTTACATTTAATTATCTGGTGTGTTAAATTTTGTGTCATTGGGTAGATTTCTGTGGTTTGAATGGGATGTATGTGGTGTGTTGTGTACTTGTGGTTTGTTGTCAAATTATGTGGTGTGGAATGGAAATGTGTAGAGTTGAATTGTATAGCGTGCAAGTGTGTGGCATTCAGGGAAAATATGCAGATTGGAATTATGTGTCATGGCGTGGAGCGTATGTGTGCGGATTGTGTTTTTCAGTTTAACCAGAAGAGTATTTGAGATGCGCCATGCAGAGGTAAAAGGATGCGAAATGTAAATCTTTGTGGAGCCCTCCCACATCTTCTGAGAACAAGCACCTGCATTAGTTGACTTTTTATCTATGTAAAATTGACCAATGGCGGCACTCTTTCTCTCCAGCTTTGCTGTATCGCAGTAATCACCGGGGTTGGCCTCTGCTGTCGGTACATAGCTATCTAAGCTTCCAGTCCGCTGTCAGCATATACTGTGTGCTTAGACACAGCCTGTACCTGTAAAAAGCACTATCCCGCTAGGTGGCCACCATGCACTTTACTGCACATGATCATGGCAAAAGGTTCTAAGCACTATGCATGGCACAGACATGTACACGGAGACATATTAGAGCGCATACGTACATATAAAATAACAGATCGTTTGCGCACTTCTGGTAGCTGGAATGTGATGTGTATTTTGTGCTCAAGAGTATGGAGTGTATAGTATGTAGCTTGGTGAAGCTCGTACCCCAGCTACACCAGGTCAGAATTATCCATGTGTCAAGGGCAGTCACAGGAATAAAGACGTGTAGAGGTAACATCTGTGTCAAGCTTGCTTTCCTGCCGAAGTACCAATATAAGACACACTCTGCCCAATGAGTCCAAACACACAACTCCTGGACACACCAAAAATGTATAGCTGCCCAAACAAAAAAATTAGAAAATAGAACAAAACATAGTGTAAAGAAATAGTTGTTATGGGGTAATTGGCCAGGCAATGGGTAGGGAGGGCTCATGTTTACTTGTTTGCATTTGTAATTACCTAAATGCATTCCTCTTTTATTCCACTAAAAGCGTGAGAATATCAACCAATGCCTATTAAACATGTAGAAAACAGAAGTATAAAGTGAAAGGGATGGAGAGGAGGGCAGCGAAGAAGGAACAGGCAGTGGGTCAGATTAGAAGGGTATGTATGAGGACAGACAATGGGGATAGCAAGAATGGGGAAAAGGACAAGCGGTAGGAGAAAGGAAAGGGGCAGACTGAAGAACAGAGGAAAAGGGACTGACAAGAAAGTAGAGGGAATGGTCAGATATCCAGACAAAGGCAAAGGGACAAAAAAGAGGAGAGAAAAGAACACAAACGGAAGATGAGAAAGGTTGGAAAATGGTGGAAGGAGACTGAAAGTTCAGTACAGAGGGCAGAGACAGTTTTTCATTGTGGTGGGTGTGGTTTATGAAAGAGGTGGTAGGCAGACACAATAAAAGCATTTTGCAGGAGCAGCTGAAGGGCACTTGAAGCTCCTCAGTGTCAGTCACAGATGCTGTCAGATTAGCCGTCAGGACAGCGCCAATGCTATCTGCAGCCACAGCATCCACATTCAATGCCTTTAATTAACAAAAAAAATCACAGTTGATTCTAGTCTCTTATAAAGCGGGCGTGCCAGCAGGAACATCGGGAGGGGACAGCCAGCACTGCAAATATGACCCTGTCCCCAATCACACAGAGGGCCGCACTAATAGCCAGGCCAACTCAATGCAAAGCACCACATTCATACAAAGTATGGACAAGCAGCACAAAAAAAGCCAAATATCGGATTTAATTATACATTATTAAAGTGACTTAAGTAAAGTGAATAAAGGAGGTTGACGAACAAGAAATATGACTAAGAAGATGGAAGATTATGCCTCATGCCTCCACGGAAAAGAAATGTAAAAGTAAACAAACAGCGCAATGCAGGGTAGGTCGGGGGAAAAATCATTAAGCGTGGGGGCATCCATGAAGGTTCGAGTCCTGGTGTTGGCTCCTCTTCCTGTAAATCCGGGAAAATCACTCCATCGTCCCACCCTCAAAATAACATTACCTTAACTGGTGCTCAAGAAATGTGCAGCGCTCCTATACCTTGGCCAGCATGGTCTGGTGGCTTATGGAAGGATGCCCCAGCTGCATGGGTAAACCACCCCCTGCCGTGACCCGTTGCCCCCGCCCTTCCCCATGCGCAGCCGATGCTAGACAAAGCAAAGGAAAAGCGGGATTGGCTAATTAAAACAGGCAGCAAAAACAAATGCTGGACAGGTGGAAAGTAACAAAAAAAAGAGTTCTTCCACACAACAGCTAAAGAAGGAAAGTGTAAGGGAACTGTACTTGGCCGGTGCTCCTCTGCTCCTCCGAGGACCAGAAACCGGTCCTCGGAAGCTTGTTTCCGGTCCAGTGAAGGCATGGCTTGGCAGTTCGGGCTGGACTGTTCCCATGAGGCACAGGATCAGACTGATTTGCATATAGCCATGTCTGAACTGGGGGGGCAGAGTGGGTTAAAGAACGGTGATGGATTAAACCCAGATCTTTTGACTGGGTGTGAGTGTTTGATTGGTTCAGATGCTCCGTCCATTACCACCCCATTTTGTACCGCTTTTGGCCTCCATAAGTGTGGCAGGGTATGCTCAGACGTGAGTCCCTTGCTCACTTTGCCACTGGATTCAAGCAAGCCGGGCTGAAGACGGCTGGAATACTAGAAAACCGGTCCTCGGAAGCTTGTTTCCGGTCCAGGGAAGGGAAGGCATGGCTTGGCAGTTCGGGCTGGACTGTTCCCATGAGGCACAGGGTCAGACTGATTTGCATATAGCCATGTCTGAACTGGGGTGGCAGAGTGGGACTGATTTGCATATAGCCATGTCTGAACTGGGGTGGCAGAGTGGGCTAAAGAACGGTGATGGATTAAACCCAGATCTTTTGACTGGGTGTGAATGTTTGATTGGTTCAGATGCTCCGTCCATTACCACCCCCTTTTGTACCGCTTTTGGCCGCCATAAGTGTGGCAGGGTATGCTCAGACATGAGTCCCTTGCTCACTTTGCCACTGGATTCAAGCAAGCCGGGCTGAAGATGGCTGGAATGCCAGAAACCGGTCCTCGGAAGCTTGTTTCCGGTTCAGGGAAGGCATGGCGGCATGGCTTGGCAGTTCGGGCTGGACTGTTCCCATGAGGCACAGGGTCAGAATGATTTGCATATAGCCATGTCTGAACTGGGGTGGCAGAGTGGGCTAAAGAACGGTGATGGATTAAACCCAGATCTTTTGACTGGGTGTGAGTGTTTGATTGGTTCAGATGCTCCGTCCATTACCACCCCCTTTTGTACCGCTTTTGGCCGCCATAAGTGTGGCAGGGAATACTCAGACGTGAGTCCCTTGCTCACTTTGCCACTGGATTCAAGCAAGCCGGGCTGAAGACGGCTGGAATCCCAGAAACCGGTCCTCGGAAGCTTGTTTCCGGTCCAGGGAAGGCATGGCTTGGCAGTTCGGGCTGGACTGTTCCCATGAGGCACAGGGTCAGACTGATTTGCATATAGCCATGTCTGAACTGGGGTGGCAGAGTGGGCTAAAGAACGGTGATGGATTAAACCCAGATCTTTTGACTGGGTGTGAGTGTTTGATTGGTTCAGATGCTCTGTCCATTACCACTCCCTTTTGTACCGCCTTTGAATGAAAGTGAGGTATGGGCTGCGCAAATGAGTTGCGACCAGGAAAGAAGAGCAACATTGGAGTGAACCTGTTGGAAGCAGCAGGCAAGATCGTTCTTGGATTCCAACAGGTCGTGCAGACAGCACATGCGCGCTCCTAGGTTCCTCCTAAAAAAAATGCCTCAGTGGCATCTCTAGACGTGAATTTTGGTGGGGGACATATTGGCCACAGGTAAAACTGGTGTTATTATTTACAATGGTTTCATATGTATATGTTGAAGAAACCAAAGTTAAAGTGATGTTATATATAGGTTGGGTAATAATACCTTACCTTGCATTAAAAAAAAAACTCTGAAATGTACTGAAAAATAGGTTAAAGTGATTTATAGTGGGTCAAAATTTCAGTTTAAATATAACATTGTAAAACAAAAAAAAAAGCAACGCGGAAATTCGCCAATTATAGTTATTTCAAGTAACTATGACCAGGGCCACTGGAATTATGTGATAGAAAAGTACCAAATTATGTGGCAGGGTTGACTAAATTATGCCGCAAGAAAAGGCAAATAATGCGGTGTAATGAGGCACTTTTATTTTAGAGAATTACTTCATTACTTTGTCATTTTTACACATGGTAATACTATGTGGGTAAAGATTTAATCTCAGTGGTACAAATTTAGCAATCAAACACAGAAATGAGCGACTAAAAGAAGACCTGTTAACCTTTGTGAAGGGCCTTACACTGCATGCCCACATGCTTCAGCGCTTTCAGTAGCTTTTGATGGAATTGAGCTAAAAGCTATTTTTTTTGTTAAAATCTGGAGATTATGCAGCAGATGATGGATTATGAGGCAAATGCGGAAAATCCATATTCACGCGAAATACTCAGCGGCTGTAGAATTGCATAATTCAGTGGCCCTGAATAGAACTTTCACCCTCGTCATGCACAGTCTTCAATGTATTTCAGATGTTATCAATGATGTCTTAGAACGTGTCATGAGTGATGTAATATGTGAAGTCATAAGCCGTGCATGGGGAGGGTGAGACAGACTGGGGTCCGGTATAGCAGTGGTATGTATCACTCCGTTTGTATGATACTTCGATGAATAAACATTTATTATTTACATCTACTTCCTATGCTGAAGTTCTTTCTCACATGTAAACTTCCAGATCAGCAATTGTCGGTGAGCAGGTAGACCTTTGAGTTCTGCAGAGTGGCACAAATGTTATACTTTTGTTTCCTTACTCTCCTATGTCCAGCACATAGCAATCTTATCATTAGATGGTAATGGACTTCCACAATGAATGATAACTCACGGTTTGGTGTTTCAGAATAGGTAGTGTGGTTAAAGCTTTCTTTGGCTTTTGAAATGTTCTCTTTTCTTCTGTCTTTTCTTTGTGTAAGTCTGGGTATTGGCCTAGAAGTTTGAAAAAGCCTGTACAAAATGCCAGAACAAAAACTAGAAATAATTGAATCTGTTTGATTTATTTGGAAATGGGCCTTCATGGACAGTTTTGACCTTACCCATATCTTTAGGGTGCCCAATAATATAGATCCTAAAGCCCCAAAAAATGACTTTCGATACCGTAAAGATGCATTTCCCATATTTTGCAAACCGAGTGTTATCTCAGCTTCTTAAGTACTTCCCAGTGTTCTTTCATTGACTCAGAAAAAATCCCAAGGCCATGCAGATATATGGCCATATCCAGATCCATAAATGTGTTCAAAATGTCATTGAGAAAATGTTGAAATGCAGCAGGTGCATAACTCACACTGGAATGCATTACCAGGTATTCAAAATATCCTTATCTGGAGTAGAAGTTAGTCTTCCATTAATTGATGTATTAGAACCAGATTGTATGCGCCCTTGCACACCAATTTTGAGAATATTTTGGCAGATTTTATTTGGGCTAATAAGTCTGGTATCAGTGACAAAGGCAATCGTTTATGGAAAGTGATTAATTTCAGTCCTCTACATGAATGGTATTCTCCTGGTTTTGAAATGAATAACACTGGGGCCTTGTTGGTAATGTTTGAATGACATTTGAATCGTTTAAGTCGAGTTTCATACAGAATAATGCAAGAACTAGGCATGGGCGAAATTTAAAATATGCAACATAATTCTCAGAATTTCACAGTATCTTTGTTACGCGAAATTCCCACAATTATGTTACCTAGCTTAATTTTGCACCATTCACAGTAAAAATGTTCACTGAATGGCACAATTTGTGGTAAGAATTTACTGCTAGCATACAGGAGCAACAGAATGAGTTCAGCTGTTGCTCGTGGTGCTCGTGAGTAATCGCACCAAAAATGGACTACAATTTTGCCCATAATGCCAGATTTGCATTTCACATACTTTCGTGTAATTTTGCCATCATTTTGCATACTTAAGTGAAAGCTAATTACACACGTTTTGCACACCCCTACAAAGAGCCTCATCCTCTTGACTGCGGGGGATGAATTTGAGCCTGAGCGAGCCTGGCCCTGTCAGTCGGACAGTTGTAGGGTCATCGCTGTGGTAGCCTTTCTGCGCCCGTTTTACAGAAGACATCCACAAATTGCTTGAAGGGTTGTGGTATCTGGCCCTAAGTGGCTTCTGTCAGCAAGGTACAACAAATTATTGCTAGAACTGGGTTTAATCCTTGGTTTGGGAAACAATGGAGCCCTTTACACTACAAAGAAATACTTATGATCTGCTCTCAATGAACCTGCTGATTATGCTTGATTGCTAAGCCAAGATGTTCTAAGAACAACAGTGACGGGTCAGTGATGAACATTTTATTTCTTCTCAAAAGTGTCCATTTCACAACACTCTAGTCGGCTTGTTGTTGCCCAACGAGCTCCTTCCTCAAACAAAGATCTACAGTGGCACAGCTTATGCCAGGAGCAGCCGAAGGGTGACTGCGGGGAGCCTGTGAGCGAGAGAGCCACACCTGCAGGATACCGGGCAATGCTTGAGGGGGGCTGCGGCAGCTGGGGCAGAGCTTGCAGTATAACTTCTGGTGTGGTTTGTCCTTCTTCTGCTGTTTGTCTTCGTCTATCCTGCACTTCCTATTCGCTCCCACAGGTCCTCCTGCTTAAGGTTCATCCGTAGGGCGTGCACTTTGTGGACTGCCCATGTCTGCTTTTGGGACAGTGTTAATGCCAGTACCGGTGCCAGTCTTGGTTCCTCCACACTGAGGATGAGTACTTATGCATGTTTATGCCATGGCTTTCAGTGTCCCAGCTGTGGATGATCTATCAGTTCCGGCATCTCTCGCCGCCTCATGCCCTCTGACTCAAATACCTCAAACCCCTTAAACGGAAAAGAAACAAGAGGAAGACAAGCCAAGCTAAGGCAGCTGCTACTAACAAATGTAAGGATTAATCGAGGGCATGCAAAGGAGGACGAGTTTTGCACTTCTCTACTGTGCTGTAGCGCCTCCGAAGCGGCTGGGAGTGCTCGTGCTCCAGGGTTAGGGGGCTGTGCCACTATTACTCTCCCTGGCCAGGCGATTACTTGCACCAGAAGTTGGCCAAAGGGGGGCAGAGGCAGTGAAGCTCTCCCAGTGAAGGTGGCCCCTGTGCAGCTTGCGATTTCAACCACATACTCTCCTCTTGAAAGCTGGCATTGGCCTTCACACTGAGAACAACATTCGAAGGGAAGGGTCCCCCACGTTATATTTATCCAAGCGAACGTACTAATATTACCTACCTATCCATTCATTTACTGAGCACTCTTTCTGCTTGACAGCCTGCCTCCCATGCGTTGGCTCATTCCTGCATGGATATTCTCAAGCTTTGTTATCGCAAAGTGATTCTAAACCGAGGCAAAGATAATCGCAGAGAAAAATAATAACCTCAATCATAATACAAAGCTGATTACCAACTTCCATGCAGTTGGGCCCGGTTATGATCGCTCAGGGGACTGTGTAAATACCACAAAAGAAGACTCTGTGGTTGAAAAGACCTTGGCGAAGGGCCACCTCTTCGACCAAGTCAGTCAAACACCAAGTACACCTACTATACATGCCAATGCACCTAGCTCATTGTCAAGACGTTGGTCCTGACACCGTCACTGAGAGAGGCCACAAGGCAGCTGCACTTTGGGTTTCCAGCTTATATGCATGCATGAACAGTATCGAAGAGTGGGGGCAGTGGCATAACGTCCATGGAAGCTTGCACACCTCCAAAAACCTCTGTGACCTGACCCCAGGTCACTCCCCACACCGCTCGAACCTCTGGGACCCGAGGTCTGACGAGGGTTCGCCGCTGGTGTGCCCCGGGTCTTTGCATTCTGTTGGGTAAATTGTTGGTGCTCCTGTACTGTCTTTATTTTTTACTGTTTTCCTATTTTTGGTTTCTTGGAGCTCCCTGTGCGCCCCTGCCCCTCTGTGCCCCCGCTCCCTGCTTCCTGCCGCTGCTCCCCCGCGGCCCGCCCCCTTTTTCCTTCGATATCCCTGCCTGCCCATTGGCTGCCCCGCTCCCGCCTCCCAGCTGCCCCTCGCTCCCACTTAGCCTCTTATGGAGGCCGTGCAGCGGCTGCGCCGCTGGTGCGCCAAAGGCAAGCCCATCTGCGCCCGTCCGCTCCTGGACCGCGCCCAGCGCCGGATTCCCTGGCCCCAGGCAAGGCCTGGGCACCCGACTGAGGTACGACACCGTCACCCTCGCCGCTCTCAACACCGGACGACCTACCGCCTACCACCGAGCCACCCCGAGGTGCACCCACGGACCCTTCACCCGCCAAGCCTGCAAATTCAGCTGCCTCCGAACCTGCACCCCGCCCACCGAACACAGCAACGATAACAACAACCACCTCAAGTGCACCCCCCTTAACACCCGCTCCGTCCACAAACACGCCATCGAACTCTGGGAACTCCTCGATACAACAGCACCAGACGTTGCCTTCCTCACGGAAACCTGGATGAACACCTCCTCGGCCCCCGACATCACCATAGCCATCCCGGACGGCTACAAAATCACCCGGAAGGACCGCGTCAACAAAATTGGAGGAGGAATCACCATCATCTACAGGAACACCATCAGCGTCATGTCCAACGCCGAAGACACACTCACTGCCGCTGAACACCTACACGTCCAGATCCACACCGACCCCCAGACCACCCTCAGAGGAACGCTCATCTACAGACCCCCGGGCCCACGGACACAATTCCGCGAAACCTTCGCCGACTTCATCACTCCGCACGCTCTAGACCAGAGGTCTTCAAACCTTTGGCTGCCGAGACCCCCCTGTCAACATTTTCAAGCGTAAGGACCCCCTCCTGACAAAAATTTCTCAACCTCTAGGTTATGAGGAAGGTGAGGACCAAATTATGCGACAGGCTTGACTAAATTGTGTGAGTAGAAAATGTAAATAATGTTCTGTGATGCTGCGTATTTTGGGGTAGTATTGCTCTATTATTTAGAATTTCTTTAAACACAGTAATACTGAGGAAAGATTTCACACCATCAGTATCAGTTTATAACCAAAATACAGCAATTAACATCAGAAAGATGTCTAATCAACCTCTGTGAAGGGCCTCCCAATCCGCAGGAATAAGCGCTGCCACATTAGAAGCTCACCTGGCCATGGCCGGGAGCAGCAAGGGTGCATTCAAACCGTGGCGGTCTTGTGCAGAGTTAATCAGTTTACCCATGCCCCTTTCCTCTCACCCCCTTCCTTCCATCCATCTCTTCTCTCCCAACCCCGGATCCCTCTCTCACATTGCAGGCAGATGGTTATTAGCCCCAGGACACCTTTTGGTAACAGTAGCGCACTACAAATGTAAATAATAGGCAGAAGCAGGGGATCCACTAGACCCGAACTTCGGGGGGTGGGGGGTTAACACTCCCAGACAGGGCTTGTCCAAGCACTGGTCGCACACGGTGCAACAGTCTTTCCACCTTCTCCATGAATTTCCTCACTACCACTCACCAACAATACACCTCGTCTCTCTATAGCACCTGTCTGACAAACATTTCATTTTTTTATAGCGCTACTCTTAGTTTACTCACACTCAGTTCTGCGATGTGCGTGGTACATCTTCTTTGTACCAGGCACTTTAACCTTCTGCACTGTGTGGGTGACAAGAGTGCCCATGTGACTGCACGGTGAGCAATGCAACAGTGTGAGAGTAGGGTAAAAGGAGTGACTTCAGGGTGAGTGAGGTGACCATATGAATTTAGGTTCGGCTGTAAGTGCAGAGTGGGACGAATTAGTGCATGGTTAGTGATGGCCTTGTTTGAGTGAGCTACAGATTGAGCAGTAAGGGGGGGACAGGTGAGTGAAGTGTCACATGAGTGCAGGGTGAGAAGTGTGCTCGTGTGACTGCAGGGTGAGGTACAGAGTGAACAATGCAAGCGAATTTTTAGTGCAGAGTGATCACTTTGAGAGCAGGGTGAGCGGGTGAATGTTGTGAGTGCATTGTGATCACTGTGAGTGCAGGGTGAGCGGGTGAACGGTGTGAGTGCATGGTGATCGGTGTGAGTGCATGGTGATCAGTGTGAGTGCATGGTGATCGGTTTGAGTGCATGGTGATCAGTGTGAGTGCATGGTGATCAGTGTGAGTGCATGGTGATCAGTGGGAGTTCATGGTGATCAGTGGGAGTGCATGGTGATCAGTGGGAGTGCATGGTGATCAGTGTGAGTGCATGGTGATCAGTGTGAGTGCAGGGTGATCAGTGTGAGTGCAGGGTGATCAGTGTGAGTGCAGGGTGATCAGTGTGAGTGCAGGGTGATCAGTGTGAGTGCAGGGTGATCAGTGTGAGTGCAGGGTGATCAGTGATAGTGCATGGTGATCAGTGTGAGTGCAGGGTGATCAGTGTGAGTGCAGGGTGATCAGTGTGAGTGCATTGTGATTGCTCTGAGTGCATTGTGATCAGTGTGAGTGCATTGTGATCAGTGTGAGTGCATTGTGATCAGTGTGAGTGCATGGTGATCAGTGTGAGTGCATTGTGATCGCTGGGTGTGCAGGGTGAGCATGAAAGTGAAGGCGAGAATGAGAAGTGAGTAGTATGAAAGCATGGTGCATTCCCAGAAAATTGAAGCGTAGGGTTTCGGATATAAGTTAAACTATTGCTATAATGGCATTAATCAGGGTTTGAGGGCGGAGGAAATAAATAATGTGCTGATCCTGCAACAAACTTCTAGTCTAATGATTAGGGTTACCAGCTCATTATTTTGATGGGCCAGTAATAAGCAGTCACCTACAGGGGGGCGTGGCTTGAACGCCGAGGGAGATGGCGGCATGAGCCCGGAGCTCCGTGCCTCTTCCCCAAGATACTCCTGAAAACGGGGCCGGAGAGCCCGTGTGTGCCCCGGCGCCGATAGCTGACCTGATGGTGACTGGCTGGGCAGGGTCTGAGCTGCTGGCGGTACTGCAGCGTCGAGATCGGCCGCCGATCGCAGCGGCCGCCGGAGCGGAGGGAGAGACAGCGGCGTGCAAGATGGCGGCCGCGACGGAGCCTTGATTGACCGAGGGCTGCACAGCGGTCCACACACCCGGAGCACACGGAAGGGGCGCGGTCGCCAGCTCGGACGTCTCCGGCGGCGATACCCCCCACAGCGGGAGAAGCTTCTTGACCCTCGGCTGCGGTGCGCGGCGGCCGCGACCGCTAGAAGGGGAGGCCACCGGGTGCGCCACTGCAGGCGGAGCTACCAGGCAGCCTCCATTGCCGGGAGAGCGGAGAGACGGACTGCGACCCAGCCCTGGGCACCGGACTTGTCAGCGGGTGAGCGGGGGCAGCCCTGAGAGATGGACCACGGGGGACGGGACGCAGTGCAACACATCCCGGGGCCCCCCCCCCTTTTTTTCGCCCCCCGCCGCGAAGGCTTGAGTTGTGTATGGGGACATAGCGGAGACGCCCGCAGACCAGCGGAGGACCCCTGGCAGTGCCAAACTCCAGGTAGCGCGACAAACCTGAATCGCTAGCCCAGGAGAGGGAGGACAGTCTACCACAGACCCCAGGAGGCGAGCTGCACGGCGGGCGCTGCTTCTGGAGTGCGGTAACTGCGCAGCGAGATCCCGTAGCGCACAGGAGCCGGCCACGTGGCTGAGGCCCGAGGGAAGCAAGCACTCGAGAAGGACGTGGGAGGCGAGGCCGGCTACAATGGGGAAGCCAAGAGCCAAGGCGGAGGAGGCGGCGACGTCTGATGTGGCGGAGGGGGGCCCCGCTGAGCAGACGGACCTGCAGCGATTGCAGGATCGGATATTAGACGCCATAACGGCCACTCGAGACGCGCTCCACAACGACATAGCGCAGGTGGCGTCGGGGCTGGGCTTGCTCCGGGCGGACCATGACAAACTAAAGGACAGGGTCACGGAGGCTGAAACGGCGATCAATGACCTGGCGCCAGCTCACAAGGTGATGGAGATCAAGCTGACGGAGGCCCTGGACCGCCTACGCACCCTGGAAAGGCGAGCGGAGGACGCAGAAAACAGAAGCCGGCGCAGCAATGTACGGGTCGTCGGCGTACCGGAGACGGAGGGGACGAGGGACATGGTTGCCTACATGGAGGAATGGCTAAAAACAGTGGTGGCGCCGGAGGGGCTTTCGCCATTCTTCACTCTAGAGCGTGCACATAGGGTCCCCTCAGGACCTCCCAAGCCCGGACTCCCGCCCAGGCTGATCATAGCCAAGGTGCTCCACCACAAGGACAGAGATCTGCTCCTACGGAAAGCTCGAGAGGATGGCCCTTTCCAGATTGCGAATAGTAGGGTCACACTTTTCCCAGATTTCACCTTCGAAACGCAGAAGCAGCGGGCCTCCTTCCTTACAATCAAAAGGGAGATGCGGACTGAAGGAATTGCCTACTCCTTGCTTTTCCCGGCCAGACTACGAGTGGTGGTTGACGACAAGGCGATCTTCTTTAACACGTCAGCGGAAGCCTGGGACTGGTGGGAGACATACAAGGCTGGGACTGACGGCGCCAAAGTACGAGAGAAGCGGGAGAAGGAGCGGGAGCGCTCGCCGGCACGGCTGCGGAAATCGAAGAGGCTGTGGAAACGAGGACGGGGGAAGCTGGGACCGACGGCCTCCCAGACTGAGGCAGAGCGGCAGGCAGCGCTGTTGGAACCGGGGAAGCTGGGACGAGCGGAGGCCCCTGGATCTAGGGGGGCCACGGACTCGGACACTCATGTCTCGGCCTCAGGCTCGGAGTCGGACCTCTCCGGGATTCATCGGACAGAAGGGCCGCTGGTGACACCGCAAACGTCGGATGAGATCCTGAATATTTGAACTGCTGGCGGAGGACAATGGGTAATGTTTAGATGGCTAGGCACGTAGTGGGGGTCGGGGCGCACCGGGGTGCTCAGTACAGGGAGACCATGGGTACTTGGGGAGGGAGCGAGGAGCTGGGCAGCGCAGCCCCCCTCTGGCCGAGGCCACACTCCGTAGGCCCTTAAGGCACCCACAGCTACGGCTGTGTAGTATTATTTTATTTATTTTTGGAATTTATAGAGCGCACGGCTACCCCCGAAGGGGTGTCCCGGCGCTAACAACCAATGAGCCCAGAGACAAGAAGGAGAGCAGAAAATTAAGAGGAGAACAACCAAGTCTTTAGTTTGCGGCGAAAGATGGATTCCGTGGGGACAAATCTTAGCTCCAAAGGGAGATTGTTCCACAGTCTGGCTGCAGCCACTCCAAAACCTCTGCCGCCTACTCTAGATAGGCGGAAGCGCGGAACGACCAAAAGACGCAGACTATTAGAGCGTAAGGATCTCACAGAATGTGAGAGAGCAAGCCTTTTTTTCAGATAGCCTGGGCCGAGGTTGTTCAGGGCTCGGAAAGCAAGTATCAGTATCTTGAAGTGGATACGTTTAATGATAGGGAGCCAGTGCAGTTGTTTACGATAGAGTGCTACGGATTGACGGTAAGGAATGTTACCAATCAATCTGGCCGCGGCATTCTGCACGATTTGTAGGCGTTCAATCTGATACAGGGGAGCACCTACGTAGAGACTGTTGGCATAGTCTAAGTGGGACGTAATCAGAGATTGAACCACAGTTCTGCGAGCATTCAAAGGGAGGAAAGGCAGAATTTTTTTAATCATACCCAGTTTTGCAAAACAAGCAGATGTAGTTTTGTTAATGTGAGGAGCACAAGAGAGGGTATTGTCGAACTGGAAACCCAGATTACGAACTGTAGTGGCTGGAATCGGGGGGGATCAAGGACCGTTGGCCACCATAGGCTAGAGGGAATGGACGTTTTCTGATTAAAAAACATTACCTCTGTTTTATCCGTATTAAGCCTGAGGTGGTTAGTGGTCATCCAGTTGCAGATGTTATTAAGACACTGACGAAAGTTGGCAAACGAGGTGTCAGAGTGATCCCTAAAAGAAAACACCAGCTGAGTATCATCAGCGTAGGAGATCACTCTGACTCCCCAAGATTCTACCACCTTGGCCAGGGGGGCAAGATATACATTAAATAACAAAGGGCTCAAAGCCGAGCCCTGGGGGACACCACAGAGAAGGGGTTTCCCAGCAGATGTAAAAGGTCTCAAAAAGACCCTCTGAGAACGATCCTTCAAAAAGGAGCTGATCCATGCCAACACAGTACCTCCCAAGCCCACCTGGCTTAGGCGATCTAGTAAGATCGTATGAGAAACCGTATCAAAGGCGGCGGATAGGTCGAGGAGGACCAACATGGCCTCCTCGCCCCTATCCACACACTCTCTGACAGTTTCGGAGACTTCAAGCAGAGCCGTCTCCGTACTGAAGCCTGCTCTAAAACCTGACTGGGAATCATGGAGGAGCAAATTAGTCTCCAGAAATTCAGCCAGCTGCAGTTGAACTGCTTTCTCCAGGATCTTAGCCGACTGAGGGAGGAGGGAAATGGGCCGATAGTTAGAAAAAAGGCCAGGGTCTGAATTCGCCTTTTTAAGGATCGGAACCAGCATGGCCTCCTTCCAAATAGAGGGGAACTGGCCCGAACCAAGAGAGCAATTCCAGATATCAAGGAGAGGCTCAATCAATATAGGGGCAAAAATGCCCATCATAGTGGCCGGGATCAGGTCAAGGGGGGAACCAGATTTGCATTGGGTAATTAATCTCTGAGCCGACTCAATAGTCATCTCCTTGAAAGATTCAAGGAGAGGATTTACCCTGTCAGTCTCACTAGGGGATGATGAAATTCCTACTACGGGGAAGGAAGACCTGATGGTCACGATCTTCTCCTGAAAGTATTCCGAGAGACCATTACATAGTGCCTGACTAGCTGGGATCTGAGAGGATAAGGCAGCAGGATGCGAGAAATCCTTTACAATTTTAAAAAGGGATTTAGAGGAGTTCTTAGACTTCTCAATTTGAAGAGAGAAAAAGTCTCTCATAGTCGACCGCTTTAAGGAGAGAAATTTTCTCAGAGCGGCTTTGTAAATGGATTTAGCTTCTGGATCGTAGTTTTTACGCCATAGACGCTCAAGTTTTTTACAACGGCTCTTCTCCTCCCTGAGAGTCGATGAGAACCAGGGAGAGGAAGGACGAGATCTAGCAGACATGATAGATTGAAGGGGCGCAATAGCATCTATGGCGCTCAGCAAGGTAGCATTAAGCTTAGACACCCTTTCATCAGCAGTGTTACAGGACGAGGGTTCATCGCCGTAGAGCAAAAGAGGACCTAGAGTGGCACAGGTAACTTTGTGCCATTTTCTCCCATACTCCTTATTGAGTGCAATAGGTGAAGGCGCCAAGGTGAGGGTAAGATCAAAGGGCAAGAGATAATGGTCCGACCAGATAAGCGGAAGGGGAGGGTGAAGCATAATGTCCAGGTGCCTTGAAAAAATAAGATCCAAAGTATGGCCGGCTTTATGCGTGGGGCCCTGAACTATTTGAGATAAATTTAGGCCTTTCAAAGTGTCCAAGAATTGGGTGGCCGGGGAACATAGAGGATCATCCACATGTAAATTAAAATCCCCAAGCACAATAAAATTCGAGTGTTTAAGGGACAGATCTGCAATCAAATGCACCAGTGAAGAAAGAGAACCAGACGAGGCAGTAGGTGGATTATATACCAAAATCCCGGCTAAAATGACAGCCGCGGAATCTGCCAGGGTGAAGTGCAAGGCTTCAATTTTTCCAATATTTCCAAGTTTAGTGGTAGTCACCTTGAAATGGGCCTTGGCTATAATAGCAATGCCCCCACCCATTTGGCCACCTACACGATGACAACTTTTGAAGAGGTAGCCCGGAGGCGTGGCCAAAAGAATATCAGGGTTCGAGGAATCCTTCAGCCAGGTCTCAGTGAGAAACAGTACATCCCAAGCATCTGAAGTAAGGGATGACCAAATCTCCCCAGCATGGCGTGGCAGTGAGCGGCAATTAAGTAACGCAATTTTAAGCGGAGACGCTCGTATATGCCGCTTATTTATATTACCATGCTGAGAAACATGTTTTCTAGCTGGTAGTAATCTAAATGTACATAGCGGACATTCAAACGAGGAATCCTCTAATTGACTCGGGCAGCATGGAGGGGTCAGAGTACACACCCTCGGGCGCAGTTGTAATAATGCTGTTTTAGACCAAGTAACGCTAGGAGCCCCTGAAAGACGGGCAGGGGGACCGGCACTAGGCGCGGGCGAGGCGCGGACGGGCGCAGACGGGCTTGCCTTAGGCGCGCCTTAGGCGCGCCATCGGCGCGCCCGCTGCGCGGACGGGAAGTCCAGTTATTTATATACATAGGGAGGGTGGGAGGCGGCCAGAACTGGACCGCTACCCTGCCTGTCCCAAGATGGCGTCTGTCCCTCTCCGTGCTGAGGTTCCGTGACGATTTGAACCCGTGTTTTCAATATTGTCGGAAATACATAATATTGGTATCAGCGAACCGCAAATGATCCATTTAGCATATCTTGGTGTTTTCGCTACGCTACGAGCAAGAGTACTCCTTTTATAAACACATTTCTGATCTACCCACGGCATCCATCTTAAATCATGGCCGCCATTTTGTGTTTCTTGCCCTCACATACGCAATAACCTCTGATCACTTCATCTCGATTAAGGACACGTAGCCTTAGCCGGAGATTCACCTCTTTCATGACACGTGCACCTTAAACCAGATCACGCTGTAGCTGCATGACTCGACAAAGGCTGCCTCCTCTGCCCGAGGCCAGTCCTGCCAAACTGGTCTTCGTGTCCATTGTCCTGATCACGATTAGGCGGCCGAAGCCGGTGACCTTGCCCATTTACAACCTACAAACATCCCTTATCCCGCTTTTCTATCTTCTGCACCTGGCTCTGCTCCTTTCCTTCTGGGCCTTTATTAGGGGGAGGTAACGAAATTTACGATGAGGCGGTCCGGGTCTTGAATGAAAAGTTGACATGAGATTATGATGGAAAAGTGGGAACCCCTCGTTCGTAATGTTTTGACATCAGATATTGTCGACGATTCCTGTGTACACCAAATATTTATTGTTTATGACGCAAAGGTTTTGGGAATGTACCAACATGTAAAGAATTCGCCTGAAGGCCAAAATTTAGTATATAAGGAGCAACCCTCTTTGTACAATTTGAACAGGCTCCTAGTTACTGCCCAAGCGTAGTTTCTGGGACTTCTGTGTCCCTGCAGTAATAAACCTTTGGTCTTTGACGCCACCATCGAGAAGCCCGTGTTTCTGTTCATTTGTGCACCAAGGCAGGTGGAACTCCGGGGTCTTTGGGTGTTGTTCCCTGACACCTCTGGACGGAACCAAAAAGTCCAGAACTCCAATTGGCGCCCAGCGTGGGGCGACGTCATTCGGTACCGGTCCAAAAGCCTGAAGAGTTCGAGAAGCTTCGTGTGAAGATTCCTGAGGGAGGCGCCCCACTTCATCGATCCCGGCATATCGCAAAAGTGGCCCGACGTTCTCTTCCACGAGGGTTCCCGTTCAGGACGGCTGCAGTGGGCCGTTGCCTTGACCGTCGCCCTGTCTTGGACCCGAGGTGCAGTCCTTAGTACAGCGAAACGTGACGGGTTTCTCCGTGGTGACGTCTTCAGTGCCTCAGTTAAGTATTTAGTGATAGCTAGCTGGTTACTTTGTGAGGGTTGTTAAAATCCTTTTTGGTTCTTGGTTTGGTTTGGTCTTGTAAGATTATCACTGGTTGTTCTGGTTACGATAATCTATTTGGTTTAGTTTGGGTATCGATACATCAGTTCGTTTTTGGTAGGCCTAAGTTCTTGGTTCGAGTGCACATATCTGTTTCGTGTTTTGTTTGTTTTGTGTTCCGGACTGAAAATGGTAAGTCGGAAAAACTGTATGTTGTCATGTTTCGGTTGCAACAGTGACTCACGATTGGAGGACTCATGTCTGGTTCCTCCGATTGGGACTCCCCTGTATGACTTGTATTGTAAATATGGTGTGGGTCCTATATCTTATAATGAGGTGTGGGTCCGATACACTGAGAAGGATGGTGTCCTTAGTTGGCCCCTGCATGGTAGTTTTGAACCCGAAATTCTCGACAATTTAGAAGCGAAAATATTTAAGAAGAAAGCCCGGCCGGCAATGTTTGATTCTTTCCGTTTCTGGCGAAAAGAATCCAAACAGAGAGAAATGAAAAGGTTAAAGAAAGAACAGAAAGAGCAAGAAGAGTTGACTCTAGAGCAAGCAACTAAGCAGTTGCAAGTTAACGAGTGTGAGAAAGCCATAGAGGTGGCCATTAGAGAGCACAATTTAGCGATTGACAAGTGCTATCCTGCCTTGCCATCGAAAACGGCTAAGATACTGGAAGATTCTGCAAACGATCCTCTGCTATCTTATTTGTTACGGTCACCTCCACCATATGCACAAGGTGCTACGGCTCCACCTTTACCGAATGTTCAATTGCCGGTTGCTGGACAACCTGGTATTCCTGCTCCTGTCCCTCAGAATCAGGCTCCCGTACCTCCTGTGGTCAATGCGAATGTTCCTACGGCTCCTCCTCCTCCTGGATTGCCGACTTCTGTACCTGTATCTGTCTCGCTTACACCTACTGTTCCACAAACTATCTTCCTGGATACTCCTACTGTTCCGTTATCTGTTCCTACCTCTACTGTGTTTTCTGCGTCTGCGAGTATGTTGACTCCACTTTCTGTTCGTCGGAGAATCACTGATTCTGTGTCTCACATGCTGTCCCCTTTCTATAAAACTTTAATCAAGACTCCTACTTCCGATTCTGTTCAGAGACGTAGTCAGCTTCCGAGTACTGAGGAACGGGGAATTTTAGATTCCACGGCTCTCAGATGGATTTCGAAGAGTAGGAGATATAGTACAAGAGATGTGCTAGAAACGTTTATGCAGTGGAAAGAACCAACGCAACGGTATGTCTTTGACGAGATGTGCTCGTTGTTACGTGAGGAGATAGAAGAAGATGATGTTGAATCAAATCTAGAAGATTTAATTAAGGTTCAGAAAGAGTTTGCTGCAGGAATGATAGTGGGTGATAATATAGAAGAAGCGATGAAACTGATTTTAAGTTATAGGAATGATCCATCACTTCGTTCACCAAGAGATTTAGAAAAAAGTAAGACGAAGCTAAGTCGACAATATCCAATGAGGGAGGTTCCTCCAATTTGGCGCGAAGCTGTGCAAGCTGATCATAATAATGGTATTGTAGCCGCTCCGGCCCAATTCCAAAGAGTGTGGATACATATTCCGTGGAAGCGAGCAGAAGTGCTAGCAGTGAAGCAGGCCTTGCCAGATCCGCGTAAGAATCCTGCTGGATACTATAAGGAATTAACACAGACAGTTGAGGCTTGTATAATGAACTTAGCAGACATTGATATGTTATTTGGCAATGTAGTTCCGCAACCAGTGTGGGCTAAAATTCGTAGAGAGGATCATCAAGTTGCCTTAGGTGGTGACTGGGCAGCTATCACTGCGGCGGATGGTCAGCAAGTAGGTGGTGCAAAACCCGAACCCCTAATTGCTAATCTTCCAGGTAGAATAATTGATCTAATGAAGACTCTGATGCCCGCATTGCGTGTTAATTGGGACAAGTTATCAGCATGCAGGCAGAAGAAAGACGAAAGTGTCTCCGACTTCTTCACGAGGTTCGAAGAGACTTTTGTAGATCATAGTGGTCAGGACATGAGCACAGAAGGAGGGCAAAGACTGTTTGTCGATAAATTTGTGCATAATTTGTTACCTGAATTATGCAATAAATTAAAGGATTCAGAGAGTGCGTGGGCTGTATCCACAACTGCGCAAATACTTGCGACAGCACAGTACTACGAAAACAGGGATAAAGAGGAAAAGGAGAAATCAGAGAAGAAAACGAAGGATTTAAAGACTAAAGTTCTTTTGCAGCAGGCGTATCCGCCTCGCACGAATCAGACTAATACGCAACAGGGTTCGTATCAAAGGACAGATTATAGTACACCGAGACCTCAATATCAGTGGAACCAATGTGCGTACTGTAAGAAAGAGGGTCACTACAAAAATGAATGTCCGATCTTAGCGCAAAATAATGCAGCAGCAGCTCAGAGAGGTCGTGGTGGTTTTGTGCAGAATTCTAGAGGTCGAGGGCGAGGTGCTATGCCTCCACAAACGAATGATCGTCCTTCCAATCACTTTGATCAACGAAATGGACAGTCTACTCAGCAAAATAGATCTCAACAATATCTTGTTGAAGACTATTGTGAAGTGGATGAGGGATTTCAGCAAAATGGGTACTAGGACAGCCATGGACAGAGAGAGGGAGTAGTATCAGTTCCAGTGGATCAGAGTGGGCCTTATGTCGCAGTAGCAACATCAGGTGTAGTCGAACCGTTTCTGTTGGGTTGGATACTGGTGCCGCAAAAAGTTCTATCATTCATGCGAAACTCCCTGGCGCACCTTTGTCCGGCTCAACAAATGTTTCTGTAGGTTTTTCAGGCGCCCCTGTTTACAACCCGATATCTGGTCCTTTGTCTATTTCTGTTGGACCGTGTCACTTGAAAGCACCTCTGATTTTGACGACAGGTTGTAATGAAAATCTGCTTGGTTTAGATTTGTTAAAACGACTATATGCGACATTGTACTGTTCTCCGGAAGGAGTCCAGCTTACGTTGGGTAAAAATATCACTTCTCCAATGTACTTGTCAATGGATGCACTCCCACCAGAGCTACGTTCACTCCCTGATTCTCTTTGGGCGACTGGTCCTAACGATGTAGGCCTTTTAGAAATACCACCATATGTAGTAACTTTAAAAGCAAATGTAAAATTTCCAAGAATTCCTCAATATAAAATATCTAGTGAAGGTGAGCGTGCACTTTTATTGATTGTGCAAGATTTGATTAAGAAAGGTGTGGTTGAAGAAACGAGAGGAAATGTCTGTAACAGTCCTGTACTACCGATTCTGAAACGAACTGATCCTACAAAGCCTCCAGTGTATAGGTTTGTTATCGACCTTAGAGAAGTTAATAAGATTGTAGTCCCGCAGTTTCCTGTAGTCCCAGACATTACTGCCTTGTTAACACTGATTCCTGCTACAGCCACTTGGTTTTCAGTCATTGACTTGAAGAATGCCTTTTTCAGCATTCCGATAGCCGAGGAAAGCAGAGATATTTTCGGCTTCTGTCTAGGAGGTCGAAGTTTTAGATTTAAACGCGCTCCACAAGGCTATTGTGAGAGCCCATCCATTTACAGTCAAGCATTAAAAAGCCAGTTAGATTCCTTTGTCCTTCCTCCAGGTTCTGCTCTAGTACAGTATGTAGACGATCTTCTAGTGGCTGCCGATGACAAGGAAACTTGCAAAGCAGCTACAATTTCGTTATTGCATCATTTGTCTAATTTGAATCACAAGGTATCACCTTCGAAAATGCAATACTGCTGCCAAGAAGTGACCTACCTAGGTCATCTCTTGTCAAAGGAGGGAAGGAAGTTGACCCCAGAGAGAATAAAAGCAATTACGCAAATGAGTGTTCCACGCACACAGAGAGAAGTACGTGCCTTTTTAGGCATTACCTCTTACTGTAGGCAGTGGATTCCAAATTTTTCTCTTTTAGCAAAACCGTTGGTAGCTTTGACTGGGAAAAATGTTCCGAGTCCGGTGCCATGGTCTGATAAATGTCAAAAAAGTTTTTCTGAATTACGAAAAGCATTGTGTTCAGCTCCTGTATTGGGTACACCTGATTACAGTAAGCCATTCACGCTCTATGTTCATGAGAGAGAAGGTTGCGCGTTGAGTGTTCTGACACAGAAGTTTGGTGATAAACAACGCCCTTGTGCGTATTTTTCATCAACATTAGATCCGGTAGCTAGAGCGTTGCCTAGTTGTTTGAGAGCTACAGCGGCAGCTGCGGCTTCCATTCGACAATCTGCTGGTTTGGTGATGAACAACATGCTAGTGGTCATGGTTCCTCATGCGGTGGATACACTCATGAATCGAACGAAGACACAACACCTTACCAGTGCGAGACTATCTGGTTACGAGCTGACATTACTAGCGAGTCATATTCAGATCAAAAGATGTAATGTATTGAATCCAGCAACACTGTTGCCGACTGATCAAGAGTCGAGTGATTCTGAACCACATGATTGTTGTTTTAAAACGGAGGAAGAGACAAAAGGACGCATTGACTTAAAGGATACTCCGTTATCCGATCCAGATGGCACGCTGTATGTGGACGGGTCATGTTTTAAATTGGAGAATGGTGATGTGACTGCTGCTTACGCAGTGACGACTTTGAAGACGATTGTGGAGACTGCAAGAGTGAGTCAGAATTCTGCCCAAGCTGCAGAATTAATAGCTCTAACAAGAGCGTGTGTTTTAGCTAAGGGAAAGAGAGTGAATGTCTTTACAGATAGTCAGTACGCATTTGGCGTGGCCCATAGTTTTGGCCGTTTGTGGAGAGAAAGAGGTTTCATTACGTCCCATGGGACTAAGATTCAACATGGTCAGCTAGTTAACGACTTGTTGGAATCCCTAACCTTGCCGACTGAAGTTGCGATTGTAAAGTGCAGTGCTCATAAAGCAATCACGGATGATGTTGGTCGCGGGAATGCTTTTGCTGATGAAACTGCTAAACAGACAGCTAGAGACACGATGAGCAGAATGTATGTTGCTACGTCTGCAAGATGGATTGCTGAGTCTGGAATGTGTGAGGATACTATGGAAAGTGTGAAAGAGATTCAGAGAGAAGCAACTGAGGAGGAAAAACGTGTATGGAGAGAAAGTACGGGCAAGTTAAATTCGAATGGGTGTTGGATTGATTTGACAGAACAGCAGCGTTGGATGTTGCCTGATGCGTATGTGCTTGCAGTGGTGACAATGGCGCATGGAGTAGCGCATATAAGTTCTAAAGGAATCTGTAAGATGTTGGCTCCGGTCTGGAAGAATGATGGGATCAGTAAGTGTGCAGAGAGAGTGGTGAAAAATTGTATGGTATGCCTGATGCATAATCCTGGCAAGGGAACTCCAACTCCAGCTGGTCACTTCGCTCCTCCTTCCTGCCCCTTTGAAGTGATTCAGTTAGACTTCATTCACATGGATCGCTGTAATAATTTGAAATATGTCCTGGTGGTAGTCTGTGCTTTCTCCAGGTGGATCGAGGCATATCCACTAAAGGACAACACTGCCCTATCAACTGCCAAAATTCTCCTCAAAGAATATTTCCCTAGGTATGGAATGCCACGGATTGTATGGTCAGATAACGGAAGTGAGTTTATAGGGAAAGTTATGCAGAGTGTGTGTGCCGGCCTAGGCCTGAAACAAAAGTTCCACAGTGCGAACCATCCCCAGTCTGCAGGTTTAGTGGAGGGTTACAATGGCACCCTTAAGCTGAAACTAGCTAAAATACAAGCATCCACAGGTTTGGCCTGGCCAGACGCACTTCCTTTGGCTTTGTTATCAACGAGAGCAACTGTACATTCTAGAGTGGGGCTTAGCCCCTACGAAATAGTTTTTGGCCGTCCGGCAAATATTTGGGGTGTGCCGAGGCCTAAAAAGTTTTGTTCTCTAGAATATCCTATGTTGATAGACTACCTTTACGACTTGACTGCTAAATTGAGTCTTATTCACCAACAGGTTTTCGATGCTTTGCCAAAGCCTCCGGAGAGTCCAGGGCATCAGCTGAAACCAGGAGAGTTTGTGGTTATCAGGAATTTCGCGAGGACGAAGAACCTTCAGCCGAGATTTGTCGGCCCCTTTCAAATCCTACTTGCAACGAGAACAGCAGTTCGTGTGGCTGGACACAAGCACTGGGTGCATGCATCCCAAGTAAAGCGTGTGCCTTTGCCACTTCCTTACGACGACTGGGTGAAGAAGGGAACTGGTTCCTCCGAATTTGAAAGCACGCCAAAATTCATCCCTTTCAGCGATGCCGAATTGATCACTGACACTCCAAGCTCTGACTCTCCTTCAGAAAAGACTCCTTTGAACACTGAACATTTGTCCCCTGCATCAGAAAAAACTCTGTCATCTGCGAACTTGAACATTGCAACAGCTACCAGTGAAACGTTATTTGCTGATCAGACAGTACCTGCGAAACAAAGATATAACTTACGGAACCGTAAAATGGACAAATAAAGCAGGCAACTGCCTATTGTGATATTTTGAAATTTTGAACTTTTGCCTTCAGCCAGGAAGTTTGCTATTGTTTTATTGTTTTTTAAATTGCCTTGCCGTCTGGGTAGCCGTAGGGTCGTGGCTGTGTGCCTAGTTGAATTTGCAGGGGTCTGACACAAGGTCGATCTTTCTGTTGGTTCTGGGAACTCCCAGGGCTGATAGAGGCATTTTCATCTACGTACACATCATCAGTGGTCGCGAGCGGATTGTAGAAGATGGAGCTTCCTGCGCTGCAACGAGAAAACGTGATTTATGTTCGCAGAAACAGACTTTATAGAATCCTTCACAGCAAATGCTTTTTGATGCAATGTGCCATTACATTCTTAATTGTTTTAATAACGTTGGTGGGTGGAATCGTTTTCAGTATAAATTTGATTTTTGTGCCAGTTACTACAGTACCTCCCCTTGATCCTGCTACTTCTACTGTTTCTTCTGTACACTCTTTTCATTCGTTTCCCGAACATGAGCAAGCCCGACGCTCAGAGTTCATTAACAACACTTTTGTACAGCTCTTGCACCAACACCAACTGGTAGTTAACACTACAGACTGCTGGGTGTGTGTGGCTTGATACCCCACACTATGGATAAAGGGATTCCCTATCTGGTTTTGCCTTTCAGCTACAATGGATAATTTCAGGCCCTTCAAACCATCTTTGCTTATGCCCTTGAGACCTATCCTCCACGTCCACCACGTTCCACTAAATATAACTCTGCCAACAAAGCTTTAATCCAGGGAATTATTGACATGGTCAAGGACGTCAATAATACTCCATCATACCCTAGAGACGAATTGCGAGTGTATTTAAGTTGGAATACTTCAGAGTAGCGCCTTAGTTTAGGAGAAAGCAAGCGTAAAAGCTCAACTCCAATCTGGGTTGTACCTCACCGAGGTCAGGTCTGTTTGCAAGGGAATGGGAGAAATCCGAGAGCTCAGCTAGGGAGGAGTGAGTGCGTAGAGACTTATGTGTTTCCGGCTAACTCTTCCCCTGCTTTTCTTACTGCTAGGGGTACCTACTTCATCTGTAGAGATAGAGCTTATACATGGTTGCCTGCCGACTTTTCAGGATCATGCTATATTGCTCGATTGTTGCCTCCGACATACACTGCTTCATCTGATTACCACAGAACCAGAGTAGTGAGAGGTGTCTTCAGCAAGGAAGATACTGCTGGTCAGGAAGCTGGAGACTTCTTCAAAGGCTTCCTTCCGTTCTGGGGGCCTATGGCCAATAGTAGAAACATACGTCAGCTAACACGGGTAGTTGAATCTACTATTACCGAAACTGCTGGTGCCCTTAGCAATTTGACAGCTGAGCTTCAGGCGGATAGACTCATGACGTTGCAGAACCGTATGGTTCTAGACGTTATCCTTGCAGATCGAGGTGGGGTATGCAGAATGATCCAATCGAGCTGCTGTGTCTTTATTCCTAATAATGCTCCAACAGTCTATGAGGCGATCTCTAAGCTACACAAGATTTCCGACTCTATTCACGTAGACAAGGGAAACTGGTCCTTTATGGAGTGGTTTTGGACTCTGATCTCAGCGTGGGGATGGAAGGTTCTAATGGTCATTGGTGTCGTCTTAGTATTCCTATTCTCATGTTGCCTGATTATCCAGTGTGGTCCTGCTCTGTGTAGTCTTTGTGCTGCAACTTGTTTTAGGAAACCACCTGCGTTTGGAGAAAAGGCACGAGAAAGGATGATGATACAACAGCATGTCACTGACCTGATGAGCATAGAATTAGACTCTGACATAGACTGAGTAATTGCCTATGTAAGGGCAAAAGGAGGGTCTGAGGTTCCGTGACGATTTGAACCCGTGTTTTCAATATTGTCGGAAATACATAATATTGGTATCAGCGAACCGCAAATGATCCATTTAGCATATCTTGGTGTTTTCGCTACGCTACGAGCAAGAGTACTCCTTTTATAAACACATTTCTGATCTACCCACGGCATCCATCTTAAATCATGGCCGCCATTTTGTGTTTCTTGCCCTCACATACGCAATAACCTCTGATCACTTCATCTCGATTAAGGACACGTAGCCTTAGCCGGAGATTCACCTCTTTCATGACACGTGCACCTTAAACCAGATCACGCTGTAGCTGCATGACTCGACAAAGGCTGCCTCCTCTGCCCGAGGCCAGTCCTGCCAAACTGGTCTTCGTGTCCATTGTCCTGATCACGATTAGGCGGCCGAAGCCGGTAACCTTGCCCATTTACAACCTACAAACATCCCTTATCCCGCTTTTCTATCTTCTGCACCTGGCTCTGCTCCTTTCCTTCTGGGCCTTTATTAGGGGGAGGTAACGAAATTTACGATGAGGCGGTCCGGGTCTTGAATGAAAAGTTGACATGAGATTATGATGGAAAAGTGGGAACCCCTCGTTCGTAATGTTTTGACATCAGATATTGTCGACGATTCCTGTGTACACCAAATATTTATTGTTTATGACGCAAAGGTTTTGGGAATGTACCAACATGTAAAGAATTCGCCTGAAGGCCAAAATTTAGTATATAAGGAGCAACCCTCTTTGTACAATTTGAACAGGCTCCTAGTTACTGCCCAAGCGTAGTTTCTGGGACTTCTGTGTCCCTGCAGTAATAAACCTTTGGTCTTTGACGCCACCATCGAGAAGCCCGTGTTTCTGTTCATTTGTGCACCAAGGCAGGTGGAACTCCGGGGTCTTTGGGTGTTGTTCCCTGACACCTCTGGACGGAACCAAAAAGTCCAGAACTCCAGTGCCGGCGTCAGCGTCAAGATCGGCTGAACCGGTGGGGAGAGGCGTGCAGGAACCCTCCGGCGATGTAAGTCTCGCCTTTAGTAAATGCACCGATGTGGTACTTAAAATCGTGCCAATTAAGATATATACAATTTCTTAAAAACAGTAGAACCAACAGAGTGCAAGCGCAAGTAGAGGAAAGAGAATAGCGCCCCCGGCTTTCCGCCTCAGGGGATGAGCAAAATTAGTCTGACTGCACCGCTCTTACCAGTGCGTCTTAAATAAACACGGGAGGGCGGGAGGCGGCCAGAACTGGACCGCTACCCTGCCTGTCCCAAGATGGCGTCTGTCCCTCTCCGTGCCGGCGTCAGCGTCAAGATCGGCTGAACCGGTGGGGAGAGGCGTGCAGGAACCCTCCGGCGATGTAAGTCTCGCCTTTAGTAAATGCACCGATGTGGTACTTAAAATCGTGCCAATTAAGATATATACAATTTCTTAAAAACAGTAGAACCAACAGAGTGCAAGCGCAAGTAGAGGAAAGAGAATAGCGCCCCCGGCTTTCCGCCTCAGGGGATGAGCAAAATTAGTCTGACTGCACCGCTCTTACCAGTGCGTCTTAAATAAACACGGGAGGGCGGGAGGCGGCCAGAACTGGACCGCTACCCTGCCTGTCCCAAGATGGCGTCTGTCCCTCTCCGTGCCGGCGTCAGCGTCAAGATCGGCTGAACCGGTGGGGAGAGGCGTGCAGGAACCCTCCGGCGATGTAAGTCTCGCCTTTAGTAAATGCACCGATGTGGTACTTAAAATCGTGCCAATTAAGATATATACAATTTCTTAAAAACAGTAGAACCAACAGAGTGCAAGCGCAAGTAGAGGAAAGAGAATAGCGCCCCCGGCTTTCCGCCTCAGGGGATGAGCAAAATTAGTCTGACTGCACCGCTCTTACCAGTGCGTCTTAAATAAACACGGGAGGGCGGGAGGCGGCCAGAACTGGACCGCTACCCTGCCTGTCCCAAGATGGCGTCTGTCCCTCTCCGTGCCGGCGTCAGCGTCAAGATCGGCTGAACCGGTGGGGAGAGGCGTGCAGGAACCCTCCGGCGATGTAAGTCTCGCCTTTAGTAAATGCACCGATGTGGTACTTAAAATCGTGCCAATTAAGTAGTAGAGACCTGGGTCAATCAGGTATGGGAGTTTGGATGGGGACTGATATCTCGATATTGGGGCCTGTTCTGGGGGCGGGGGGGGATCCACAGTTGGGGATTGTTTACTCTTTTTGAAGTTATTGACCCTGGGTTTACCATGGGTAGGACTGTTAAGTAGCTATGTTTTGTTCAGGGGGGGCACCACCACCGTCGAAGGGCAGGAACTGGAGGGAGTGTTTCGACCGGATCACTGGGACAATGGCTAATGTGAATAGACTGAACTGTATTACCTGGAATGTGCGGGGCCTACACTCTATGCAGTGCAGACATAAAGTACATGCCTATTTAGTGCGGAGGGGGGTACACATTGCAATGTTACAGGAGACGCATCTTACACGACAGGAGGGGGCCGCACTACAGAGGAGATGGCGGGGACAGGTTTTTCACACCAGCTACTCGGCCTATGCGAGGGGAGTACTCATATGGATTAGGGCAGGCACACCTTTCCAGCTCACGCGCCAATGGGTGGACCAGGAAGGGAGGTATGTGGTGGTAGAGGGGAAGCTAGAAGGTAAAGATGTTGTGTTAGCTAGTATATATGCCCCGAACACGGACCAGTTGGCTTTCCTCGCGACACTATCAGGGACGCTGGCTCACTCCCTGGCGGGCCCGGTCCTGCTGGGGGGCGACTTTAATTCCATTGCAGACCCCTCGTTGGATAGGTCCCACCCCCCCTTACACGATTCCCCAGTACATAGGCTGTCTAGGGGTAGGAGGGAATGGCAGGAGAGCTGGGAACTTACGGATGTATGGAGAGGACAACACCCGACAGACCGGGATTACTCATTTTTCTCCGGACTGCATGATTTGCATGTCCGATTAGACGCGATACTCTGCTCCCGGGGGGTGCTGCCGTACGTCACTGGATCGGAGTACCTGTCGATAACGATCTCAGACCACAATCCACTCCTAATCCGGCTAGCGTGGGTAGCGGAAAAACCCAGGGTCCCGATCTGGAAATTACGGCCTGAGACCCTAGAAGACCCCCTATTCGGGGCGGCTCTGGCGGAGGGGGTGGCCTTATACGTCGCGGAGAATGAAGGGACGGCGACCTCTAGGGCGACGGAATGGGACGCCTTTAAGGTAGTGGTGAGGGGTATCTGTATCAAGGATTATGTAGGCGTAAGGAAGGTGTTGCTGGGCGATTTGGCTAAGGCAGATGCCAAGCTGAGGGAAGCGGAGAGGGAGAGGCCCGGACACCCAGAACTCCAGGAGACACTAGGCTCGGCTAGGGAGGCGGTAGCCATTGAAGTAGAAAGGCTCCGAGCCTTTGACTACAAGCGATATGTGCTGCGTTCCCATGTGGACGGTGACAAGGCGGGCACCCTCCTGGCGTGGCTTTCGAACCCCACTAAAAGGTGCGCTCCCATACTCCAACTGAGGGATGCATCGGGCATGGTGCAACACACTCAGCTGGGCATAGTCGACGGCTTCCAGAAATACTACGAGGGTCTGTACAGGAGTACCCCGGGAGACCGAACGGGGCTGGCGGAACCCTTCTTGACTGGTCTACCCCTCCAACGGCTGGAGGCAGAGCAGGCGAAGGACCTGGGATCGGACATTGAACTGGGGGAGATCAGGTCGGCAGTACGGCGCATGGCACGGAACAAATCGCCGGGAATAGACGGGCTCCCCATAGAGTTCTATGGTAAATATTTGGATGTTCTGGCGCGGCGACTCCTGACCGTCTATAAGGAGGCCAAGGCGGCGGGCCGACTACCGCAATCAATGCGGGAGGCATTAGTGGTTCCGCTACTGAAGCCCGGTAGGGAGAGTAGTGATCCCGCGTCCTATCGACCACTCTCTATGCTCACCGCAGATTATAAGATCCTGAGCTCCATTCTAGCGGCGAGGCTCCTTCCTCACATGAAGGAGCTTGTGCACGAAGACCAGAACGGTTTTATACCGACGCGCAACACCACACTGAACATCAGAAGGCTTGTCCGCCTCATGGACGGGCTGGACGGCGGGGCTGGGACGGAACTGGTCCTCTCGGTCGACATTGAAAAGGCTTTCGACAGTCTAGAGTGGGACTACCTCTATGCGGTAATGGAGCGATTTGGGCTGGGTCGTGCTATATTCATTGGACGAAGGTCCTCTTTGCGGAGGCGATAGCAAGGGTGAGGGTGGGATCGACGGTGTCCCTCCGCTACCCGGTAGAACGAGGCACTCGACAGGGCTGCTCCCTGTCGCCGCTTCTATTTGCATTGGCTATAGAACCACTGGCGGCTGAGGCCCGGACAGGGCGGCACTTCCATGGAGTGCGGGCCTGGGACGGGCAACATTTCATCTCGCTATATGCCGATGATTTACTGCTCTTCCTCCACGATGGTGTTGAGGACTTGCAAGGAGCGGAAGCACTGCTAGAGAGCTTCGGAGAGATATCGGGCCTGAGGGTTAACTGGCCCAAGACGAGTTTGTTCCCACTCCTGGAGGGCGCCGCCCAGCCACAACACCAGTCGGAAGCGACCTGGGAACCTACCTGTATTAAGTACCTGGGGGTCCATATTTACCATAAGACGGATGACTTGCTTGAGGGCAACCTGGGGCGATGTGTACGAGGACTGAAGGGCTGCATGGCCTTCTGGGCCACGTTGCCGCTCTCGGTGGCAGGCCGGATCTCCCTGCTGAAGATGGTTGCCCTGCCGAGATTACTGTATTACTTCCGGACGCTCCCAATCTGGCTGCCTGGCTCCTTCTTCAGGCTGCTTAAATCGCTGATTACGTCGTTCATATGGGGAGCGGGACGGTGCAGAGTGGCGCTGGCCACGCTTTCTCGCCCGAAAGATGAGGGGGGTCTGGCGGTGCCGGACTTTGAACTTTATTATCTAGCGGCCCAACTGCAGGTTTTCACGCAAGAGGTAGCGAGAGTGTTTCGAGGCCCGGAGGACGAACGCTTGCGGGGGACGCCCAGACACGTCCTGGCGTATATTATCCTTCAACAGCGTCTGGACGGTCGGGATTTGTCGCTGGAACAACGCACGTACCGCCAATGCTGGAACCGGGCACAGAGGAGGGCGGGAATCCGGCGCCCGTATGCACCAGAGATTCCCCTGGGCATGCTAACAGCCTTGCCGCATGGCGGCGACTGGTCGCATCTACAAGAGTGGGAAGAAGCGGGAGTACAGGTGGTAGGGGACCTCTATGAAAATGGAGTGCTGCTCCCGTTCCAGGAGTTAATGGAGCGCTTCGATATCCCGAGAGGGGGATTTTTGCTTCATGCGGCTGTATCCAGAGCAGTGCAGGCTCACTGGGCTACGGGACTTGAGGAACCTGAGACGGCGGCGGCGTGCCAATACGCTATGATGGCGGCGGGCACGGTCAAGGCGGTAACGTGCCTTTACAACCGGATGATTAGAGAGAATATCCCTCCTCTTCTATCCCTGAAAGCCAAGTGGGAGGTGGACCTGGGTAAGGATATACCTGACACAACTTGGGCACAGCTTATCCGTAGGGCTCGCAACAGCACGAGAAACGCTAGATTTCAACTAATCCACTATTATGTATTGCACAGGGCGTACATGACCCCGGGAAGGATCAGGCAGTATTTTGGCGAGGTAACAGCGACCTGTCCCCGGTGCCCGGAAGAGGGGGCCGAATTAGTGCACATGCTCTGGGCGTGTCCGGCTTTACGGGGTTACTGGCAGGACATTGGGGAGGTTTTGAACGAGGTGACTGAAAGGACCATAGAATACGGACCAGCGGAATGTCTCTTGCACTGGTTTCCCCACACCCCCAAAAACAAACTCACGAGCAAGTTTATTGACATGGGATTAATGGTAGCTAAGAGGGAGATCACTAGGAACTGGAAGGCGAGGGTGGGGCCAACTCCACGGAGGTGGCGGCAGGAATTTCTAAAATGGGCGACGGCTGACAGCACACACAGGTACCAGCTTGCGCGCAGGACCCCTAGCCAGACAGCGGCTGACACTGCGACCTCATGGGAAGTAATGGTACAGGCACTCAGGGACAGCGAGGCTGATGAGGAGGGGGAGGCCCCCAAGGCAGGTAGGGCGGAAGAAGCGAGCTGAGGCTCTAGGACCAGCAGATATGCAGGGGGACTGACACCAGATCACCAGGAATGACCGCTACAAGAGCCATAGACGGGTGGTGGTGAGTGGGGTGGGACAAGGGGGGGAGTTCTAGGTTTTGCGCAGGGGGTGGGAGTTGGGGCTTGCGCGTAGTTGGGTAGGACTGAAAAAGTAGTCATGCACATAATCCGGACACTAACCACTCCTCGATATTGAACGTCAGGCATGGAAGAGCAGAGACATCATTGCCGCCCGACCCCCGGGTTGTGGGCATGACGGCTGTGTACTGGTCAACAAATCACACTGTATACCTGCTCATTTTTCTGAAGCTGCTTATGTGTAAGAGCCTGTACAGGTATGACTACAATAAAAATTATTAAAAAAAAAAAAAAAAATAAGCAGTCACCTACAGCTGTATATTTTGCACTTATCTGTGAATACTTAGAACAGCAAATATACAAAGAAAACACTTTTAATTGTGTTCTAGGGATGCCTCAATGATCCATGACTAATAATTAAAGAGAATAAAGACAGAAAAGTCACATAACTAATTAATGCATACTTTTTTATTTATAACTCAATTTAGTGTCAAGAGCAGGTCTCTGCAGGATCTTTAAACACATAGCAGGCATGTTTCTTTTGGCAACCCAACTTTATATTTCTTTTCATTAAATGCATTGTCACACTACAGCAGTAAGTGTAAAAATACAAATGTAAGGAATAGGCAGAGTGGGGGCCCATGGGGTACTGGAACCATACAAAAACTAAGCTTTGGTAATCAGTTAACAAAGGCATGTAAATATGCTAATGGTCTTTAAAGACCTGTGAAAAACTCGGCCGGAGATAAGACTCCAGACACTGCCCAGCCGAGGTCCTAGGAGCACAAGCTGCACTGCAGCAGCCCGTGCTGAGACACAGGATGGGGGAAGAGGGGGGCTGAAGCCCTGGAGGCCAGGGCAGAAGTGACACTGTGAAGGCGCGACCCCCTTTGCATCGCTCCACGGCCCCCCTGGGGGTCACGCCCCACAGTTTGAAGACCCCTGCTCTAAACTCACCAGAGTACATCCTCCTAGGGGACCTGAACTTCCACCTGGAGAAAAACAGTGACAACAACACCTCCACCCTGCTCGACAACCTCGACAACCCCGGACTCAAGCAACTGGTGGACACGCCCACCCACCTCGCTGGCCACACGCTCGACCCCATCTTCTCTGCCAGCAACCACGTCTCCTTCAGCCACTTCACCGGACTACACTGGACCCACCACATCTGCATCCACTTCACCTTCAAGAAAACCACATCCCACCACCACATTCTACAGATCCCCCGCAGATGCTGGAGCAAAGTCACCACAGACCAGCTGACCACATCGCTGAGCCAGAACCCTCCTGTTGACACCCCTGACACCAACAACGCAGCACACAATTTCGCACAGTGGATCACCAACTGCGCCGACGACCTCGCTCCACTAAACAAACCCCCCAGGCAGGACTAGCAACAGAAAAATCTCATGGTTCACAGACGCCCCAAAATCGCAAAGAAATCATGCTGAACCCTCGAAAAAGCTTGGCGCCACAAAGGGACATCAGAAAACATGACAGCCCTCAAGAATGCCACCCGCGAATACCACCAGATGATCCGCACCACCAAATGGACATCGTTCAAAGAGCTGGACAACAACACCCACAACAGAAGGAACTCTCCAGCATCGTCAAAGAACTCTCCAACCCCAACGCCAGCAACAACGACTTCACACCGTCGCAAGACCTCTGCAACTCCCTCGCCACTTTCTTCCACCGCAAGATTGCAGATATACACGACAGCTTCGGGCCCCAGACTCCGCCTCCAGCCACCAAACCAACGACCCCCACCACCAGCCTCAGCGCATGGACCCCCATCAGCACTGGAGACACCACCCACGTCATGAACACCATCCACTCGGGCTCCCCTTCCGACCCATGCCCTCATCATATCTTCAACAGAACCGACACCCAATCGCACCCCACCTTCGGAACGTCATCAACAGCTCCTTCACGTCAGCCACATTCGCTGAAAGCTGGAAACACGCAGAAATCAATGCCCTTCTGAAGAAACCAACAGCGGACCCTAAAGACCTCAAGAACGTCTGCCCCATCTCTCTTCTCCCCTTCCCGGCTAAAGTCATCGAGAAGACCGTCAATTAACAGCTGACTGCATTCCTCGAAGCAAACAAATCGCTCGGCCTATCCAAGTCCAGATTTCGAGCCAATCACAGCACCGAGACCGCCCTCATCGCAGCCACCGATGACATCAGGACCCTGATGGACAATGGAGAGACAGCCGCTCTCATCCTCCTGGACCTCTCGGCAGCCTTTGATACCGTCTGCCACCGCACCCTAATAACCCGCCTCTACAACACTGGGATCCAAGGAAAGGCCCTGGACTGGATCACATCGTTCCTCTCCGACAGAGCCCAGAGAGTCTGCCTCCCTCCCTTCTGCTCTGAGGCCACCAAGATCATCTGCGGTGTACCCCAAGGCTCCTCACTCAGCCCAACCCTCTTCAATATCTACATGAGTCCCCTCGCCACCATCGCACGCAAACACAACATCAACATCATCTCCTACGCCGACGACACCCAACTGATACTCTCCCTCACCAAAGACCCATTCAACACCAAAACCAACTTCCAGGACGGAATGAAAGATGTCGCAGAATGGATGAAGCTCAGCCGTCTGAAGCTCAACTCGGACAAGACGGACGTCCTCATCCTCTGACAATCCTCATCTGCCTGGGACGACTCCTGGTGGCCCGCGACCCTGGGCACCGCACCAACCCCCACGGACCACGCACGCAACCTGGGATTCATCCTGGACTCCTCCCTCACGATGACCAAGAAAGTCAACGCAGTCTCGTCCGCTTGTTTCAACACCCTGCACATGCTCCGAAAGATCTTCTGGTGGATCCCCACCGAAACCAGAAAGACGGTCACCCAGGCCCTCGTCACCAGCCGACTGGACTATGGGAACGCCCTTTACACAGGAACCACAGCCAAACTGCAGAAACGCCTTCAGCGCATACAGAACGCCTCTGCACGACTCATCCTAGACATCCCTCGCCACAGCCACATATTCGCCCATCTGAGAAACCTGCACTGGCTCCCCGTCAGCAAGAGGATCACGTTCAGGCTGCTCACCCACGCACACAAAGCGCTCCACAACATAGGCCCAGAATACCTCAACAACCGCCTCTCGTTCTACACCCCAACCCGCCAGCTCCGGTCCACAAGCCTCGCCCTCGCCACCGTCCCACGGATTCGCAGAACCACCACCGGAGGAAGATCGTTCTCTTACCTGGCAGCCAAGACATGGAATTCCCTCCTCGCACACCTACGACTGACCCAGGACAATCTCACCTTGAGGAAACACCTCAAGACCTGGCTATTCGAGCAATAGCAGCACCCCCCCTTTTCCTACAGCGCCTTGAGACCCTCACGTGTGAGTAGCACGCTCTACAAATGTATTTATTGATTGATTGTGAGATCATGACCTTAGAACAGTGCTGTAGACACCCTGGAGATGCTATTTAAATAGAAACTTACTATTGCTGAGGTGGCCTCTTAAGTTAGCGATAGTTTACGTGATTTTCTGGCAGGTGTCCGGCTTACTCATAGCCTGCCCTATCGAGTAGATCAGGACACTGTAATCTCAAGATCCCTGCAATCCCTGAAGAGGATTTTGAGTTCTGTATTATCGCTAGATAACAATAATGGTCACGGAACTTAACTCAGGTTTGCTGAACCTGGTTTTGGAAGCCCTAATTCGGAATGCCTCCTGAACTGACTTTTCAGCTCATGTTACTGACCAATCTACACTTTCATCCACCCCTCAAAACAGATGGAGTATTAGCATAGAGTACTTTCTTATCTCAAATGGCAAAGGCCGATGCAGGGACCAAGACTGAGAAGGTTGGCAAAACTCAAGATCTCTGTAGGAAAATGGCCAGTACAATCATGACAATAACATCAAGTTCAGAAATTGTCGGGTGGATATCTTCTTCTATTAACAACAATGACAGTACCAAGATCCAAGTGGAAGCAGGCTGCCCAAATGTAAGTAGCACAACATGCAACTTAATATGGAAGGAAAGTCCAATTAGTGCATCCCATAAAGGAAAAATAAAACAAAAGTAAAGATAAAGTAAAAAGGAATGGAACTAGTCCAACAAGTATATTAAGCTGCAAGGCAAGTGCAGCAGGTGTGCCCCTTATTGTGAAGATAAATAAAACGTTGGGCAAAAGAAAACAACAGGGAATAAGCTACAATTTCGGGGCAGCGACAGACAATCAAGTATCTTGATTAGGAGAAATATTCAAAGAACAGATAGAGAACGGTGAAGGTACCAAGCAGTTGTACCCTATGTTCCTGGCAAATGAGAAAGGTGGCTCCAGCAACGCTAAAGCATTGCACCTGTAGATGTGATTGACATTAAGCCTAAAATTGAAGTTAAGAGAAAGGACTATAAGAGGCTAAGAAAAATCAACACAAGTAATCAAACAATCGGAAGTGACAAACAGGCTCCTCCAAATGCCCAAGAAATATCTTTGTATGATCACTCTCTGACTAGCATGGCAAAGCAAGTGATCAACCAAGTGTTAACTTCTGTAGGGCAGGGGCACTCTGTAACTCCCTAACAGAGGTGCCACCAAATATAGAGCCTTCAAATCCATTGCATTTCTTGGCTGAGTCTTATAGATTAGAAAACTCCCTCTACACACATAATGCGAAGTGTTCGTAGGTTAGGAAACCTCATCTATGCCTTGCCTCAATGGTCCCAACATCATATTATTTCATTGATCTATTCCTGACTGACCTGCCCCAACCTGCTTAACAGGGCCCGTCTACTTTATCTCTTCTATGCATTGCATTACTGAAACTAGTTACCTTGCAAGACATAAAATATGTTAATTCAAGTTCTCGTTGCAATCTTTCTTTCAAGAATCAGCTTAGAGAGAATAAGGGGATGTGTAATTATATACACCTGTTATCCCTAATCTTATCAAGGAAAATGTGGATCATGTTTATGTTATGGGCATAGATATGATCCCCCAAACAAATTATGGCAATGCCCACTGAGTTAAAGTCAGAGACCAGTATCAAACGGAACCATGAACAGTTCTGCGGGTCCTGAAGGGGCATTTAAATTGGCTAGGTATATTACAACTGTGGCCAAGAACATAATTACTACTAGAGAGAATAGCAACAGAACAGTGGTGATATTCCAGCCGAATGAGGATATCCCAGGCCCTGGCTCTTGTGATGAAGATAACAAGTTGGGCTGGGTATCGAGGTCTTAATACTTACTACTGACATAAAAATTAAACTGGCTTGTATACCCTTGTTTTAACGCTGTCGACGTCCCACCTCCTGGAAACAAATGTTGTGAGGTCCTTGGAAGTAACAGCATAATTCTACTGCTGAAAGTTCAGTACTCTCATGGTACATCATAGCCTCCAACCTAAGTACAAATATGATGATTGGTTGGCTTTTGTAAATGTACATGACATCTGCTGTTTACAGGAGACATGGGTAACTAATTGCATTTTGTCTAAACCTGTACTGAAGAATTATTTTTTATGATCAGAAGCAATCAAACCTAGTAGGGGGAGTCAGTCAAATACCACTGCTAAATTGACCACAAGCATGGTACATGTAAGACTGACGTAAGACGCGGATCCAATGCAAATAGTAGACCTAGATAGGAGGATACTCAAGGCATTGAGAGTGATCATGACCCATTGTGCTTAAGGTGCAGAATTAAACAGAAGGCTCCCTACATTGCTGTACACATTCCTGGAGTCACCCCTTCAATAACAGAAAAGAGATTAAATATAACCGAGAGAGATTCGCTGAGGAAGGAAGTGTGCTGATGTTTAACCTCAAAGCCCTGATTACAGCCATTTGTATTCCTGTGAAAAAAGAGACAAGAATTATTTTGGACGATAGTGATACAATAATAAAGGAACTTTTCTTATTTTTGACAGTGCCCCGAAATAATAGTTGTTTCGACAAGACCTGCAGAGAGAGGACACTTGTGCTTTGGAACATGCAGTGCATGCGTCACGCAACACCATCCAATGAAGAGTATTTAAAAAATCTAATGAGAGAGTATAACGTTTTTATCTTCCACCTCTAACCTCTGCTTCAACCACGTTGTTACAACGCAAACCATTACATCGCAAGTCGTTTCTACGACTTGCTGTAGGGGACGCGCTGGACTTAGGAATAGTATAATTTACTATTCCAACTCCAGCATGTGCAACAGTAGGGAAGGTGTTGGAATAGTAAATTATACTACTCCTTAGTTTAGTGCGCCCTCTACAGCAAGTCGTAGAAACAACTTGCGTTGTAATGATTTGCAATGTAGGAACGTGGTCGTTGTAACAACCGCGTTGTAATCGCATGCGTTGCAGCGCATGTGATGTAAACACTGCTTCCCTTTTTAATATATACCTGGAACCACTGGCAAAACTTGTCAAGTCTTGGGGAGTGAGAGTTGTAGCCTAAGTGGATGACACTCAACTCCTCATGGACTTTCAGGAAAAAGTGCCAACGTCTTTGAGCTTCATCAAACTCTGCCTGAAATCTGTTGTGGACTGGATGAATGCAATCTGTTTAAAGCTTAACTCAGATAGGACTGAGATTCTTTTCTTAGGCCTCAAGTTCATCCCTGCATCTAGAACGCTGCGGCCCGCTAATTCTCACAACCCCCCTCCCCATTCCCGGGTGGCGGTGTCCGGACACCTATGTCATCTACACGGGCTTCCAGTGAATAAAAGAATCCAGTTCAAGGCACTCATGCTTGCCTTTAGGGCTTACGACCTCAAGGGCCTTCTCTACCGCAGGCGCCGCTTTAAACCTTATGTCCAGGAGTGATCGCTGAGATCCAACAAACACAAACTTTTCCAACTCCCCCACATTCACAAGGCCAGAAGAGGAGGTAGCTCGTTCCTTTTCCTGGCAACTAAGTTGTGGAATGAGCTTCCGCTTGATTTGAGCAGCAGTCCGTCTGAAGCTGTATTTAGAAAGAGCTTCAAAAAATCCTTACATTTGGACTCCTGCATAAACTAAAATTCAGCATATTTGCGGTTAGGTTTCCTGATGTGATCCTTCCACTAGCGCTGGGACGACTCCTTGGAGGTAGCTATGCGCTCTACAAATGTATTCTATTGTATTAGGGGGAAGAAGCTAACGCTAACCCCTCAGTAAGCCATCTGGGAGCACTGAGAGTAGCAGCAGGAGAAAATAAATAGCAAAAGGTTCTGGGTTCTAATCTCAAGGTTTGTGGAGGTGTAATAAATAATCAAGAACATCATTTTAGCGCAAATACCTGGGTGTAGCAGTATAAGAATGTATACAGTGCTAGCTACCACAGAGGTAAACAGTCACGCAACCAGACCAATATTGATTAAAAAGTAGGTATATCCACCACTGGCTGAGCAGCTATTCTTACTCAGGCCTGAAAGACAATAAACAATTATTGCACTAAAGCCTAATAAATCATCAGGCTTCTACTTTGTACCTGTGGATATATTTTGTGCTGTTTCAAAATCATGGTCGGAAGCCCTGACAAAGGTCTTTAAAGCAGTGTTGGCCTTTAACTCCATCCCACCCTCATGGCGTACTGCAGTAATAATATCTCCGCACAAAAAGGGCAGCAAGTTCCTACCCAGTAGTTAAAGGCCTTTATTGCTTCTTGATGGTGATGGTTTAGTTGTGTTTTGCTCAATAGGTTGCAGGCATAGATAGATCAAAAGTCTGTCTTCATTGATTCCCAGGAAGAGTTGCGTAAAGGAATCAGCACCACAGACCATGCAATCAAATTGACTAGGATTTGCATTAAATACACAAAGCAACTGAAGTTTGCACTGTACCTATCCTTCATTGAACTTAAATTCGCTTTTGACCTGGTGAGCAGAGCAAAACTGTGGCAAGGTCTTGAACTTGGAATTGAGAAGACACTGCTCCAAGCCATTGAAAATTTGCATGTGTAGACCATTGCTTGCATTTGATATGTAGCCCTGAGGGAATGCAGTGACTTTTTTCCTAACGCCTCTGGTGTCCAACAGGGATTTGAGCTTGCTGCAATACTATTTTCCCTCTTCTTGAATGATGTTGAAAGCTATCTAGAAAAAGAGAAGGCTGATGCTCAAAAAAAGTGCAGCCAAAAAAATGATATTTAACTTTTTGTCAATGATGCAGTGATTTTTTATCTTTGACTCAAAATGAAATGAACAAATTGCTTTATAACTTTCAGAGATAAAGTGAAAGTAAAGATCTCCATATCAATTCAGCAAAGACAAAGATTATGCCAATGTAACCTTCACCCCCACTTTAAGAGGTCACCTAGTGTTGGCGGGCAATCCCTTGACAATGTCTGTTCTTATGATTACTTGGGCATATGCTTCAATCATAAACTTAATTGAGGTGCTCATACTGAAAAGGTGTTAGACCTGAAAGCCTTGGTGTGGTCTTCCCCAAACGTTTTGCCTTCTCCCCTCTTCTGTGCTGAAATCACCACCCTCTCCCCCGATGTTGCCTTCATCACTGAAACCTGGCTCAGCCCCTACTCAAACCCCAACATTGCCTCTACAACACCCAATGGCTACAAAATGATACACAGAGACCGGACCAACAAACATGGGGCAAAGTAACAGAGACTAAGCGGACTCAGGCCCTCAGCACCACCCAACCCAACACCTCATCCGACCTTGGACAGGCTGTTCAGAACTTCTCCGCATGGATCACCAAATGCTCTGCTCGAGTCGCCCCGAGGAAACAGCAAAAACAAACAAAACCAGTTGGTACACCACAGAGCTCAGCACCCCAAAGTGCAGCTGTTACCGATAAGGAGCCCCTCTGACAGAGACGCTGACAAAGCAGCCCTTAGCAATTACCACTACACATCAAGGAAGCCAAGAGAGCAGCTATCACAGCCCGCATCGACACAGCAGCCAACCACTCAAAAGAACTTTTCAAAATAGTCAAGGAATTTCTCAACCTGACAGCCGCATAGAACTCAATCCACCCCACACAAGAACTCTGCGACACCCTCTTGGACTACTTCCACAGCAAGATTGCCACCATCTACAACTTTGACCCCCAACCCACCACTCTTAACCTCAATAGCCTCGGCCAACCAGCGCACACCAGCCTAAGGATTACCACATGGTCCCCACTCACTGCACAGACCACCTTGGCTGTCATGACATCAATCAACTCCTGGGCACTCACCGACCCCAGCTCCCACCGTTTCTTCAACCTCAGGATCAGCCAAATTAGCTCTGAAATTACCAGCATCATCAACACCTCCATCACCACAGCAGCTGTTCCGGACAGATGGAAACATGCAGAGGTCAGACCTTTCCTAAAGAAACCCTCCTCGGACCCCAGCAAACAAAAAAATTACTGACCGATCTCCTTGCTCCCTGACCCTGCCAAAGTACACAAGGATGCCATCAACCAACAGCTCACCGAATTCTTAAACAAAGCCACCTGCTTTATACCTCCCAATTAGGATTCCATGCCAACCACAGCACAGAGCCTGCACTGATTGCTACCACAGACAACATCAGAACCTTCCTCAACCATGGGGAGAAGGTAGCTCTGATCCTCCTCGACTTCTCTGTTGCATTCAACACCATATCCCACCAAACCCTCATCAACAGACTCACCAATATCAGCATACAGCATGAAGCCCTCAAGTGGAATGGCACGGGGAACATTATGTTCAACATTCTGTCCATCAATTTTTCGATTTATATTTGTCTCCCTTAGTGGGACGGGTATGACCAGTCTTGGGTCCCATGCTCTCCATGCCACTGGAGTCAAACTAGCCTTCCTGATGAGGGGTGCTTCCCTGAAACCAACTTGCTTGTTTCCAGTCGAGGGAGGACCTGGCCTGGCAGTTCGGGCTGGACTGTTCCCATGGGGAACAGGGTCAAGACTGATTTTCATATGGCTGAGTTCAAACTGGAATGCCATGGGGAGTAAAAAAACGATGGATTTTAGGCCCAGCTATCTGTACTGGGGTGAATGTTTGACATTGTTCAACATTCTGTCCATCAATTTTTCTCTTTGCATGTGTCTCCCTGAGTGGGACAGGTATGCCCAGACGTGGGTCCTGTGCTCTCCATGGGACTGGAGTCAAGCTAGCCTGCTTTATGAGGCGTGAAACCTTGAAACCGGTCCCAGGATGCATGTTTCCAGTCCAGGTAGGACCTAGCCTAGCAGTTCGGGCTGGACTGTACAGTGTCAAGACTAAATTACATGTGTAGGGTTCAAACTGGAATGGCATGGGCAGCAAAAAACAATGGATTTAGGCCCAGATATCTGTACTGGGGTGCATGTTTGACATTGCTAAACATTATGTCCATCAATTGTTCTTTTTGCAACCACTGCACAGAGCCTGCACTGATCGCTACCACAGAGGACATCAGAATCCTCCTCGAACATGGGTAGACAGTAGCCCTGATCCTCCTCGATCTCTCTGCTGCGTTCAACACCATATCCCACCACACCCACATCAACAGACTCGACAACATTGGCATACATCATAAAGCCCTTGTTAGAAATGGGATCTCTGGCTGGCCGAGGCTAGGAACATTAGACGCACCACAGGGGCCAGAGCCAGCATTGTGTGGGGAAAGCCCAGCCCTATTCAGGTCCCAGGTGCACCACTCCCTCACATCACACATGCTAATCTCAACACTCACCACCGGGCAGACCCATCCAGACTCCTGGAACCAGGCTCACCAGCCAGCTCCAGCCAATCACGTGCCAGCACACTCACTGCACAGAGTGGCACTTCCATATTAGACACAAACACGCTGCACACTCATTGCGCAGCATTTAATCACACAAGTCCGCACAAACCAGACTCGAGCCTGCACACCCCATGCATCAGGAACTACCAGGGACACATACATTCCCCATGCATTCCTATGGGAGGGCAGGCCTATCTCACCACACGCACTCAGAGTGCGCACACACTTTCCACTGGGACACAGTGAAAGTGTGCAGAAACCAAGAATCACCATCCCCAGGTCACATATAAAAAGCAAAAAGTTCAGGGGTGAACATGCCAGAAGGGCCAAGTCCAACAGCCCTCGAGTGGATTGCCTCCTTCCTCACAGGACGCACGCAGAGTATCCTCCTGCCCCCGTTCACCACCAAACCCAAGGATCCTCCCCCAGCCCCACGTTGTTCAACACCTGCATGACACCCCTCGCAGACATTGTCAGATCCCACAGCATCAACATAGTCTTCTACTCTGACGACACTCAACTTATCCTCTCTCTCACTGAAGACCCCTTCACCACCAGAACAAATGTCCAAGACGCAATGACCAATGTTGCCAATTAGGTTAGAACCAGTTGCCTTAAATTCAACTCGGACAAGACAGAAGTACTAATCTTTGGGGAAAACTCATTCATATGGGACCACAGCTGGCTGCCAGTAAAAGTCAGAATCACACCTGCGCCAACAGACCATGCACGCAGCCTAGGCATCATCCTCAACAGAGAACTGACCATGAAACACCATGTCAATGCAGTCCCCTACTCCTGCTTCCACACCCTCCGCACTCTCCGCAGAATTTTCGGATGTATCCCAGTCAACTCCAGAAAGACCGTCACTCAGTCCCTCGTCACCAGCCGCCTTGACTATGGCAACGGGCATCTCCACCCAGGTCCTCAGAAGACCCAAGATCATACAGAAAGCTGCTGCCAGATTCATTCTAGACCTCCCCAAACGGAGTCACTTCACCCCCATCTCAGAAACCTCCACTGGCTCCCCATCCAGAAGAGATGCCAGTTCAATATCCTCATGCACACCTACAAAGCCTTACAGGATCACGGACAGGCCTACATCAACCACCAACTCAGCTTTCATCTACCAGATAGACACCTGTGCTCCTTGCTAGCCCTTGCACATCCCCCGCATCCGTTGCAGCGGGGCCACTCCTCCTACATCTTTGCCAAAACCTGGAACGACCTGCCCTTCACCTTCAAACAGCTTCCTCCCTGGCAGACTTCAGAAGGAGACTGAAAGCCTGGCTTTTCAATGGAGACCGCACAGCCCCAGCATCCAGATACCGCTAAGGGTGACAGTGCTGCGCTATACAAATGCTGTTTGATTGATTGATTGAAATTCATTTTTCCTCTACCACTGCAATTTGGTACTTCCCACCTAACGTGATTTGCAGGTGCATTCTAAGACGTACACCGCAAAGTTAGTTTTGCAAGTGTAGAAATTAGCAATTTTAACAGGTCTATCACAAAAGGCAGTTAGTTAATTGCGGGTATTGGTCCCATAGCGACATGCTTTACATGAGTTGCATTTGTGAAAGCCTGTCATAGCTGAGAGCCAATTGGTGGTCTGAGTAACTTCAGGGCTACTACTGACCAAAGCATTGCTCATGATGGGAGCCCTTCTGAAAGTTATGGTGGGTGTCTTGGGAAGTTTGGATCCTATAATAGGATCAGTCAAAAAATGGGCCACTGCTTTCTAAGAATGGATCTAATTTGTTGTTCTTCCTTGTTGAATGGTTAGATTAATCTGCCGTCAGTTTCATGGTTATTAGGATAACTTTCTGTAACCTTAGTAGTCAGACTATCCCTAAATAGGTTAGATTCCCTACTTTCACGATTCGCCCTTGAAATAGCTTGGTTAGGGTTTTCGCTGCGTACCCAAAGGCCAAAAATCTCTGTTTGGTCTCCTGTTGGCACTTGCTGCAGTTTCTTCGCAGCCTCAACATTTCGGCATTAGGGATACTATCCTTGAGATGTCTGGGATGAAAGCTGCTGGCATGTAGTATTGAGTTACCGACTGTTGATTTCCCATAGAGATTGGTCTCAAGTTTGGTGTTTACTATGTAGACCTGTACATCATAGAAATCAATTACCTGTTTATTTATATGTGCTGTGAATTCTGAATTTAATCAGTTGACATTGATTTTTTCCACAAATTTAACTTCACTAGCTAGTGATCCATGCCATATGACAAATTCGTCATCTATAAAGCGAAGCCAAAGCGAAGCCAAAAGATGACATGCCCCTCCCAGTCAACACCATGCTCTCCCATGAGGGCCTTCTCCTCCCACCAGCACATGTTCTCAGGACCCTCCCGCGCCGCACGGCCACCAGCTGTAGCGTGTGCTACTTCTCCCCGCTACTGCCCTCAGCCTCGCTGAGCCCGCCCCGACGACCCCGCCCCCCGCTGTAGTTGCGTGCTGTGATTTCTTTTGCTGCATTGTTTATTCATTGTTTGTTCATTTTGCCTCTTACTGCACTGTTCCCATTTTTGTTCTGTTTCTTGGCTGTGCCGTTTCCCTCTCTGTGCCCCCTGTGCCCCCCGCCCCGCTCCCCGCTTCCCGCTTCCCGCCGCCGTGCTTGCAGCCACGCTCCCTTTGCCTTCTGTGCCCTCCCCGCTACCGCCTCCCAGCTGATCCTCCCTCCCTCCCACTTCGCCATAAATGGCGACCGCGCGTACGCGCAGCGGGCACGCCGATTGTGCGCCGAAGGCGCGCCAAAGGTAAGCCCGTCTGCGCCCGTCCGCCCGCCCCTGGACCGCGCCCAGCGCCTGGACCGCGCCCAGCGCCTGGACCCCTGGCCCTCGCAGAAACCAGCCCACCGGCCGGACCTACACCGCCACCGAACTCAACGCACTCAACACCGCCCAGATCCCTGGATGCTACCGAGCCACCCCGAGACGCACCCACAGACCCTTCAGCTGCCACTCCTGCAAGTTCTCCTGCATCCGGACCTGCACGACACCCGCAAGCAGAGAACCAGCAGCAACCGCCTCAAGTGTATCCTGCTCAACACCCGCTCCGTCCACAGACACGCCGTCCAACTCTGGAACCTGATCGACACAACATCACCAGACGTCGCCTTCCTCACGGAAACCTGGATGAACGCCTCCTCAGCGCCTGACATCGCCATCGCCATCCCGGACGGATACAAGATCACCCGGAGGGACCGCGGCAATCAGCACACCGACTACACCCTCAAAGCCGCCGAACACCTGCACTTCCAGATCCACACCAACCCCAAGACCACTCTCAGAGGCACCCTCATCTACAGACCCCTGGGACCACGCACACAATTCAGCGAAGACATTGTCGACTTCATCAGCCCGCAGGCCCTCCCCTCCGCTGACTACATCCTCCTCGGGGACCTCAACTTCCACCTGGAGAACAACAACGACCGCAACACCACCACCCTGCTGGACAACCTCGCCAACCTCGGTCTCAAGCAGCTAGTGACCACCCCCACCCACTACGCTGGACACACACTCGACCCCATCTTCTCCTCCAGCAAGGACATCGCCTTCAGCCACGCCACCGGACTCCACTGGACGGACCACAGCTGCGTCCACTTCAGCTTCAGAAAGAACATGATCCACCACCACCAGCAACAGGTTGCTCGCAGAAGCTGGAACAAGATCACAGCCGACCAGCTCGCCGCATCCCTGAGCCAGAACACCCCCCGCCAGCTCAGCGGACCCCAACCGGGCCGCCAACAACCTCACGAAGTGGATCAGCAGCTGCGCTGACGTCCTCGCCCTTCTGAGGACCCCGCCCAGCAGACCCGGCAGTAAGAAAGCACCATGGTTCACAGACGAACTCAAGAGCTCCAAGAAGAACTGCCGAGCCCTCGAGAGAACCTGGCGCAGAGACCCAACACCAGACAACATGACCACCCTCAAGATTGCCACTCGAAAACACCACCAACTGATCCACGCCACCAAGAAAACCGCATTCAAGGAACGACTGGACAACAACGCACACAACAGCAAGGAACTCTTTTACATCGTCAAAGAGCTCTCCAACCCCAGCGCCGGAAACAACGACACCACCCCATCGCAAGACCTCTGCAACTCCCTCGCCTCCTACTTCCACAACAAGATCTCAGACATACACAACAGCTTCAGCACACAGCCAACGCACCCCACAACCGCACCGGCACCCCCCACCACCACCCTCCGCACCTGGACCCCGATCAACACCGAAGAAACCCAACGCACGATGAACTCCATCCACTCCGGATCTCCAACCGACCCCTGCCCCCACCACGTCTTCAACAAGGCCGACGCCGTCATCGCACCCCACCTGCGGGACATCATCAACACCTCCTTCGACACTGCTACCTTCCCGGAGAGCTGGAAGCACGCCAAACTCAGCGCTCTACTGAAGAAACCATCAGCGGACCCCACCGACCTCAAAAACTACCACCCCCATCTCGCTCCTCCCGTTTCCGGCCAAAGTCATCGAGAAGACCGTCAACAAGCAGCTGGCCACCTTCCTCGAGACAAACGGATCCCTCGACCTCTCGCAGTCTGGCTTCCAGGCCAACCACAGCACCGAGACCGCCCTCATCACAGCCACCGATGACATCTGAGCCCTGCTCGACAACGGGGAGACTGCGGCCCTCATCCTCCTGGACCTCTCCGCGGCATTCGACACTGTCTGCCACCGCACCCTAGTGCAGCTCCTCAGCAACGTCGGACTCCAAGAGAAGGCTCTAGAATGGATCATCTCCTTCCTCGCCGGAAGGGCACAGAGAGTCCGCCTCCCCCCATTCAGATCAGAAGCCACCGAAGTCATCTGCGGCATTCCTCAAGGCTCCTCGCTCAGCCCCACCCTCTTCAATGTCTACATGAGCCCCCTCGCGGCCATCGCACGCCAACACAACCTCAACATCATCTCTTACGCCGACGACACCCAGCTGATCCTCTCCCTCACCAACGACCCTGCCACCGCCACCGCCAGAGCCAACCTACACGAAGGGATGACAGACGTAGCCAAGTGGATGATGAACAGCCGCCTGAAACTGAATTCAGACAAGACGGAAGTCCTGATCCTGGGCTCGTCACCCTCCGCCTGGGACGACTCCTGGTGGCCCCCCGCCCCGGGTAGCGCACCCATACCAACAGACCACGCACGCAACCTGGGCTTCATCCTGGACTCCTCCCTCTCCATGACCAGACAAGTCAACGCCGTCTCCTCATCGTGCTTCAACATCCTGCGCATGCTACGTAAGATCTTCCGGTGGATCCCCACTGAGACCAGGAAGATGGTCACCCAGGCCCTCGTCACCAGCCGACTGGACTACGGCAACTCCCTCTACGCCGGAACCACTGCCAAACTCCAGAAGAGACTCCAGCGGATCCAGAACGCCTCAGCAAGACTCATCCTCGACATCCCCCGACACAGCCACATCTCCGGACACCTGAGAGACCTGCACTGGCTCCCGGTCAACAAGAGAATCACGTTCCGACTCCTCAACCACGCACACAAAGCCTTACACAACCAAGGCCCAAGATACCTCAACAACCGCCCCAACTTCTACACCCTCGAACGCCAGCTCCGTTCGACCAACCACGCCGTCGCCGCCGTCCCCCGCATCCGAAGAGCCACCACAGGAGGAAGGTCCTTCTCCTACCTAGCCGCCAAGACGTGGAACTCCCTCCCGACCCACCTCCGCCGGACTCAAGACCACCTCGCCTTCAGGAAGCAGCTCAAGACCTGGCTGTTCGAGCAGTAGTGGACCCCCCCCCCCTCCCCAAGCGCCTTGAGACCCTCCGGGTGAGTAGCGCGCTATATAAATGCTTTGATTGATTGACCTGTGAACACACGCATAACTGGACGAGAACCAGGCGGCCATGGCAACTTTTCTTAATTTATGGAAAATGTCCTTGTTAAAGTGGAAGTAATTGTTTTCCAAGCACCACCTAATACACACACATCTATTTGAAGGCATAATACATACCTGCTAAATACTTACATTTTCGTTGTAAAGTTATGCATTGTAGCGTTGTAAAGGCATATGCATGGTAAAGGCAAGCATTGTAAAGGCATGCGTGGTAAAGGCGCGGTCGTGTTAATGACCACGTTGTAAAGGTATGTGTTGTAATTGCATGCATGGTTCCGTCATACAACCGTTAATACCATACCCCTTTCCAGTAAAAAAAAAATCAGTCATTTATCAAGAATGATAATCTATCTGGAAAAAGCAAGTTGAATATATGAAAAGTGACACAGATCTCACAAGCTCTGGTCCTAGACAGCAGAGTTAGACAGATCTGACAGATTTGTATAGCCATGTCATGGTTTAGGGTACGAAGGCCATATGTTTTTATATCCCAGACAGACTATTCCACATATATGCGGTTAGGCTTCAGCCATAGTGTCTGCTGAGGCCTCCGCATGAGTCATTTAATAACAACCAAAACAGCAGCAGTAATGAGTCTCCTGATGTTACCATGAATTATCACTCAAATGTCACCTTTCAGTTAGCTTACTGGGTTCTAAAAAGATACACATTTGTTATCAAATACAGGCTTTTCCTTTTGCAAAAATAAAAGGAATAATCTTCATAAAAAACACTATTTCTGACCTGAAAAATTGGCATTTCATTTTTAGCATGTACACAATGGTATCTAAACATCGCATTGTCATTTAGAATACTTGTATAACAACTGGGCATGAACAGAATCAGCCCTTCGGGCTCATTTATCACCACCGCATACCAGAAATGAGAATTATATGTCAGGAATTTTCCCAGGGCTGTTTAAGGAAGGCAATCATTATGCCCACAGTACACGAAGGATGGGGTCTATGGTGACAGGGCCACCATTGTGGTAATAATGGGCTTCATGATGCCCATGATGCTCACAATATATTCTTTATCATATTGGGGAGGGTACCATCCTGACTAGCATGCCCATGATATTGCGAAAATGACAACCATTATACCAAGGCCAGCATTGTGACTGTGATGAGCTACATAATGCTAAGGATGGTCACAAAACTTTGAATGATCACCATCACTATACAATCAGTTTCATGTCAAGGATGCCCAAAGTAAATCAAGAATGACCTTCATTATACCAACCTAGCATTATGACAATAGTGAGCGGCATTATTCTTTGGATGCCCACAGTATAAATTATTAATTCCACACATTTGTTAAAGCGTGAACTATCACCCATAAGGGAATCCAGGCGATGGGGGGCTGTTGGGAAGATTAAGTGAGCTATTGCCCAGAGTCACATGATGCTGAGCTGCCCCTGTCGCCAGGGATCAAACCATGAACACCGTGCTCTGGAGTCAGTCGCTCTGGCCCCGCGCCACACTTCTCCCACAATATGTCTGGAATGACTACAGCTATTGCAGACATGCACAATTTACACCAAGAATAGCACCTACCAATAAATAAGAGCCACTCACTCCTAAGGCCAGAATTAGCAACATCATTCTATGATGCCTTAAATATGGAAAGGATGGCCTGCCAATTTACCATTCAAGGATGGCCACAATATATCAAATAAAATACCACTATTATGCCCATGGCGAGCATTATAACTTGGGTAGGCACCATCAAAACAATGTTCCCAACAGTATGGCAGTGGGGGGCGAGGCCTAGTTCATTGGCAAGTAAGACACACTGAGCACGAGCTCCTGCGGAGCCCCGAATCTGATCATAATTGTGCAGTAACCCGCATCAAATTTAACCCCTAAATTGCTTCCTTGAGGGATTTCTCCCCATCGGGATCGGTGGGGGCCCTGTAGGCGCATGCAACGGAGTGGGGCGGCATCTCCAACTCTGACGCCGATTGGTGACGGCGGAATCAAGATGGCGGCTTGTGGTGCTTGTGGTGCTAGAGAAGCCCCAGAGGCCTCCCGGCCCTGCTGATGTAGCTGGTGGACGACCGGAGATGAATTTTCCATGACCAGCCCCCGGGGGACGACTGGGTAGCCAAAGTGGCCCGAGACATAGCCGGTCTCCGAGAACAGGGGAAAGGTGAGATGGGCCCCCTTCCCCCTCCCACCCCACGCCCATCCTGAGCTGAGGCTAGGAGGAAACTGTTGACTGCGGCCTGGGTGAGTGACGGCAGCCTGCGAGGGCCGTGATCGCACAATCCTGGGTCCCCTCATAGACACGCGAGGTGCGAGCCGGGTCGGCCCTGCCGGGTCGGCCCCCATCAGAAGGCCGAAGAATTGAAGGTGAGGCGCCCTACCTCCCCTGAGAGACGGGATATCTGCTGCAGCTTGGGTGGTGCTCCAGGCGGGGCCTGAAGAAACCACAGGCCCACGAGACAGCGGCACAGATGGGGGAGTGAGAGGGACCCCCACCCATAGTGGAAGAGGCTGAAATTAAGAGAAACATATCCTGAATGTATTGAGCGTGCTGGCAAGTGCTGCGAAGAAATGACCTGGGCCCCCTGATAAGAAGCTGGGACAGACCAGCAGCAACGCACCCAAACTGGGCGACACACCTGACTGGGCGTGAGGGTCGTCTCCTGTGAGGAAAGGAGTGCGTCGGAGACTCTGTGTCACGATTTGCTCCCTATGCTCTCAAGCCCACCACCAGGGAGCCGAATTGTGGGGCTTTCCAGTGTTCTAATATGCCTCCAGACACTCCCCTGTATGAATATCCTGACTTTCGGGCATTTGGACATCATTTAGGAATAGACATCCATTACCAATCCATGCCGGGTTTTGTGGAAGCCAGTCTGCTCATGCTAGAAACTCTATTACCTAGAATTCCCTGCTCTCTGCTTCATCTCCACCACTGCAGGCCAAGGATGATGGGTGGAGGAATTCAGCTCACCTGTGGCTGGCTGCTGCTAGCCTGCTCACACCTGATGCATATGATTACTGTGAGCTCTTTTAAGCCCCAGCTTTGTTCAGGCCAAGGTTGGTCATTGTAGCTGTGTACTGGTGAGACCGGGCCTTGTTTCCAGTTTTCCCTGAGCTTTTGATGTTCCTTTAACCTGAGCTATAGCTATTCCTTGTGCCTGAATTAGCACTGCCTGCAGTGCTACCTTGTTTCCTGAATTCCTGAACTATAGCTATTCCTAGTACCTGAATTACCACTGCCTGCAGTGCTACCTTGTTTCCCGAGTTCCTGAGCAATAGTTATTCTTTGTTCCTGTTCCTGAGCTTCAGCTATTTTCTTGTTCCTGATTTGCACTACATGCAGTGCTCTCTTGACTCCTGAGCTGTAGCTATGTCCTGTTTCCTTGAACCAGTACTGCCTGCAGTGCTACCTTGACTCCTTGAAGCTTTAGTAATTCCCAGTTCCTGAACCAGCACTGCCTGCAGTGCTACCTTGACTATTGAGGCTTAGCTGAATTCTTGTTCCTGCCCCAGCACTGACTTCTATGCTATTTTGATTTCTTCATTCCTTAACCTGCACTATTCTAGTATACCCTTGTAGCCTCCCCTTCTGTATATCCTTTTCCAGTCCCTGCCTTTCTTCCCATTTCCTTGGTTCCAGTTTGCTGATTTTCTATTCTGCTGTCTTGCTTCTGTTACCTTGTATGTTTGTTACCTGCTATCTACCAAGTGTGTCCTGTGATTTACTTCCTTTCCTGTTAAGCACTCCTCCTTGCTAGCTCCTTGTCTATTGTGCTAGTTTTTAGTTCTATCCCCTTGCTGTTAATGCCTTGCATGTTCCTGTTTGATCACCAGGATCTGTGGGCACAGCTGACTACCTAGGTGGTGTTTCTTGTTCATAGTGAGTGTTGTCTTTGAGTTGCATTTATAACATCACCATAGGTATAAGCTCCACAGACCCTGCCTTTGCATGCATATCCTAAATGTGGGTATTTGCAGTAATGTAATGTAATGATGATACTTGTAAAGCGCACTGTTACCCCATCTCGGGGTGTCCTGGCGCTGAAGACCGCTGGGGAACCCGTCCTGGCTTTCACTGTGAGATGGTCCCTTCTGGGTATCTCCAAGGTGAAACCAGGCATCTCCGGCGTCTCTGGGGGGCCGTTGTAGAGATGAGGCAAGCTTAATGCCCAGAGTTGCCGAGTGTGATCCCTGGTTAGAGTAGGCACCGAGGCGAGAATTATCGAGTCCGTTGACCTTGGTCCACAACCCTGCCGCGTCGGTAATTGAACCCTGGTCCCGGGCCGTTCTCTGCTTCCGGGTCTGCCGCCTCTAACCAGTGAGCCACACCACTCCACAGTATGTCAGTATCTCTAACAGCAATTGTGGGTGAGAAACCTACTGAGCTTCAGTCTTACCGTGTGAAGCTCCTGAGTGCTTTACCCCACACTCCCGTTTATTGTTAATGTTGTATTATATATATATGTCTTGCACGTCTGTCTTGGGTGTAGTTAGTCTGAATGCTAAATTGCCTCGTGACTGCCCGTCCTTTCTGAGTCTTACCCATATTGTTCACTTCTACAGGCTTCCCCTTTTGATCCTTTTTTTTCCTCTGACTCCCTGTATGATCCTGGGCAGCACTGTAATCCTCTTTCTGTGTACGTTTTCTACCCAGTTCCCAGTCCTTGCCCAAGTCCTTGACTGTGTTCCCCACATAGTCCCGGACAGTCCCTGACACTCTGCACCAGACAATAGAACTAGGGGCCCATTCCATTTGATCTTGGAGGGAGACGAAAGAGGCCTACCACCGTGTCGGTAGTCAGTGCCAGAAATTCTGGACCTTGCCTGTGCCCTGACCCGCGGGTCGCCTAGAGTAGGGTCCCCCGGTGCACGGAGCCAGCCAGATTCTTCATGCAGGGGGACATATTAGATCTTGCATTCAGGGAGCCTGAGACTGGGGGTGAGAACTGGAACAGGTGCCCTTGACTGGAGTGTTGGAGCCATTGGCCAACGTTGTGTGTGAAACATCGAAAGACATTCCTGGTAAGATACTTTTCCCCCCTCAGTCTCGAGCTGGGAAGCGGTGGGCCGCTGCGTTGTCCCGGTGCGGCTCTGTGGATTCGGAGGGGCTGTGGAGCGTAACTCTCGGGACCAGACACATGTGAATACAGGATCAGGAATCTCATCATCCACATTGGGGTGGAGCAAGCCAGAGCCATGGCCAAGGATAAAGACCCAAAGCCCCCGAGGCAGGGCAAAATGGACATGTACACTAAGCTGCTCCCTATGCAATCCGAGGGTGCAGAGACAGCTCAGCCCCCTTCGGACACGGCCCTGCTCCTCCAAGCTATACAAAGCTCCAGAAAAGCCTTAGAAGGGAAAATTGGAGAGGTCTGCTCGGAGGTGTTGTTGCTCTGACAGGACCTCTGCAAGGTATCCGAGAGGGTAACGAAGGCTGAGACCCAAGTGTCGGAGGTGGAAGATGCCGTCAAGGACCTCCAAAAGGGGATGAGAGACATGCGTAGCTCCAAAGCATACATGTTGTGGAGGATTGATGACGCTGAAAACCGGGTTGGGGAAGCGACAGACCGACCTAATCTCACCAGCCAAGGGCTACTTCCAGAGATGGGGGTCAGAAGGGTGAGGGGGGATGGAGGGAGGTGGGGTGTGGGAAGGGAGGGGTTTTTGCATGGTTGGGGTTTAAAAGTTTGCATTTGGGTTCGTTGAGCACAAGGGTTGTCACATCCGAACTCTCTTGCCGAATGAGGGACATCGGAAAACCGCACTCCCACCTACCCCTAGATTTTAGCACTATAGGTGCAATGTCGCTAGAGGTAACATGACCCGACAACCCACCTTAACAGTTATGACTTGGAACCTTGATGGGCTGGGGGATAAGATTAAACGAGGACTAGAACCGCAACCTATTAAGAGGCTCCATGCACACATCGCATGGGTACACACCTTAAGGGTACACTGTGTGGTTTTATCGGCCGTGGGGCCTACAAGGTCCTGGCACACTCAGGATTCACATCTGGGGCAAGAGGGTGGCTATCCTGATCAAGAAGAACATTCGCTTTCAAACCTCACGCTTTTGGCAAGACCCCCTGGGTAGATGCTTGGGAGTTTTGGCGCTAAGGGGAAGGACTGAGATTACACTGATCTGTATATATGAACCACCCAGGCTACAAGCGCCTACCATGACCAAGGTGATTGATATCCTTATTGAGGCACCTTCTGCACTCCACATAGTGGGTGGTGATTTTAATGACATTATGGACCCAGCTCTGGGCCACCCTGGGGGAGAAGAGGGGGGGGACAGGTCTATGCCGACCACCCCACTACAATGATGGGCCTGACAGATGTCTGGAGCGATAAACATGCCCTAGTCAAACAGTTCTCTTTTTATTCTGGGGCCCACAATGCACACTCCAGACTGGAGTATATAGTTATCACCACAGGGGAGCTGCATGACGCAGGACGTGCAGACTATACAGCCTCTCGGACCATTCTCCGCTCCTGGTCAAGATGGGTTTGAGGGAACGGGACAGCGCCTGCAATTGGAGATTGAGCCCATGGGACCTGAGCAACGTCAAAATAGCGAGTGGGATTAGGGCAGATACCGAAGTCTACTTCCTGGAAAACAGGAACTCTGTCCTTTCCGGTGTGGCAGTCTGGTAGGCCTATAAGACTGTGTTGCGAGATAGAGCTCAAAACCGCATGGCATGGGAAAAGAAAGCGAAGTATAAATGCCTCGTAGAGTTGGAACAAAAAATAAACAAGTTAGATATGCAGGCCGCCCAGAGCAGTGACCCTGAAATATCCCGTAGGCTCACAACGCTGCAACTGCAATATAAGGAACTGGCCACAGACAACGCTAAGAAAACACGCTTGGCAACATTGCACCGCCTCTATGAGGTGGGAGACAAGGCTGGGAAGCTCCTAGCCTGGATTAGCAGGCGGGAGGTCCACGATAGATGGGTGAGAGAGGTGATAGACCCCAGGGGACCAATCAGTCCTCCGACAAAGGGGTGGCTAAGACTTTCGCAGAGTACTACAGAGACCTATATCGGGCTCGAACACTTAAATCACAGGCCGAAATACAGGATTACTTGGCGGCAATTCCCACCCCAGTACTAGGAGAAGTGGAAGCTCAAGGACTAGAAGAAGATCTGTCTCTGACAGAAGTTCAGGAGGCAGTGGCGAAGCTTCGCCCTGGGAAGACCCCTTGCACTAACGGGCTACCCGGGGAATTTGATAGGCGCTACACGGATATACTATGTCTCCACCTCCTCCGACTTTTCACAGATTCCCAGGAGGAGGGTGTTCTCCCGCCAGACTTTTGGATGACTACTATCGTGGTCATACACAAGGAGGGCAAACCCCGTGACCACTGTGGGTCTTATAGACCCATTTCGCTGCTGAATTTGGAAGTTAAAATCCTGGCCACCATCCTGATGACACGTCTCCTGTTTCACAGGCTTGATCCATGAGGACCAGTCTGGATTTATGCCAGGCAAATCTACTCGCCTAAACCTTAGGCAAATTCACAACTGGCTTATGAAAGTACGAAACCAGACAAGCCCACAGGTGTTCTTATCATTAGACACGGAAAAAGCGTTTGACACTGTCAATTGGCTATTTCTTGATGCCACTCTGGCTAAAATCGGGCTAGGGCAGAAATTCCACAGTTGGGTGGCACTCCTGTACAACCAACCAATGGCCACGTTGCACGTCAATGGTCGGTGCTCGGCACCCTTCCCCATTGAGAGAGGGATGAAGCAGGGCTGTCCCATTTAACCCCTCCTTTTCCCACTCACTCTCGAGTCGCTGGCCTGCACCATCAGAATACACCCCTCTATTTGTGGCTTCCACATCACGCCTGCAGACACAGAGGAGGAGAACATTTCTCTCTATGCTGATTACATTTGTATATCGCTCACCCCGAAACGATCATACCTATTCGATGTGATTATGGAGTATGGAGGACACTCAGGTTACAAAATCAAATGGAATAAATCCACACTCTACTGCCTGACCAATGCACAAGTAGACTGCTACCTGACGGAGAACTGTGAGTAGTGCAAAGGGGCTTCAAATACCTGGGTATTTTCATCACTTCCCATTTGGAGGTGTGTAGGAGGGAAAACCTGGGAACAGTCCTAAACAACTTTGTCAGATGTGGAGACGTGGGGGGACCTCTCCCTCACCCTGCTCGGTCGGGCGGCCATCTTTCAAATGATCACTCTGCCCCAACTCCTACACCACCTCCAAACTCCTACCATCCCTTACCCAATGCTATTTTTACAGAAATAACTTGTAAACTTAGAACACTACTGTGGCAAGGGGGACACCCTAGAATTGCACTCAAGACATTACAACGCAATCCATACAATGGGGGGGATAGCACTCACTGACTGGGCGTCCCATTTGATACCCATAAACGAGTGGATACACAAACACAGAGACCTTCCCATGTACCGCGTTGAGAGGGAGGAAATGCTACCTCATACACACTTACAATATATCTATGGAGAAGGGTAGCTCCTATCTGTTGCCCGCGAATCAAGTGACCCTCTCGGCAGGGACAAGGGCGACCAAGATCATGGGATGGACTGGACGGATCACGCGGAACACACCACTTTGGTAGGGGGTTTGGTTCAGGGAACTACATAAGCTCACGGGGTTTGAGATAAGGGATCTCCTGGGAATCTCCATGATAGGGGGCATAGTCGAAAAAGGGGAGCTTAAAACATGGGTAAAGCTCAAGCAGGAATACAACATGAACAACTCCCAATTCCTTAAATACGTGCATTTGGCCCATGCCCTGCTGGCGGAAAATATTCCTAGAGAACAACTCCTGGAATACGCACCCATGGAGGGCAGACTCGTGCAGGAAGATCTAACCTGCAAGGTGGTCTCCTTTACATATAAAACCATTACCAACAATATCCCGGACAGGCTAGTTAGGCTCCGATCACGATGGAAGAAGGATGTTGGGTCCATGGAGGAAATTGACTGGGAGGCGGCGTTAATGCACCCCGGAAAAGTCGCCATAAAGGCAAGGCTCCGGCGCATCCAATTAAAAACTGCACCAAACATACTACGATAGGGACAGGCTGCATAAGATGGGAAGGACAGAATCACCACTTTGCATGGTTTGCACCCCAGTTTAAATCGATTTGTCCTCACGGTTTGGGCGTGTCCCGCACTTCAGTCATACTGGACACAGGAAATCGGACCACGGTCCTGGGGGTGACGTTGCTGATGGAGCCAAGGTTTGTGATAATAGGGATTCCAAGTGAGGTAGACATCACCAGAACACAGTTAATTTTTGCCTCCCTGGGGCTGGTAGTAGCCAAAAGAGATATAGCCAGGAAATGGGGGGGGGGAGTTTCGGGGGGGGAGGTGTCTGACAGGCCAACTATTCAGGAGTGTACGAGGTGAATTGATATGTATATGACAGCTGAGCAGACCGCATATCGTAGAAGAGGGTGTCCCAAAATATTTCACAAGATCTGGGACACTTGGAGACGGCACTTTGGTATTGATTTGGGTGTTGACACGCGACAGTGGCCCCCCCACACCGCACAGGGGACACAGGGGGCCGAGGGCATAACGTCCTAGCGATTATCCTTGAAGCTCACTCGAGGCTGTTCCCTGGTTCAAAACAAAACCACATAATCATGACAAAAAGACACTGGTGACATGCACTGATTCACACAGATCAAAGGGGAGGTGGCTTTATTGATGACGACAATGTGTGTAACTGTTTGTGATCGATTTTTGCAGATGTACCATACAGGAATTGTCTTGTGCTGATTGTTCAGTTGGAAAAAAAACAATGTGGCAGTGAAGTATATTACATACCAAGGATGGCCACCAATATGCTTGCAACATCACTATGGCTGGTGCCAAAAATGACCACCATTAAGCTTGCACTATCACTATGGCTGGTGTGTATGTCCATTCATGCCAGATATGCCCACAATATGCCAAAAAGGCCATCATTAAGCCAGGGATGAGCCCCTACATGCAAGTGATTGTCTCCACATGACGAGAAATAAATACTTGATGGTATGTTTGGAGCGGGACAGTGCTAGGCACATCCTCATTATCTCACGCAATCACACTAACAAACGCAAACAAATAGATACACACAATAATAAGGCAACCACATGTACGCATAGCACACTCAATTGACAAACATCACTTAAGACGGTTGTTTTAGCTTAGCTGTCTTCTCTGCTCAGAAGATGCTGTCTGTCTGGTTCCCACTGTTGCACCTGGTCTTATCCACACTCTTCAGCTTCCAAGAGTTCAGGTTCCACTCTGCACGGCTAGCCCCCACACTGGCAGTCACATTGTGATTGACAGTGTGGGGCCTGTAGCATGGTCAGTCGTCATGCAGCAGTATTGTTATGATGAAGCTCTGTATGGTGGGTTGGCATCTCCAGGGATCATTGTGGTGAGTTAGTGGTCCTAGATGATGGGCAGTATCATAGGTATGTCATAAGTATAATATTTTTTCAATTCAAGGTGCACAAGTTAATTATTTAGATATAAATAACAAATATAGAATGCATGCTTATTAATGTCATTATTCTTGGCAATGTGAAAATCAGAAAACCAAGTTTGTGTGGATATATTCATAGTATTTGATCTGAATTGAATTCTCTGTTATAAATTGTCCTTCGGTTGTGAACAAAATTGGATGGCAGCTGATAATTCTAGTGCTAGTTTACTGTCATTATACAAAGGGCACAATTTCACAGATTGCAAATAAGTAAAAGGGCATCAGGCCTTCTTTCAGCTAATTGTTTATTCTGAAAAATGCAATAATTTCCAGATACTGTTATATGAGTTAGAAATAGAGTGAGAGGATCTACAGGGGATCGCCCTGCCTGAAGATTGAGAGGAGGTAGGCCATACAGAATCGCTTCACTCACTTTTGCTGCAGTCTAACAGCAGGCGCCTATAGCCTTCACTTGCTGGGTTTATTAACCTGCCTTTCGACGCAGATGAGAGTAGCAGACAGTGCTATCATATTGAACTGGTAGTTTCATTATTCAAAGAAGGTATGCAAGTGTGATCCATCTTTGAAACTTGAATTAGACTTTTATTTGGTGCTGAGTTTAGCTTAGTAAGCTAAAGATGTGAAGGTCAAGAAATGCATGATGGAGTTGAATATGTTTATTCCGCACTTCTCTCCTGAAAAACACATTGTATTCATTTGTTTTTTTAAGAAGAAAGGCTTTTACCTGTAGTGTCCCTGAGTGAGATGGGAGAGGGTTCTTGGTTGGTTAGAAGTTTCAGACTAGGGGACAGATGGAAGCACTAAAAATAGACTGATCTCTTCTCAAAGCCCTGGTCATGCTACCATTCTCTAGCTTTCTGCTCACATTTCAGGGTTCCACAATAGCGTGTGAGCAAACCAATGAGATTTTCTGGAGCATACTAATACACTTATAACCCCATTTCGTTAAAGAATATAGGGTCATATGTACTAATGAATTTTCTTGAATTTAGTGAATCGCAGGGGTTGCGATGAGAAAATGTGGTTAGGGAATCTATGGCACCCATTTAGAGAGTTGGTGATATGTTACTGAATCTCTAAATGGGGTAAGGACATTTTAAGAAATCGCTATTTGGAAGGGGCGTGTTTAGGGCTTTAGCCTTCAAAAGTCTGATTCTTTATGGAATGTATTAATGGTTTGCAGCCAAAATGTGTTTGCAAAACATTAATATTTTATCAACAATTCTTAGGAGGTGGTAACCCATTTGCAAACGGTAAGTTGTCAAAAAAACTGCATTTAAAAAAAAAGACTGCTTTATTTCAAATCAATCACAGTCATGGTGGTCTGCTGACCCCAACAGGCCACCATCCTTGTGATGGCAGTGAATCGTAGTGAGTCGCAGTTTGCAACCTACATCATTAATATTAATGAGCTACGTCCAATGGCGACCCACTGCAATTTGTTATTTTGTTAACCTATCTATTAGTACATAACACATATACACAAACTACCGCTGGATTTGCTAAAAGTCAGTGCACAAATTGCATCCACATTTGTACATACATATGGCCCATGTTAAATTACTACATGAACTAGCGTTGGGCAGTGGAAGAAATAGATCAGCACAGAGTATGCTGAACCAGCTGCATGTGGAAGTGGGTCCGGGTCTGCCGGATCTGAGATTGCATTACTCCGCTGCCCACGTGCAGTACGCAGTGCTTTGGTGGGGATCACTTTGGTGACCATGCCCTCAAATAAGGGATTTGACTGACGTTAGTGTCATTGGCTTCATGCCATCACCTAGGGACATAGACGCCTGACAACATATGATGCGCCCGGTGTTGCTTTTCTTTAGTGAGTACAAACCCTTGCAAGGGCTGCTAGACGTCTGTCAACAGGAAATCCTCTTGCATCTGAAAAAGATCACAGCAGCTACAATCTGAGAAGTTCTAATTAAAGCAACAGTTAAGGGAACAGGTGATGGCGACGCAAAAGCTCAGCAAAGTTCCTGTTTTGAGGCTTAAAAACAGGAAAGATAGGCACGTGAGCCACATTCTCCTCGATAACAAACATGCAACAATAGATAAGCCATGGTTGCAAGAAGGCGCACAACACATTGCAATCAGGTTCAAATCATTTTATTCTCTGGATAAAATTATTCACACAGACCTGACGAGATCCTAAACACTTAAGAGCATGAAAAGGAAAACAAATCGACAGAAGCCATTTTGGAAAATGGAGGCATTATTAGCAATATTGCGTGTGATTTACTGTTGCGCATCTACTTTTGCTTTCATGTTTTTAATTGCTCAGTATATTGTTAGATTAATTTTACTTTTTTAAATGAATAACATTATTGGAATAAATGACACTACTTGGTGTGTTTCGTTGTTCTAGCTGGCTCTTGTTGCTAATTAGCGCGAAATCAATCTTAAGCGTGTTAGGCCCCTCCAGGTTTACCTGGGCTTCAGAAGCGGTATGGGGAGTGGCCCGATAAGACCATGAGAAATGTAACCACATGTCACAATCATTAGTCACTGGTTATATATGAGAAATCATTTAGTGCCTGATCTATGAGTCTTTTTTTGCGCTTTGAAAAGTTCAAAATTCACACAATCGCAAAAAAACTTTTTGTCATGTAAGAAACCAAAATTGCAATGTAGTAACACGTTACCAAATCGCAATTTGGGTTTGGAACCAGATTTTGTATCAGTATTTGGAAGGGGCCTGTTTGGAGTGTCTCTTCAAAATACTGATTCTGAATAGGATGTATTAAAGTATTGCGACGCGACCGAGATCCTTTTGAAAAACAATAATATTTTACCAACTACACAAATGTAGTGTTAACCCATTTGCCAATAGGAAGGGTCCACAGAGGGGCCCCTCCCCCTTTGTCAATGTTGACAAAAACATTTTGAAGAGTGAATAGTGGTCCCATGGACCATTGCCCACTCTTAAAAAAATATTACCTAAACTTTTTTTTTTTTAAACGCATCCCATTTTCGCTTAAGAAACACAAGTTGAATTAAAAAAAATGCTTCATTTAAAATAAATCAGACATGATGATCTGGTGACCTTAGCAGGCCATCACGCCTGTGATGGCTGCAATTAATAGTAGATCACAATTAGCAACCTAGCTCATTAATATTCATGATGTAGGTCGAATTGCGACCTACTGCGAATCTGTTTTGTTTTGCGAACTGACCTATTAGTACATAGGTCAGTTTTCAAAAATGTAATAGATTCAGTAAAACTTGGTGCACAATTTGCGTTCACTTTTACTTAATCCATTCTTTTTCTTGTAACCAACAATACCATGTTAAGAACAACGATCTTACTAACCCCCGGCACTACAGCGAGCAAGCATTACAATTGTTCATTACAAGTAGGAGGTTAATTCTCCACATTAGATCCCTGTGGCACCTCCCACCGTGGGCCTTTCACGACCCCCATATGCTTCCAAGAATATAAAGCGAACCACACGGATCCGGTCCTAAGATCCGGGCTGCCCTTTTCACACCACTTCATGTTCCTGCAATTCACCCCAGATCTTTGCGAACTTCTGGGGGCATCCCCTTGCCCGGTAGGTAGGTTCCTCAGCCTGTCTACACCATTCCATATTAGACCGCCATTCCTGCACTGACGGGGCCTCTGTTCTTCCTCGTCATAGTATTATATGAATCTTAAGACCACAAGGGCCTTGTTGCAGAGAATGATCTATCAAGGGTCACCTCACCCCAAATGCCTAGGGATATCAACTGGGGTAGGAGCACCATGGGTCTTCCACCACCACGGAAATCCTGTGCTTTATGCCCGATCAAAACCTCCTTGGTCACGGACACTCCCAGATCGTTGTATAGCAGAGCGCCTTGTTGGCCAGAACCCCTCTGGCACTGACCTGTGTATATCATGCCCATTGCATGCAGTCTTGTATGGGTGAAGTAGGCCAGACTAAGTAATAACTGCTGAATCAGCCGAAATCCGGCCTAGATAGCAACTTCCCTATGGTACCTACTTGTGACCCCCATTCTTCATCTCCAATTCTGCCCAGGTCGCACTCCCATTTCTCTCTCAATGTCTGTAAGGAGGATTGCCAGTTGATGAGGAGTGTGACGGGAATCAAGGCTATAGCGTGTATATGGCTACAGCGTGTCTAGATCTTTGATTAAGAATAGATTTGCATTCGAAGACTTTGTGTCCCTCAGGAACCCAGATTGGGTTTTTATCACTGAAACCTGGGCCTCGGACTCTTCAGGGCCAGATCTTGTTGAGGCTATTCTGACTGGCTATTAGCTTGCCAGATGTGACAGGACTGGCCGACGGGGCGGAGGCCTTGCTGTCCTTTATGAGGACGTTCTGGTCTGCCGCACACCGCACACAGCAGCTTTCCGCTCCTTCGGACCCCTTTGAAGCTCTTTATTTTTCTATTAATTCCCTTCCCACAGAAAATTTCTCTGGTGTTCTTTGCTATAGGCCCCCGGGATCCAGGACGGCCTTTGGCCAGAAATTTAGCAGCCTTGTGGAACCTTTCCTAGATAGACTGAATTTTAGTTTTCTTGGTGATTTTAATTTTCATTTAGACAACTCTCTCTGCAGGGACACTCAATGCCTTATTGAAATCTTTAACGGCTGGGGTTGCCCTCAACTGGTCAGGAGTCCCACGCACGTGGCGGTTCACACCCTGGATGGGATCTTTTCTAATGAACCTCGAGTTAGTGTGGGAGATCCTGTTCCTCTGACATGGTTGGATCATTTTGCGGTATCTTTCTACTTATGCAGTGGTTTATTCAGCAAAATTATATCAGAGCACAAATATTGGGTGGAAAGAAGAGACCTTAGCCATATAATGTATGAGGCCCTTACTAGTTTGTTAGACAATTACCCTCCCCCTAGGCATCATGATGTTAATCAGGCTGCTATGGAGCTGTCGCAAAAATTGTCAGATGCTTTGGACAATCTGGCTCCAGTTAGGAAGCACTACTCTGCTAGACTAAAACCCTCCGCTCCTTGGTTCTCGGAGAAACTCAGAAAACTGAGATTAATCTGCCGGAGACACGAAAGGTTATGGTGTTCAAAGTTAGATCCTGCAGACAGGGAACTCCGTAAGATTTCTCTAGTCTAGTCTGGATATTTGTATTCCGCAACATATCACATCCCGAGGGAGTCTCATGGCGCATGCGGACAGTCCTGAGGAGACAAGGAAGCTATTATGGAAGAAAAAAGGTTTTATTATGCAAATATGATGGATTCGTCTAAATCCCAGAGGGAACTGTTTAAGGTTATTAAAGTGCAGAGATATTCCTTCGAGAGTCGATTCATGCGCAATATAAACCCATAAATAAATAAATTCCCTTACTGTCCCAACAACATCTCATACCGTGGACCTCTCGCAGTCTTTCTGTGACAAAATCTCCAACTTTTTTATTAGTAAGATCAGAGATATTTATTTGGCTCATGAAGTTGCCAATATAGGACAGTCCATGTCTTCACTTACAGTAATGGAGGAACGGGTGTCCTCTGAGACTCTCCCCGCGTTCCCAACTTTCCCACTATTATCGCCCGAAGACACGGACAGACTGCTGGAAGGTGTTAAGTTGGGCTCTCCTTTAGACTCATGCCCTCTCAAGATATTAAAACGGTGTTGAGATGTTATTTTACCATATTTTACTGCGGTTCTGAATCTGGCTATCTCTGACGGACATTTTCCCATGTCCTGGAAGACGGCAGTGGTAAAGGCATTGTTGAAGAAGCCTTCCCTTAATCCGGTGGAGCTTATGAATTATCGTCCGATATCACTGCTCCCGGGCCCGGCCAAGATCCTTGAAAGGCATCTCAATTTTCACCGTTCTTCCTATCTGAGTGACCATCAATTGCTGGAGGATTCACAACACGGCTTTAGAACCCTGCATAGTACGGAAACGGCCCTTACGGTGGTGTTCAATAATATCCATATGCAGGTGGACGCAGGCCACACTACTTTGCTTATCTTTCTCGACCTCACAGCAGCCTTTGATACCCTGTTCCCTGTGAGGCTAGTAGAGCGCCTCAGGGAGATAGGGATCAGGGGTTCAGCGCTGGGGCTTCCTGCTTCCTTTCTGAATGATCGGACCCAGATGGTGAACCTTGGGCCTTTTTTCTCTGCTCCCGAGACTATGGGGTGTGGCGTCCCTCAGAGCTCCTCCCTGAGTCCGACGCTTTTTAGCATTTATGTGGCCCCGCTCGCCAAAGTTGTTAGATCGTTTGGTTTGGCGGTTTTATCCTATGCAGATGATACGCAAATTATGTAATCTATTACCCATAGTATCAGAGATGCGTCTTCCAACTTCAGGCTCTGCATGGAAGCAGTTGCATCCTGGATCAACTCAAACTTCCTTAAACTAAACGGGGAGAAGACTGAGGTGTTGATTTTTGGCAGTAGGTTGGATATCTGGTCCAGCGATTGGTGCCCCAATTCTTTGGGCGCCTGTCCCTGCCCTGTCTCACTTGGAAAAAATCTTGGTATTTTGGTGGATAACTCTCTCACCATGAGTAGGCAGGTGAGCAGGACAGTTTCCACCTGTTTCGGGATCATTAGAACTTTAAAGAAAATGTCACCTTATCTTTCATTGGATTCCCGTAAACAGGTTGTGGCCGCACTTGTGACATCCAGACTGGATTACCGTAATGCCCTTTATTTGGGCATTAACAGAGGTCTGATTCAGCGGCTGCAACTGGTGCAGAATGCCGGGGCCAGGTTTGTGATGAACCTACCTAAATTTCATTCCATCTCCCCCGCTCTTAGGGCGTTACACTGGCTTCCCCTGGATCCCACGATCCTTTTTAAAACCTTATGCCTAGTTCACAGGGCTCTTTTTGGCTCTGGTCCAGAGGGTATTAAGACACTCTTACATCGTTATAATCCCTCTAGGAATCTCAGGTCGGCGGATAAGAACTTGCTTATAGGGCCAAGGTTTAGCAAGGTTAGATGGGGGGCCGTGCCTTTTCTTCGGTTGCCACCAAACTTTGGAACTCCCTTCCTCATGATCTTTCCGGCCTTTCTTCTCATTTACTGTTTCGTAAGCCCCTGAAGACATGGTTCTTCACTCAGTCTGTAGCTTAACTCTCTTTGCCTCCAGCATGTGTAGTCTGCCTTAGCGCCTTGATGCCCTTTGGCTAAGTTTGCACTTTATAAGATCCAACTTCATTCATTCATTATGTAGGGGGTCCCCCAGCACCGTGTACTCCAACTGGTTCTCCTCTAGGTCTTGTGACTGGTCAATCTGGTGGCTAAGGATCGACCTAACTTGCAGATAGTGTAGCAACTTGCGCCCTGACAGGTCATATCGTCTCTGTAGTTCCCAAAAGGACAGCCACCACACTATACTTTGAGATGCCCCACATATCGCATTGTCCTTGTTCTGTTACCCCACTTCTGATAGTGGAGTTTCTAGTGTCAACCATCCTACGCAATACCCGTCTCCAGGTCTGGATCAGTGTGGCTGTGGGCTCTGGGAGATCCAGGGATCTCTCTGTTCCATAGAGCCGCCTAACATAATCCTGTGGGTCCCACACCCACCAGGCTTCCAGTAGAAAGGGCTCTCTTCGATCCACGAAGGACCAGTCCACTAGCAGCTGAATTGGCCAGTGATGCAAGCACAAATCTGGGAGTGCGATTCCTCCATCCATTGGCCGTCTGGTCAGGGTATTAAGTGCTATATGTGGTGTACCACCCTTCAACAGCAGGGCTATAGTCTTGGCCTCTACTTTAAAGAAGTGATCCAGGACCTCAAATATTGAGATCTGTGGAACATAAAGGAATTTGGGTAGGTATATAATTTTGTAAAGGGCCGTTCTCCCTTTTTAATGAGAGGGGGGTCAACACCAATTGTCGACAGATTGGTGAAAGTCAGATAGGATATACCCCAAATTTCTCTTGTGAAATAGTTTCCGGTCGACAATCACATAAATACTCATGTATGATAATTCTGCCTCTTCCTAGACCAAACAACTAGACCACTCAACTTGTCATAGTGAGAGGGGTATGCAAAATACTTTATCCAGTTGATAGTGATACCCGAGAAGAGTCTGAAGACTTGAAGGATCTTGAGAATTTTCTGGAGAGTGTGGTGCTGTCTGCTAGGTACAAAAGGACATCATCAGCATAGTGGGAGATAACATCCTCCCAGTCGCCATCCCATTGGGGTCCCCTTAGCAGTTCTTCCCTCCTTATCCAGTTCGCGAGTGGTTCTATTGCTAATGCAAATAGCAACCGGGTTAGGGGACAACCCTTAACATGCCCCTTCCCAGCTTGAATTCCTCCGAAGGAGCTCCATTCTCTCACACCCTTGCCATTGGACTATGATAGAGAAGGTGCACCCACGCTAAGAAGGAGCGTACAAAATCCATTCTCTCCAGCAGCACCAGGAGATAGGGCCATTCTAGGGAATCAAATGCTTTCTCAGAGTCAAGTGGCAACAGTATTGCTGGTTCCTCCAACCTATGTCCATGAGCCAAGCACCCAAACAAACTCCAGGGGTTGTGTCTGATGGACATATAGGGCATTAAACTGGACTGGTGCCACAATCTATTACCTGCATGAGGCAGGCTGCCAACATTTTGGTTTCGATGTTTAGAAGAGATATCAGCCTATGGGATGCACATTCTTCCAGTGTCTTCCCCGGCTTGTGTATGAGGACAATAGTCATCTGTCTGAGGTCCCCAGGGAACTCGCCCCTCTCCCTAGACTTCTAGTCACAGAGTGGCTGCACCACTCCTTCTGACCCATTTAAAGAATTCTGGGGGGAGGCTGTTTGACTGCGGAGGTTTCCCCACTCTATTTAGGATTGGGAATCCGGGATCTCCCCTAACATAACTTCGGCGTTGAGGGAGTCTTTCCTAGCTGTCCTCCCCAGCTGCGGTCCTGGAATGTCAATCATAATTTAGACAGCCCTCTGGAGAAATACGCAAGGTGTACAGGTACTTCAGGAACCACACAAAAGTTCACGCAATCCCCCCCAAGCCGGCCAATGTACCTTGGGCTGGGCGGATTGTGGGGATCAAACTCTGGCCCTCCTTTTTCTTTGCCAGCCAGACTAGCAGCTACCCTGCCTGGTTTCCCATCTCATAAATTCTTACTCTGCTTTGTCTTATAGAGCGTCCTAGTTTCCTGTTGTGGTAGGTGCCTATACCTCTCTCTTAGTTGGGTCAGGTCAGGTCTATGTTTGATTTCACCACCTATTTTGTCTCCCCGTTCTGTATCTTGTTTTCCAGTTCCACTGCTTTCTCCACCATGCATTGTCTCTTCTCCGTGACATGGGAGATGAGGTGACCTCTCACCACTGTCTTGTATGTCTCCCTGGGAGCTGTCCCGGAGACCACCGACCATTTAACTGTAAGTAGGTGGAAGCCACATCTTTTATGTGCTTTCGGGTGGCCCGGTCAGTCAACTCCCAGTCAGTCAACTCCCAGAGGTCCAGGCACCAACCAGAGCTAGCATGTATGCCTGGGCACCACAACTTGGTAATTGCCCTGAGATGCCCCTCAGCAAGTATGTTGTGTTCCGGTATCTATACTGTTGCGGCATTGAAAGTGGACTAGGAAGTAAACCATTCTTTCAAGAGCAAGCCCCGTTGGATGTGTTTCAAAAACTACCTAATCCCCGGATGCCAGGCCCACCAGAGATCCACCTAACCCAAGGCTCTGTGAATGTGTAGAGGGATCGCCCATGGGTGGGTGTCTCTGGATTATCCTATTCATGTCCCTCTGCAGAGTCATGTTGCCATCCCCTATTAGCAGTGCTTCGAGATCTCAGCTATCCAGTCTCCCATCTTCCTCAGACTGGACCCCTGAAGGACTAGAGGAACGTACTAGGAAGCCACAATCAGACTTTCACCATTCTGTGTACCCCTTGCTACCACCGAACACACAGAAGGTTCTGCCCATGTTTTTGTCACCTGAAATGACAGAGACCTGCTAGCAAGGATCTCGGTCCCCCCATGGATCCTGTTGAGTAGCCTGCCTGCACTAAGGTCTTGTATCGACCTCTACTCATAAACCCACAGTTATTGCCTATGTAGTGTGTTTCACGCAATAAAATCAGGTCTGGGAAGTGGTGCATCAGATATTTCATCACCCCCCCCTCTCTTCAGTTTGTTACTGAAACCAGTGACATTACATTGTAAAATCGTGAGATAGGTGCCTTTTCTCTACCAAATGAGGCCTAGTCTGTGACATATTCGGAGACTATGAGTGCCTCCCATTTTGCACCCCATGCTGTCTTAAACAGTGGGCAATTCACTCATCCCCAGCCTCCCAATTCTTTCTGTCCGACCCTTCCTATCACCTTGTGCTGCTAGTATAGAACTGTCCGCCCTCCCTTGCCAAAGATGCTTGTCACACACTCCACCATAATGCAGACATTATCGACTAATTGGACTATAAAAGAATATAGTCCGTCTCGGGTTTGGCTCCGCTGACGAAGTCTCTGGCTTTGACATGACGACATGGCGACCGGTCTCATATTGTCGGGCCCAATCTGGCCCTCACACTCAATGCTCTGCCTTCAAGTGAACTCGTCATGGAGGTCACCACTGGGAGATTAAGTTCCTCAGCGTCTTCTCCAGAGGCAGCCATGCCATCTCCCTTTTGTCCGGAGTCTCTGTCAAGGGCCGCTTATAGGTTTTGTGAGGGTTCCAGGCAGCTCCACTGGAGTTCAGTTATGACTTTATCTCTTTTGCTGTGTGCCTCATCTTTGGTGGGGGTCGCCCTGGAGTTTTGGTGTGAGAATCACTTTAATCTCTGTACCTGCCAGCCAGGTGGACGTTCCCTGTCCCGTGCCTCTGGCATTTGGTAGCCATGTCTCTCCAGCAAGTCCCACACCTCTAGCACTATGGCGAAGAAATATGTTTCTGCACCACCCGTAATACAGAGAGCATATTTAATGTTGAGGTGCTTCAGATACTTTTTAACTGCCAAGAAATGTTCACGTTGGCACTGCACCTCATTGATGTAGTCTGGGTAGATGCTTAGAAAGCTCGCCTCAATTTTCGAAGGCCCACAGGAGCGTGTAGTTTGCAAGATGTTGTCTCTTTCTCTAAAGTTAAGCAGGCATGCCACTATCATCCTTGGGAGGAGGCTGGGGGAGGGGGTAGGGAGGGGGGTAAGAGAGGGTTCCCGGGATCCTATGCGCCTGCTCCTCCGTAAACAGGGTTATCACCTTTCCTCCCATCACCATTGATGATAGCCGTTGCTCCAGTGTCATGTAGGGCCCCACCACTTTTTCTAGGATTCCACCAAGTGCACATTGTTGCGCCGAAATCGACCCTCGGTGTTCTCTAGCTTCACCGTTAAGAATACCACATCCCTTTTCAATTTTTGGAGTTTGGCCTCGTTTTCCATGAACTTAGGCCTAACCTGCACCATTGTGGACTCTCTGGTTGCCATCCTGTCTGCCAGTTTCTTGTAATCAACACGAAGTAGGCCCACATCGACCACCATGGCTTCTATCAATTGCTCCAGAATGTCTTTGGTATCGAGGATTGCCACCAGGATCTTGGCAATGTGGGCCTCCAGGTCTATGTCAGACATTGCCCTGACCTGTCCATCAGGCAGGGCTCCTCCTTTGTTGTGCCACGGCCCACTGTGTATGGTGTGGATAATTCTATAGTGCTCAGTGGCTGTCTCTGCTGTCCTGAGTGTCCTCGTACTTATTCCACTGGGGCCCCCACCTGAAGGCACCCTGCCAGTCAGTCAGGCCACCCCGCTTGTTTTTCCCCTCAGGTGTTTTAGTCTGGATGTGTTGCAGGGTGGCTAGGAAGTAGAATACTTTTCCGCAGGAGGGGGCACATCCATAGGCTGCCACCCCCATGCTGCAATGCTGCAGAGAATATATGAGGGGGGTGCTCCTATATGGTGGTGGGCCGTGTCCCCACTTTCCTTGGCCCACGTTTAAGTCCTTACCGGTGTGGGCGGAATGCCTCAAGGTACAAGGGCCCAGGCCCATATCAGATGGTCAACGCCCCCTTGGTCTACTGCGATCATGTTCAGCCTCCTGGCGTCATTTTGGTGACCATCGCGGGCCACAATCTGGACCTGATTTAATGGGTGCGGGCCACTCTTCCACCCTACGTCAATGGCGCTCCTTGGGTCTCCAGCCCAGATGGGCAGGTGCCCACCAGCTCAATCAAATAAACAAAACAGATTGCCAGTACTGTGCAATAATTTTCAAGACAATAAAAGAAAAAGCTCCTAGTCGCTAATTCCAAAATGACCACTCTTTCAGTCAAAGTTTATGGTAGAAAACTTGATAATCTTTTATTTTTATTTTTACGTGTTTAGTTAGTTTTTTGTTTTTATAAAAGATTTTTTCTTTTTATTTACATCATCAAACAATAAATGTTATTGAAAAATGGAGGAGTGAAGCATTTTCAAGGACAAGGGAAGGACTTGTGAGGGTGATTTATACAAACATTTAACACAAAAGTAGACACAACACACGTGTACACAAGACAAAGGATGTACATCAAACATTCACTGGGGGGCGGTGATAGTTGGTGGTATGAATTTATCAAATGGTTCAAAAACTGAGTTGGTGTATTCAAATTAAGAGATGAACCCACGTCCTATTTACAATCATAGGAATGGTGTAATACGATAAATGAGCTCAAAACATCAAATCAGTAACAAAGACCAAGCAATGTTCCAAAACACTTTTTCGCTTCACAATTGTTTAAGTAGAGATTGGTCTAAAGCCATAAACATGGCACCACAAACAACTAACAGCAGCTCAATCAAGGCACCTCCAGTCCGAGAGCCAATGTCTAGCGCTTCAAGTCCCCTGCCGGGGGCATGTCTCAGGCCTGACAGCCAAAGCCCCTCTGGGCCGCAGCGGCTGTGCACGCAGCCACATGGCTCTATTTCAGCAGCAGCCAACTTACTCCGCTACGTCATGACCAGGCTGCACCTCATCTCATCTCTGCCATCACTTCTAGCAGATCTCTGGCCCCCTACTGCTTCTCTGCTTTCGTTGTCAATCTTTCACACTACTGCCAGAGGCCACAGGGATCGGACCATCAGGATCCCTCCGCCAGCGAGCATGCAGCACCAGAGCTCGCATCTAGACACCTGACTCGATTGCTGTCTTGGCCATATTCCCTGAATCCATTCTTAGTACATCTGCCCGTTTGTGATTAACTAATACAAGTGGCTCTTCATGTGTGAACCACATTTCTTTATCTTTTGTAACCTTACTTTAGTTTGAGATGAGAAGTAGAAATTATCAAAACTGCTCCTGAATAAAATAATGTATTCCTTGAGTAACATCTGATTTTTGTATCTTTTTATGTGATTAAATAGTGCTTCCCTCACCAGTAGCTTTGGGTACCCATGCGGCAATAACTTACATAGCCATCATGACTAGCACCCCCGTTTATTATGTAGACAAGCGCACCATCTCTGGTGGTTCTTGGCACACCTGCAGCCAGGACACCATCAGACTGCAGACTAGTAGATGTAAAAAAGGAAAACCAGAACAATAGGCATATTCCATATACGCACCGAGGATCTGTAACAACTTCCTGTATCCATCAGAACCATGTCAGTGCTGCTCGGAATTAGGAAAGAGTTGAAGACTCAACTCTTTAAAGTGAATTTCATGACAATGCATTAGCCATCCTCAATTCAGCTTCCTCGCCTCTTATTTGTTGACTTTATGTTTGTCTTTGACCATGTACAGCACTCCGCTGCCTTTTTTGCTAAGTCCATGCTATAGAAATACCATATACATCAATACGTATGTGAAGTGTATTAAAAAAAAGAGTACTCATACAGTTGCAAAGCACTAATTTATTAGTCCTTTCTGGTGTCTGTTATCAGTTCAGATATGTCCCTCCAAAGTCTGCAGAAATGCAGTTGCCTAGCCAGACCTGTTGCCGTCCAGGGCGGTACCTGAGATGGCTGCCCAGTGCAGGTAAGATCGCGGGGTGGTGGTCTACAGAAGACTTGTTCTTGGGTGGGTTGACAGAAGACGTGCTCACCTACGCCTCCCCCATAAAGAGTGTCCCCCCCAGCTATGCCACTTCAGAAATGGTCATACTCTTTGTTATGGTTTCTGCTCTTGGATCACACGCAGCCAATGCATGCCTGCAGTAGTCTATTGTAAGGGTATGTCTAATGAACCTAACATGTTGGGCAGAGTCAAAGGAGGAAACTGCCATTTGTATCTGAGTAACTTGCACTCCAGCAGGATAACCCCAGACCAGGAATCGCTACAAGGTAGAAACTGCTGAGATGAGGATGCATAGACTGGAATCAAAGATGACGCTCAGACCCTCTGCTTCGGTGTCTGGAGAATGATCTCAGTGGCTGCCTTTGGGTGGTGTGCGAGTCGCCCCAACTCCTAGGATCTGACGCGGCTCGCTGTCATGCCTTGGTTTAACTTTTACAATATTATTGCATTTAGTAACAAAGCACCCTCACACTCAGTGGTGGATGCCCACCGTGGCCATGCGAGGGAGCTCAACCAAGCTGGCCTCAGCAAGTAAACTTACGGCTTCTATGGTTGTGCCAATGGTTTCAGACTTTTGGGGATCAGAATGTCCTTTTGAGGTCCACATCTGCAGTTTCTAGCTTCTCAGGGCCAGGGGACGTACCTGCTCGTTCTTGTGGGCTTAACAATGTAAAATACAAGGGGCCTCATTTATGAGGCTGTGCGTCACTTTTACGCCGCCGGTGCGTCACTTTCTTTGACACACCAGTGGCGTAAAAAATGCCCCTTGTTGCGCCATATTTACAAAGTGACGCATCTAGTTAGATGCGGCACTTTGTAAACCCCTGCGCCACATTATACCTGCGCCAGGTATAATGTATGCAAGGGGGGCGTATTGACGTAAGGAAGGGTCGTAGAAGTGACGCGGTGAAATCTATGAGATTTCACTGCGTCACTTTTAGGACGCCGTTGGTCAACATCTTGCGCCTCCCATGTGAAAGGACGCATTGCTGGAGTTGCGTCACTTTTGTGACACACTCCAGTAATGCGTCACTTTTGCGCTTACAGATACGTCAGAAATACTGATGTGTCTGTAACTCCTTGCGACATGATGCGTCATACATTAAATATGACACATCAGGAATGATGCAAGGAGTGCGCATTGAGAAGTGACCCATCGCTGCTTTCACGCAGCGATGCGTCATTTCTCATAAATGAGGCCCAAGATGTGGTTGTAAGTGGTGGGCAAGAGAGGACAGTCTGGGCCCTCCCTCACTACGGAGAGCCTGCCATTCTTGGCTATGTCAGTCTATTCGTAAAATCAATAAAAGCAATCCAAGTGGTGCAATGTACTCAGCCTTTTATTCCTGCTGAGAAACCATGTTTAAGTTAACTTTCCAAAATATAGTTTATGATGTGACTTCAGTGCCCGTGGTCTAGGAGGCCATGGACTCAAGGTGCAGTAAGCGTTAATTTTAATTCCATACGTTTGGCAGCCATAACCCCTTTTCATTCATCCTGCTGACACTTTAAATGAAATGTCATTTCTCTCAGCAGATGGGACGTGTGTTGGGGCCTGGAAGTCTGTGGTCAAGGGAGGCTCTTGGCTAGACGTGTTCAACTGGATTTTGAAGTAAGAGAAGGTCAGCCACCCTCGCCCAAGCGCCATATGCATGACCTGAGGTGGGGCATTAGACTGAAGCAACAGAGGCTCTTCGAAGAAAGCAACCTGCCTAGGGGCCTACGCTGGGACTCTTTCTTATCTGCTCAGCCAGGAAGCCTCCCCTTCTGCCCAGATTCCAATGTTATCTGGCAGTGCCCCCCCCTATGTTCCCCTCAGCATTGGGTTCTTCCTTTGTGTGTGCGTCACTCCTTCCACTTGGTCTGTTTCTTTTCTAGCTTGCAGCTTTTTTTTCCTTTCATTTATTGACTTTAAGTATGCAGAGCATAAGATGATACAGCAATGTAAAGCTTTCCAAAACACTAATACTAGTCAAAAATAGCATTTCTTTATACGATTTCCATAATACTACTTATGATATGTTATATGCATACACCGTATTTGTAAAGCACAAACTACTCCCTCTTACGGGTCTCAAGGCACTGGGGGGCCGTCGTGGAAATTAAGGTGAGCTATTGCACAGAGTTACATGGTGCTGAGCTGCCCTGCCGCTGCAGTTTGGGATCGAACTATGGACTGAGTGCTCCGAAGTCCGCTGCCCTGACCTCTGCACCACACCTCTCCATCTTAAAACACACAAATATATTTCTAGCTAACTCTAAGAATTCAAATCCGATATGACACTTCCAGAAACAGTTTTATTATATCAAGTACACTCAGCTAAGTCAATCAGCTAGGTTGGCAGTTTCCTCAAAGCTGTCACTTGAAATACTGTCCCCATACACTTGCATCTGATCATTCCGTTTATAAATCAACTGCAGTCAGAGCCGACTACAAGAACCTGGTCTTGGATCATGAGTTAAGCAAACACACAGAGGTCTCCATGGGGTCGCTGCATGTTTTGTGTATTTGCATGGGTAGTGTTTTCCAAATTGGTACTGCTACCCCACTTTTCCTAGAAGGTAATGTTGCGAAGGTTGAAACTCTAGGGTGTTCTTCGTTTTTTTACGCCGCTATCACTATTTCACAACCCAGTCTCTCGAGTTTTTCAGCCTCTAGTTGTGACGCATGAATTTCTTGCAATAAAGTAATATCAAGTCTCTTAGACCCAAGATGATTCAAAACTTTTTTTCCATCTCACATAACTTGTGAGATCATCTACATTGAGAGACCATAGTGAGCGTATTTTAGTTCTATACATTTTACCTTTATAGGCTTTCAAATATCAAACTTGAAGTACTGGTATCCCTCGGTGTCAGCTGAGTTTGGTTAAATATCAGGGTATCGATGAATTCTGTCTTAGTCTAGCCTCAGAAACGTGATTATCAGCTGAGGTACTTTCCTTTTGTTAGTGTATATATGAACCACTAAGAACCTCTACCTTTTTATGGACAAGATACGCTTTGAGTGTCCTGCAGGCCACTCCACTGTTTTGAAACTATCCACAACTCAATAAAGCACTACCAACATGTTTAACATAATAATGCAGAAAACAGAAGTATCCTGACACATCTCACTCATTCAGGTAGCCATTTTAATGCAGTACCATCCATCATGCCTTGAGCGGAGATCTAGACTTATCTCTGTCCCTTGAGGGTGTGTCATCATGGTTTTTATCTCCTGCAGGGTGCTTATTTCTCACATGACAAGGAATAGATTACTTAAACTGAAACCCGAGGTGTCGGGTTAGAGGTAGGGTAAGGATAGGGCATCTGTTCAATGCGATCAGAAATTGGCTCCAGGAAAGAAAAATGTATTTCTTGAGTCCCCTCACTCACCAGGGTGACATGCTTCATCATTGGGGCCATCCCAGTTCTCTACGAACTGGTGCGTCTTGCGACTTGTGGAAAATACGTAGGAGCACTTTAAGTTGAAGACTATGTGTAGTGCAGAAAATGTGGTGGAGTGGGCTACAGTGATTAAAAATTCCTTGCTAGTGGGCTAAAAATACTTTATTATCGCTCCTAGGTTGGTATGTCTAAAAAGGGGTGATACAAGGAAAAACTAACTATAATGGGTTAGAAGTTCAGTGTAAGATCAACATGTTTCGAGCCTACCCCAAGCTCTTCATCAGGACCACATAGGGACCAGCCCTGTGTATTCAACTCCTAATAAACCTAAATACGGAAATAAAGAATTAAATAAAGAAATAAACGCTGTAACTAATAAAGCTTGCATTGGTTATACATATGATCACAATGTATCACGTAGTATGTCTGCAAAAATAGAAAAGACATGGTTAGGGGAAAGACAGCCCCCTCTCTCTTGCAGAGTAGGTGGGTACATATATAATGCACTTCCATGCTCTAGAGATGCTCCTTAATGGTGCGTGCAGTCGTCCAGCTCAGAGCGCAGTTTTAACCTATGTTGGTATAAACATGCTGGGTAAACGTGCCGCATAGTGAATGATCATAAATTAAAAACAAAACATACACTTAGTGATTTAGAAACAACACACACAAATAGGGCTAGATAGGTTACGCCTTAACAGTAACACATACTTTTTTGAGAGCAAAACTGTGCTTCATGGACCGCGGGGGGCAGGGTTTCCCTGAAAGTATTATCTGCAAAAAATTTAGGAAAAACGAGGAGGGCTTTGTTAGTCTCGGTGGAGACCCCAGTATTTGAAAAAACAGTCTCTTGTCCTGCCGTACCATTCCTGTGGAGGAAATAGCACTTACTTCAGTATGGGAAGCCTCGCATCTGGACACCTGCTCGTCTCCCCGGCGGACCGCATCTTATCGTGTCGGAGCGGGGGACTGAATAAATATTTCCTGCTTCGCCCGCGTGGAGGTCTTGGGAGACTATACCGCGCGCAAAGCTACACAAGATGGCCGCCGCTAATGGCAAAGGTGACGGCCATATTGGAAGGATACGCGAGTGGGCTCCGCGTTATCCTTCTTTGAGTAACAAAGTTACTGGATGAAAGAGGTTAATTAAGTGATGTAAAATGCAAAAGAAATAAATAGGTGTATTGTATTTCATAAAAACAGATCAGGGAGGAAATAAAAACTGAAAATAGAGAAGGTATATTTTTATATTTACGAGTTCCTTTTACATTTTTTTTTTTTGTTTTTGTTTTCAGAAGACCTTTATTCTGCATAACATTGGTGCCATACATTGTACATTCCGTGACATGCAAGGGCGGGTCAGGCCATATATAGTCAAGTGGATCCTTAATTGAATGACACAGCCATTTAGCCGGTAACCCGGGGGTCCGGCGGCGACATCCATAGTCAGGTATGTACAACATTCTGGTATTCAGTTGCATAAATGATAGGTCTACATTTTATCTTTTATTATGAACATAAACATTGCAGTGTCAGTCAAGCATTAGTGCTGTTGTGTTCAGCGTTCAAGTCCACCCTGAGGATCTGGGAATCCGCTGTGGTTAGTCAGTAGTGGGGGAGCTGTCGATAGGTGGCGGTTCAGACGTGTGTGCACAATGCCGACGCGGGCGCAGCAAGATGTGTGGTGGTATAGCTCACTGAGGCATAGGAGCGCAAGTTCCTTTTAATGGTGGTAAAAAGGATAATGACCAAATGTCCCATTTCAGAAAGTTTTGTACTGTAAAAGTGAGCACACCTGCTAATGGGGTTATTTGAAAGGGTGAATGTTATCAAGGGGTGGTAGCTGATCCTGTATATTTTTATATTCACAAGTTTCTTCTAGTGGTGGTCCAATTCCCAAACGAGACCCTCCCAAATGGGTCAGGAACACAGCACAAATTCCACGAGCGGACCTAGAAGAAAGAATCAGCTTGCTGTTCCCCATCTCCACTGAACACCTCTCAACCAACGATCTCACTTCTCTTTACAACACCTATATGACGCTTACCCTGGATCAAATTGCTCCCTTGAAGCCAAAGAAAACTAGGAACATTCCCTCTAAATCTTGGTTCCCCACTAACATCAATGAGGAGAAAGGCATCTAAGAGCCGCAGAATGAACCTGGAGGAACAATCCCTCAACCCTCCATCGTGATCAACTCCAAGCAGCCTGAGGGCGTACAAAAACCACATCAAGAACAAAAAGTCAACTTTTTTCTGCCTGGCATTAGACAACGCAAAAACCGGCCCAAAGAACTTTTCAATATCATAAGGAATCAAACCTCCAAACCCATACCTCCCTTAACTCAGCCATCCAAAGCATGGTGCGACAGCTCCGCAACCTTTTTTAACGACAAAATCGGCAAGAACGACCTCGCACTGGGCTTAAATCCCATCTCTCAATGAGATCAAACTGTCCAAAACCCCGATCAATGCTTCCGTGAAATCTCCAAAACAATGGTCTTCATTTACTCCCATCCAGGAAGCAGAGATAGTCAATCTAATCTCCAATGCTAAGCCCTCAGCCCACGCCCTGGACCAGCTTCCGCCTCTCCTGACCAAAGACCTGAAGCTAGTCCTAGCTCCAATATGGTGCAAGATCATTAACAGCTCATTGAGCTCCGGAATCGTACCAGACTGCCTCAAGGTTGGGCAAGTCACACCACTATTATAGAAACCAGGACTAGACACTGAAGATCTGAATAATTTCAGACCAGTCTCGAACCTTCCTTTCTTGGCCAAAATCATGGAAAGATGTGTACTCCCTCAGCTTACCCAGCCCTAGAAGTCATCAAACTAAGAGATCCCCACCAATCGGGCTTCAGAAAGGGATGCAGCACCGAAACGGCAATCCTTAATGTCATAGACTACCTACTCAAGTCACTAGACTCGGATCAATGCTACCTTCTCAACCTCCTAGATTTATCGCCCGCATTCGATACAGTCAACCACAATCTACTCCTAAGGGTTCTGCAAGAAAGAGCTGGTCTACAAGAGACAGCCCTTCACTGGTTCTCTTCCTTTCTTCACAACCGATCACAGAGAATAAAAATCAAAAACTTCTAATCCGATCTCCACCCTGTCATCAGAGGTGTTCCACAAGGGTCTGTATTCTCCCCCCAGCTCTTCAACATCTACATCGAACCCCTCACCTCTCTACTCAGAAAATGTAACATCCCCTTTCATCTATATGCTGACGCCACGCAGCTCTATCTGGAAACCTCCTCAATAGATGACATCCAGAGTCTAAATAACATGCTCAAGGAGGTCCAAGAATGGCTCACCACCAACCACTTGAAACTGAACGAAGAAAAAACAGAAATACTACTCATTTCCAACAAAGATCATAACCCTCAAATCGAAAAATGGCTCAAAGCCATAGATGCCCTCAATGGTAACCTCTCCTTGGCAGACAGAAATCTCTAGCGTCTGCCACCTCACCTCAGCCACCAGATTAGTAAATCTGAACAACAACTCCACATGTAAATTGAGGAATTTCACGAACTGCAACACGACAGGGGTAGTGTACCAGATCACGTGCTCATGCAATCTCCACTACGCGCGGGAGCAGCCGGGTATGACTACGTAGGGATGACAACTAGGAAAATCAGCACCAAGGATAGTGGAACACCGAAGCAACATACAGTGTAAACGTACAACTACGAGAACGACCACCTATTTCCTAGAGAAACAACACACCCCTAACGATATGAGGTGGGTGGTACTGGAACGCATTAAAAGCAAGGAGAACCTTGAGAAAAAGTTACATAAAAAAGAACAACCCTGGGTGTTCAAATTACGTACGGACGCCCAGGGCCTAAATGACGATATCCCCTGGGGCCAGTTCTGCTAATACTGAAAGACACGCACTATAGCCATGAGCCGTCAGAACTCAGGAGTATGATCCACGTGAATATATGTGCACAGCAATACAAAGCTGTTACGGAGTTAGCATATAGCTGACATAATGCCTCTTGACCTGCGGCTACTATGGTTACTCATACACTCGCAGTTAGAGGGTACCCTGTCCACCCTTTAGAAAATCACGTGGCAAAAGATCTGTGCTGCGGCAAAACACAGAATCTGTTAATACGATCCAATACCACCCCTTGATAACGTTCACCCTTTCAAATAACTCCATTAGTAGGTGTGCTCACTTTTACAGTACACAATTTCGGATATGACACATTTGGTCATTATCCTTTTTACCACCACTAGAAGGAACTTGTGAATATAAAAATATACAGGATCTGCTAATTTGATCCAATACCACCCCTTGATAACGTTCATCCTTTCAAATAACCCCATTAGCAGGTGTGCTCACTTTTACAGTACAAAACTTTCTGAAATGGGACATTTGGTCATTATCCTTTTTACCACCATTAAAAGGAACTCGTGAATATAAAAATATACCTTCTTCATTTTGAGTTTTTAATTCCTCCCGATCTGTATTTATGAAATACAATACACCTATTTATTACTTTTGCATTTTACATCACTGAATTAACTTCTTTCATCCAGTAACTGTGTTACTCAAAGAAGGATAACGCGGAGCCCACTCACGTATCCTTCCTACATGGCCGTCACCTTTGCCATTAGCTGCGGCCATCTTGTGTAGCTTCACTCGTGGTATAGTCTCCTAAGACCTCCACGCGGGCGAAGCAGGAAGCATTTATTCAGTCCCCCGCTCCGACATGCTAAGAGGCTGTCCGCCACTGACCTACCCATATCCTGCCGTGAGGGCAACGGCTCGTCAATCTTCATACCAGCGGGCACCAGCAGGCGCCATGAGGGGAACGGCTGCTCAAGAGGCCGCAACACCGCCTACAACCACCGCGGGGGCCTGACCCACAACTCCCAGGTGTCCCAGAGGCCAGGTCGCGTTTCTGATGCTATCACTGCGCCCGGAGGCGCCTGAAAAGCGAGGGGCGCCGAGCGCTCAATTGGACATATGTCACTGACCTACCCATATCCTGCCGCGAGGGCAACGGCTCGTCAATCTTCGTACCAGCGGGCACCAGCAGGCGCCGTGAGGGGAACGGCTGCTCAAGAGGCCGCAACCCTGCCTACAACCACGGCGGGGGCCTGAACCACAACTCCCAGGTGCCCCGGCGGCCAGGTCGCGTCTCTGACGCTATCACTGCGCCCGGAGGCGCCTGAAAAGCGAGGAACGCCTCTCGCCCTGTGAGTCGCGCACGGGAGCAGCCGGGTGAAGCCCGGGTCAAGGTGCGGGGCCATCTGTGGCCATCAGGGGCCAGAAGAGGCCGGGCAGGGCCACCCCCATAAGGAGTATAAATGGGTAAGCGGAAACAAGTCTGTAATGAGGGGTCTGGGGGCCAGAAAGCCAAGGTGCCCAGAAAAGCAGAGACAATAATCTCCTATCTGACTTCAGCTGTGGGAGTGATTAGTAAGGAAATCGCTAACGCTGAAAAAGAGCTAGGCATGTCATCATCAGCGGGGGGCGATATTGACACTGGTGAAGAGGGAGTCACACAAGACATTGTCCCCCCACAGCCGGGCCCCTTGGTTGACCCTGGTTCCTCGCTAATTTTTGTCCCTGAAACGAGTGCAGGTACCCAGGCATCATCGCCCCATAAGGAGGATACCCAGAGCATATCTGGGCAACAAGGAAAGGGGGGCAGAGCCGCGAAGAAATGCCAAAGGAAGACCAAGCACTCTAATAACTGTCTTCCAGACATGGACGATGAGTTAACTAATAGACTGAGTTTGAAAATTGAAGGTTTAATTGATTCACACCTGGAGCCCGTCTTGACAAGTATCGCGAAAGATATAGTGGACACGTTAAACACATGTGTAGCGGGACTATTGAAGAGATGCGAGGCAATAGATATGTTTATTTAAGAATATCGCAGGTCTCTGAGCCTAGCACCCACCATGCAGAACCCCATCACTACCAATCCTAGTCGGTCAATTATCGCTGCGACTTGTGTTTCGGGAAATCCGCCTTTAAATGTTAATACTCCGGCTGTAGATATGGTAACCACTGTAAATGGCAAACACCCCCTCCCTAGGGCACTTATACCAGAAAAGGCCAATAGGCATAGTCCAGTAGTCTTACATCAACCTGCCAAAGAGTTATCCCTCGTTCCCTGCCAATCCAAGCTGCATCTTCCACCTCAGGCCGCACCCTTAGTAGCGGTCCTAACAGGGGTACCTCCTCTTAAGTCGAATGCGGTAGAAAGTACCCAGGAACTAATGAGAATAACTAGGAATTGATGTACTCAGTATTCTAGTGGGGAAGCAGACATCGCTGATTGCATCAGTATGGTTAGATGAGTGGAGTGGGTGGGTCCAAGAGAGAAAACACTAAAAGGTGATTGTGTTGTCATTCATTTTAAGGCACAGGACATGGCAAACCGACTTTATTGGGACGGGTCAGAACTGACAAACTCAGGTATTAGGCCGCTTCCCCTGGGATTTTTCTATCCACCATCCACACGAAGGGAGCGGATTTTGGAAGCCCAGCCAATTAGACGCCCTATACTCCCCCTAAACGCCCCATGTTACCCACAGCACAACTCAGCAGGGAACTCACTGCGGGCCGAAGAGACTCCCAGTAATTCGGGAATGCCATTATCCATTCGTTTTTCTCCCTTATCAGGAATGGACGAAAACAACGGACTAAATGGTAACATAGTCATTGCAACTCATACGATGAAGCAAGTCCCGCCCTGCAGAATTGTAAGCTGGAACGTAGCAGGTGTAAGGGCAAAGATGGGGGATGAAAAATGGGTGGGGTTCCTAAAAACGTTTGACATAATCTCACTTCAGGAGACCTGGGACCCAACGAATTGTTTCTTCTTAGATGGCTACCAGCACTTTTCTATCCCAGCTCAACGTAGTAGGGCGGGCTGAGCTAAGGGGGGCCTGACAAGCCAGTTCTCCTTAGAACTAAAGGGCTCGTTTACCCAACTTGACATGGGTTCTGATAACAGTCTAATAGTGGAATTGTCAGTATCGGGGTTAAATAAATACTATTTATAAATTTTTATAACTCTATGGATAGCGCAGACAATAACTTAGCGCTATTAGAAAAGTTTCTTTTATCATATTCTTTAAAGTCAAATACATTCGAGATCATATTTATGGGAGACTTCAATACTCACCCCTGTGATAAATTGTGTGGTTCTGAAGGCTTTGAGGGTCCCCCGCTTTCAGTCCTGTCTCATTTTGAACACTCAAAGCAGGGTGAGGACCTGGAACTATTTCTAGCTAGCTGGAACCTTTATGAGTCCAGCTGTGCGAAGGCTAGTACTAGGACCCCAACGTTTAAGGGGAGAGACAGGGGGTCAATCATAGACTATATTTTCTTAACATCTTTTATGCTTTGTAGAGTTTTAAGTTATCTTACGGAGGTCTCTGTCTATAGTGATCACAACCCTGTGATACTAGAGATGGAACCGGGAGGCCTCCTTTGTTTTAAGGACGCGCCGCAAAAGGGGGGGGGGGGGGATGTGACCTTGATTCACCAAGGTAGAAGACTGAGATGGTCCAAAGTGGTCCCCGAAAGCTTTTTAGGTGAGGTATTACCCAAGGTGGAAAGGGAGGTTAACATATGTCTGGATACTGAGTCACAGGGTGCACATACGATCAACGCCTTTGGTATCATCTGTCAACAAATTAATCTAAGCCTACAGAGAGAGGGAAGGCAGAAAATTCATACTGGTAAGAGGTGGTTCAATAGCAGCTGCTCCAGAGCCCATGCTGCCCTTCTTAAAGCATTAAAAGCTTCTCCAAAGGACAGGGGGGTCATAGCTAGCCTTAGATCAGCATATAAACAGGCATTATTAACTAGAAAACGGGAACTGAAGGAGGAGGCCTGGATCAAACTTCTATCTCCCGAAGTGATGCGAGACAGCGGGAATTTCTGGGCCACCATAAACCAACCCTTGTTCTCAGACGATGAAAATTCCCCCTTGAGTTGTAATATTCCCGATCGTGACTGGATTGATCATTTTCAGAAAATCTACAGGTTGCCAGGCGACGACCATAGGACAGACTATAGTCTCCCGGAGAATGTTACCCCAGCGGTGGTCTTTGATGCCACCGAAGTGTAAATGGCCATTGGAGAAATGTCACAGAATAAGGCCCCAGGCCCTGACGGGCTCCCTGCTGATTTATTTAAAGCTGCTCCACATTTCTGGTCCAAAATTGTGTTAAATGTGTTTAATTCTCTGGGACCAAATAGTATGCCACCTACCTGGGCCACCTCAATTATAGTTCTAGTTTTTAAGAAGGGAAACAGACAGGAACCGTCCTGTTACAGGCCGATTTCCCTTATCGATTCGTCTGTAAAAATATTTGGGCCGTGTGGTCCTACGTAAATTAACAGATTGGTTGTCTGAAAGAGGGGTCCTGTCCAATGCACAGTACGGTTTTAGAGCCAAAAGGAGTACCCTTGACCAATGTCTTAACCTCCAACTTTTAATCAGCAAGTACACTATAGCTAAGGAGGGGTCACTTTATATGTGGTTCATGGACCTCTCCTCAGCATTTGACATAGTCAATAGGTCAAAGCTGTGGCATATATTATTAAACATGGGTATCGACCCACCATTAGTGCACTTTCTAGCAGACCTGCATTCTGGTCTTTTAGCTGCAATTAGAGTAAATACTGAGGGGCGATGTACAAGTCATTTTAGGTCAGAGAGGGGGGGTCAGACAGGGGTGTATTCTGGCCCCCCTCCTGTTTACACTATACATTAACGCTCTGGAGCCTGCTTTGGAGGATGTGTCACATGATGTACCGCGTATTGGGGAACTGGTTATTCCAGTTCTCCTGTACTCCTGTCCTCCTGGCTCTCACAGGGGTAAGTATAAAGAACAGTGGTCCTTGACTTTGATTTGAACAGACACTTATATGAATATCATTTGTTTCTTAGTTATGCGATTAAATCTGCATGCATTGATTCAAGCAAAATAACGGGAGGGATGTATTCAAAAGTGGACAATACCCAAAAGTTTAACACATTTAGCTTGGAAGAACAATAAGATTAGAAAAACAATAGAAGTATAACCACACTGTGGATGTTTGTTATATCAAAAATTCACATATTTATTTACAGTTTGATAAAACAGTTTTTTAAACGGCGCAACAGACTATCGAGAGTATAGTCGGTGAGGAAGGAAAAGGGGTGCTCTGGTGATTCAGAAGAAAAGGAGAATAGACAAAAGTGGTATACTGTTAAATATTTACATAACACAAAGCGGGAAGAACCTCCGCTATCATATGGGCCTGTCCCCTGTAAATGTCAATTAGGGGGGGGAAAAACACAATTAAACTGAGAGGGGTACAGGCAAATCAATTAGTAAGCGTCGACGTTTCGACCCTGGTGCTCTTGGGATGTTTGGGACCTCGGCTGCGGGTCTTCTTCAGGACTATGGTGATGGAAGGGGGGGGGAGTTGGGGCGGGCAGGGAAGGAAATCTTGGCCGTGATCCAACAATTGGTCTGGATTAAACACCAGTAATGCTGTTCAAGTTAGGACCTCCGTCCACGCTTCTAGGGGGTGGGTCACCTAATGTCTTGTTGGTGGTCAGATGATACAATTTAACTTTCTATCAGGCTGGTATTCTCAAAGGTGGCCGTTAATAGTGAACGATAGCGGGATCCTACCGCTGCCCCCTCGGTGGTGGTGGTGTATTGAGAAACCAGCGTTGCCTCTATCGTTTGAGGTCGCCCTTCTATTAGCGTAAGTATCACTATCAGGTACTCGAGTTACCTCTGGTAATATTCAGTCGGGCTGGGTACCGCAGGACAGCTTATACCGCAGGACAGCTTCTACCGGCGTTTGTTCTGTCCTGCGGTACCCGAGGGGGCACCGGTAGGATCCCGCTATCGTTCACTATTAGCGCCCCCCTTTGAGAATACCAGCCTGATAGAAAGTTAAATTGTATCATTTGACCACCAACAAGACATTAGGTGACCCACCCCCTAGAAGCGTGGACGGAGGTCCTAACTTGAACAGCATTACTGGTGTTTAATCCAGACCAATTGTTGGATCACGGCCAAGGTTTCCTTCCCTGCCCGCCCCAACTCCCCCCCCCCTTCCATCACCATAATCCTGAAGAAGACCCGCAGCCAAGGTCCCAAACATCCCAAGAGCACCAGGGTTGAAACGTCGACGCTTACTAATTGATTTGCCTGTACCCCTCTCAGTTTAATTGTTTTTCCCCCCCCCCCTAATTGACATTTACAGGGGACAGGCCCATATGATAGCGGAGGTTCTTCCCGCTTTGTGTTATGTAAATATTTAACAGTATACCACTTTTGTCTATTCTCCTTTTCTTCTGAATCACCAGAGCACCCCTTTTCCTTCCTCACCGACTATACTCTCGATAGTCTGTTGCGCCGTTTAAAAAACTGTTTTATCAAACTGTAAATAAGTATGTGAATTTTTGATATAACAAACATCCACAGTGTGGTTATACTTCTATTGTTTTTCTAATCTTATTGTTCTTCCAAGCTAAATGTGTTAAACTTTTGGGTATTGTCCACTTTTGAATATATCTCTCCCATTATTTTGCTTGAATCAATGTATGCAGATTTAATCGCATAACTAAGAAACAAATGATATTCATATAAGTGTCTGTTCAAATCAAAGTAAAGGACCACTGTTCTTTATACTATTCATACCCAGGTCCTTTGATTCTGTGGGTGAACCCCATTGATTTAATGGTCTCACAGGGGTAAGTCTGCAAAAACTGTTGGATGCTTTTGGAACCTTTATGGAGGAATTAGACTTGAAAATTAATACAAAAGAGTCTCAAGTCATGATTACAGGAAAGGCCCGTAGGGACTCAAATGTCAAAACCTTCTACTGTTGTGGGGAAGTAGTCCGTAGGGTACCCACATTCCCATACCTTCTTTTTGATGAAGGTGGTAACTGGGGCCCTGAAAAAAACAGCCGTAGTATGGCTTTCGCTAGAACCGCATCTGCACTTATGGGCTTCTCAAAAAAGCTAGGGGCTAGGCCGATAGAAGCCCTTATTAAGGTTTATAAAGCCAAATGCCTAGCGGTAGCCACATATGGTTGTCAGATATGGGGCTACTCGCCCCAAGTTAAAATCCAGACTATTGAGAATAAATTCCTCAGATCAGTTCTGACTGTCCTTCAGTCATCTCCAACATTCTCTATTCATACTGAGCTGGGGCTTGGATACGTAACAGGCCAAATCAAAATAGCCCCGCTAATATGTTGGTTGAAAACATGGTTGAACCAAGAAATTACTTTGAACCACACTATATTGTTAGACTGTTTGAAGCTGGATAAGTCTAATAAAATTCTTTGGTTGACCTATATAAAATCGGGTTTTCACAAGTTGGGACGTCCTGAACTCTTTTCGTCTCCAGATTCCATAGTGAGGAAGGACATCGGATTGACGAAAAACGCTATGATGAACTTACTCTCTCTGGAGCGGGAGGAGGTAGAGTTGATGAAACCAACTGTCAGAACTAATTATGCCCTTATTAGCTCCCCAGGCCCTGAACCTTACCTCACCATAGTTAATCACCCCTTTCATCGGCACCTTCTAACAAGATTCCGTTTTAATCTGTTTCACTTCTCTATAGGCTATTTTAAAAATTGGTGCCCCCCAGAGCGGGCAGATCCCTGTCAATGTGATGATTTCTCGAACCAGGACACCTTACATTTTATTATGTTCTGTGAACATTATCGAGAAATCAGAAAGAAATTTTTGTTCCCAATTCTGAGGGAGGTGGGTTTTATACAGGTCAGGTCAGCCCTTTTGTATTTACAACAATTAAATACCCCACAAATAATATTTCATGTTGCTAGTTTTCTAGTTTCTGCTACCCGGTTAAGGAATACGATTACTAAGGTCACACCTATCCCTGTTGATATCCTATGAATTAGATTGTCTGTTATTTTATTCCATGATTTTATTATAGGACAATAGTCCCTCCAATTTTTTTATCATATTTTTAAGACATATTTATATTGTATAATATTTGCACTGACATAATGAACTTCTTTGTCTATGATGTTTTTCCTGTGTAATTAATTGTTGTATTGTACTATGTCTTTTTATGATATTAATTTATCGAATAAAGTATTTGAATGACTGACTGACTAACTGGCTGTCCGACGGGGAGACAAGTAGGTGTCCAGATGCGAGGCTTCCCATACTGAAGTAAGTGCTTTTTCCTCCACAGGAATGGTACGGCAGGACGAGAGACTGTTTGCAGACACTAACAAAGCCTTCCCCGTTTTTCCTCAATTTTTTGCAGATGATACTTTCAGGGAAACCCCGCCCCCTGCTGTCCATGAAGCTCAGTTTTGCTCTCAAAAAAGTATGTGTTACTGTTACCTATCTAGGCATTTTTGTTTGTGTTGTTTGTAAATCACCATGTGTATGTTTTGTTTTTAATTTATGACCATTCACTATGCGGCACGTTTACCCAGCATGTTTATACCAACATAGTTTAAAACCACGCTCTGAGCTGGACGACTGCACGCACCTTTAAGGAGCATCTCTAGAGCATGGAAGTGCATTATATATGTACCCACCAACTCTGCAAGAGAGAGGGGCCTGTCTTTCCCCTAACCATGTCTTTTCTATTTTCGCAGACATACTACGTGATACATTGTGATTGTATGTATAACCAACGCATGCTTTATTAGTTACAGCGTTTATTTCTTTATTTAATTCTTTATTTCCGTATTTAGGTTTATTAGGAGTGGCATACACTGGGCTGGTCCTTGTGTGGTCCTGATGAAGAGCTTGGGGTAGGCTCGAAACATGTTGATCTTACACTGAACTTCTAACCCATTATAGTTCGTTTTTCCTTGCATCACCCCTTTTTAGACATACCAACCTAGGAGCAATAATAAAGTATTATTATCCCACTAGCAGGTATTTTTAATCACTGTAGCCCACTCCACCACATTTTCTGCAACACACATAGTCTTCCACTTAAAGTGCTCTTACGTATTTTCTGAAAGTCGCAGCACGGCCCAGTTCATAGAGAACTGGGATGGCCCCAATGATGAAGCATGTCACAGTGGGGAAACCCTGGTAAGTGAGGGGAGTCAAGAAAGACATTTTTATTTTTTGGAGGCAACTTCTGATCGCACTGATCAGATGCCCTATCCTTACCCTATGACTAGGTCCTCTAACCCGACACTTTGGGTTTCAGTTTAAGCATAATAAAGGAGGGCGGACCTAGCTCTAAAAACCTCTACCTCCCCTTTCGTTTTGATATAGGAATAGATTACACCAGGGTATTATCAGGCAGATCAGAAAAGGCAGCAGCAGAGTGTGCTCCTCTGCCAGGGGGTGTCAACGCCACTTCTATCGAAGTTTGTTTTAGAGGTTCCAAGTAGCGTTCAAGATCCAATGGGTTATAAAATTCTCTTGACCTGCCTTCGAATGTCACAACATCATCGCAAGATCTATGAGGACATACTTAATACCTCTCTACCTGTGAAAGGAGCGTAAAGCTACAATTGTTTTACTGAGCCGATTGGTCTCAGAAATCAGTTGCAAACTTAATTTTAGAACCTTTGTAGGTGTTGTTCATTTTCTGGAGCTTGAACTGCATGTGCCAGTGTCGCAAAACATACATTATCCTGGATCTAAATGCATCCATTTTATTGTTTTTCTTTGGCTCAATCTGTGTCTCCTCTGAAATTCAATGGGTGGTCGCAGGTTGCCATTCAGCAATTTCAGAATAAAGTTGCTTGAAGGTCCTGGATTTCATTCCCTTTTTCAAATTCTGTCAGCTCATAGAGACGAGCATTAGCCCTTCTACTTTTATCTTCAGGATCAGTGACCCTCTGATGCAAGTTTTATAGGTCTGGTCACCAATCTAGAGCCTGGAACACTTTTTTCTCTACAGCCTCAAGTCATTTTTCAGAGCTCTCGATCTTTGCTTTAAGGAATAACACTACTCTATGTATTGATTTCAGTTTCCTGATTGCTTCTAGTGATGACACCTCAACCGTGCCATTCTTGATTCAGGGGCAATTTGATGCACCTTATTTTTGCTACCATCCAGCGCTCCCAGAAACAATAGCTGTCGGAAGGCCTTGTTCCCAGACATCTACAACAACCAGAGAATATTTTTTTTTGCAGACTCTACCTTACTAGCTAAACACAAAAGAAGTGTGGCCTAGTGTTGTGCTGTACCATTGGAGTCATTTACGAGTAACAAAAAGCTTTTCCAATGAGTTTCGGTTCAATTTACAAGACTTGGCTGTAGGAAGTTAGCATCCTTTATGTGGTATACCCCCAGATGTTTGCCCTACCTGTTGGAACTGGCATTAGAACTTTGTGCACATTACCCCTGCTAACCAGTAGTAAAGCGCCTGTACTTCTCCTTTGTACATGGTCTAATTCGCATAACCCTAATAGGCATATTTAATTTTCCTATCAGTCCCTAGTAGATGGTACAAGTGTATCCAGGGCCTGTAAGTTAAATGTCTATTGTGCCATCATTACAGTGCAAACATGGCTTCAAGCCTACCATTGTAGCTTGACTCTAGCAGTGTAAAAACTTCAATTTGACCTGTTAAAACAAACACATTTGACAAGGAAAAACCTCCTTTTTAAATCTTAATACGTCACCCCTATGTAGTCCTTGTAGCCGACAAGGCAGTGTGCATGGTATTTAAAAGTATGACATGTAGAAATGTAATGTTATATGTCCTTACAGTGACTAGCACCTAAATCTATTTTTCATTTTCAGTCTGACAGTCCTAGATGTCCTATGTAGACAACCAGAGTACAGATTAAAATCCTAATACTCTCTCTCAGGAATTGGACCAGCTAAAAAATAATTGAGCAACTATTTTAATAGTTAGTATAAATCCAATTCAATTGTATAGGCGCATTTGCAATAAATATTAAGGAAAAGTATCCTTTTAGAAAGGTACATTGTCCCTGCCGGAAGTTAGTGGAGGCTAATTTGGTTCGCTCTCTTGCTTTACCCAGCCAATAATTAGCCTTGAGTAGGTGTGAATAGGTCTGTAATGCCCCCCAGAAGCAAACAATAGGCTGACCTGAATAGGCAGAAAAGACTCCTCTGAATATGCCCGGTGAGGGCTGTGGGCATCCTTTTTGACACTACAGTGTCAAATGCTGCTTGAGTGCCAAAACAAGCTTCACGTATAACTCTATCAAGGCTCAGCTGATGTTTATACGGAAACGAGAGACAGGAGACAGATGAATACGTCCCAACTTCCCACCACCACTAGTCCGCCAAACAAAGTCAAAGCAGGACCAGTGTGCAGGGGGAAGAGGGGAAACAAGGGGAGAAGAAACTGAAGAGGGTCCCTCAGCACAACCTGGTCAGCAAGGATACTGAAGAGGATCCCTCGGCACGACCTGGGCAGCAGGGATACACCAAGTATTGTCAATAACCTACTCTGAGACCTACTGTAACACAAATATAACCACTAATAACCATCAAACATATATCACAGATGTCTACCTGGTTTGTTCCCCTCTTCCACTAGTTTTCAACAAATGAAATCAGGAATCAATAAATAATACTGCATGAAAATAACAGAGAGAGAAAATTATCGAGGGCACATGGATTTAGGGTGTAATGATGTAATATAAATAATGCTTACCAGTAGAGGTATTGTAGAAAATTAGCTCTTAGCCCAAAAATAATAAAGGCTGACTAAATTGAATCAGTCTAAGTAAGGTAACAAAATATGCAAACAAGGAGGAGGCTAAACATGTTTCATCTCCTTGATAATCAGGAGTTTGAGATGTTGGCTGATATGGGATTGAACAACCAGGAAGAACTGGGCATAAGGTGCCTCCTTGCTTCAGGAGTTAATGCTGCTGACTGGACTAATTCTCACAGCCAGGAAGAACTAAACATAAGATGCCTCCTTACTTCAGGAGAACGCAATTCTGACCTCAATGAATTATGCCATCAAGAATATATGCCTCAAAGAAATGCAGATGCCTAAAATTACCACAGGTGTCCTTCAGAGAAGAATATGCGATCAACACAAACACAAGTGCTAGCGCGTTACCACATTGGTAAGTATTCTCAGTATTCTGGTGTTTGTTATGGAGGAGAGGCCCCACCAAGGGAAATGCGGCTGTGGTGAGTGAGGAGGCGGAGTCCACGCCTCGAGGAGCTGGGCGTCAGAGAATGAGGCTGCTGCTGCTGTGACCGGAAGTGAAGCCATGCAAACCAGACAGGAAGGAAATGCTCGCCAGACCTCGAACGTGAAGCGCTCCTCCCATCCGGAAGAGGATATTTATGGGAGAAGAGCCCTGCCCCTGCTGCTGACTGCAGCAGGGACGTAGCAGTTATGACAAACACTTGGGGCATATTTGAAAGGGGAGAGAATAGAACGCCAACACAGTACTTGTTTGTCTGGTTGCTGATGGGCTCTGCGTTTGTCCTACCAGACGTCTGTCTCTGGTTGTGCTGTGGGTACAGTACTTGCTCCAACCTGAATGTTAGTGTTAGATGTGGGAGGACACTAGGATTTATATAACCACCGAGCCCCAGACAAGAACTGGGGAAGGGAACCAGAGGCATGGGGTGCTAGGAGCAGGCAGCCTCCAACATATATTGTTCAGCACAAATGGAGCCGCTCCCAGTTAGGTGACCTAGGCGCTACAGTGTTAATTTGTGACTGTAGGCATCTCAACAAAAGTGAAGTACTGGTCTCACACACCACCAGGATTCTATTGTGCCCCCACCATGGTGAATATGGTCGACAATTTTCTGCCAATTGGCCCAGTAGGGTCCATGGAATTCATCAGGACTTAAAGATCTGAAATCGGCTCCGCTCTTACCAGGCTGTTATGAGAGGGTTCCACTAGGGGGACAATAGAATCCCCAACACACTGATCACTTATTTTAATCACTATATGGATGCCATTTATATTAAAATTGTTTTGACATCTATAATGGCCTTTTAATCTCACTTTTTGTCTGTAAGGGCCCCCACTTAGTTTAGAGGTGCATCCCTGTTGTCAGTTCTATGCCCGCCCTCTATCCAAACAAGTTCTATAGAGAGCGAGGACTGGTCAATGATGAAGCATGACACCAGGTGGTGTGTGAGACCAGTCCTTCACTTTTTGGGAGATGCCTACACTCACAAACTAACACCGTAGCACCTACGTCACCTAACTGGGAGCGGCCCAATTTGTGCTGACCAGGACTATCATAGTACAATATATATATCATGGGTAGTGTTTACCCGAAACGCGTCATGCCCAAAGAAACAGAGAGGTTATAATAAACTGACCTTTGTACCGGAAAACTGCCTGGTGGTCCGTGATTTCTGCATGCCGCGTTGGAGAAGCAGAAAGTTGGTGGAATATATATATATATATATATATGAAACTAAACAATGCAACCGGAGTGGGAAAGATAAACAATATAACTGTAACCAATCTTTCGTATATAACACTAAACACAGCAGAGTTGCAGTTGTTATCCCTGGGACTATCCTTTGCTCCAGAAAGCACCTTTGATTATGCATCAACACGAATGGATATTTACAAAGGAATTAGAAAATTAAAATTGCGAAAACACCATTTGCTCAAAGGTGATACAGAGAGATCAACATCGGAAATGCCAAACAAACAGAACAAATATTCAATACTCAAGAAAGAATATTCATTGATGAGTTGACGGAAATGGCATCTACACAAACACAGAGCAGTGGAACACAACCCGTGAGTGAAATGATGCCAGGAGATGAAAATATTGGAATATGTACTACTAAATTCAAACCTCGGTCAAAATTCGTCCCAATTATGCCTAGAGACGGAATAGATATCTACCATTAACAAATCACGAAGGAACTCAAAGAGTTAAACATTACTATAAATAAACCCAAAAATAGAAAAAAAAGAAAATTGGAAACTAGATACAATCAACTGATGAGCAAATTATCCAAAAATAGACAAGTGGTGATACGTAATGCTGATAAGGGTGGCAATTTGGTAATCTGGAAAAAATCTGATTATTTACTAGAGGCCCAAAAACAACTAATGGACAAAGACTGTTATTGCAGATGTGATCAGAGCATATTGAAAAAGACAAATGAAAAGTTATATGCAAAGTTATTAGCCTGGAAGAGCAAGGGGCTTATAAATAAAGAGGAATTTCTATTTTTTAAGAACAACACACCAACGACACCAGTGTTGTACTTCATACCTAAGCTCCACAAGAATCCACAAAATGCGCCTGGGCGTCCAATTATCTCGGCAATTAACAGTCTTACAGAACATATGTCCCAGTATATTGACCACTTTCTACAAGACTTTGTCCAGAGATTGCCTTCATACCTGAGAGATACGGGGGACTTCTTGGCTAAAATAAGTGATTTAAAATGGCAATCTGACTATCTATTAATCACAATGGACATCACCTCGTTATATACGAGCATTAGCCACAGAGATGGTATGCGGGCAACAGAATTTTATTTGAGACAAAGAGATGAAATCTATACAGAGCATAGCAGAATGCTCCTAGACATGATGGATTTTTGTTTGTATAATAATATTTTTCTTTTCCAGCATATGTTGTACCAACAAATACGAGGTGTAGCTATGGGGGCCAGTTTCTACCCAAGCTACGCCTGTCTTCATATGGGGTGGTGGGAGGAACTGGTCCTCCATAGAGATTTTAAAAACACACTGAATGACCATGTGAAATGTTGGTGGAGGTATATCGATGATTTGTTTGTTATATGGAGGGGCACAAAAACAGAAGCTGAAATATTTATCAACAAACTTAACCAAAACGAAATCAACCTACATTTTACTGCAGATATCAGCCCCACTAATGTGACATTTTTAGATGTTGAGGTGTATTTAGAAGATGGTAACTTGGAGACAAAAATACACAGAAAACCGACAGCGGTAAACTCCATTTTACACGCTAATAGTCATCACCCCAAACATTTAATACAAAGCATCCCGTATGGGGAAATGCTAGGATTAAAACGTATATGTAGCAGACCACAAGAACTAATGAAAGCCCAGGAATCAAGCAAAATTAGATTCCTACAACGTGGGTATTCTATATCGTGTATTGAAACAGCGATAAAGAAAAGCAACGAGGTAAATAGAGCTTCACTCTTAAAAACAGCCCTAGCAAAAACAAATGTAAACATAGAAGTACCGGAAAAATCTTCACAAACAGAAGAGAATTTTAGAATGATTGTGAGGTACAATAGACAGCACAGGGAAATTAGACGCATAATTCAAAAGAACTGCCCCCTAGTAAAGAACGACCCAATATTGGGTCCACATTTACCAAACAAACCAACTGTTACCCATAGGAGAGCACCAAATATGAGGGACCGTCTAGTAGTAAATAACCCTGTAGAAATCCCAAAAAAGAACTGGCTTAACCAGAGGAAAGGATTGTTTAAGTGCCAAACTTGCAAGGCGTGTTTAAATGGAGTGAACACAAAAGGTTTTGCCCTAGCATTTGGGAAAGGAGAACAACAGATCAAACAAATGCTAACGTGCAAAACGGAATATGTAATCTATATCCTCGAATGCCCCTGCAGACTTAAATATGTGGGAAGCACAAAGTTGCAGGGGCATAAAAGAATTTTGCAACACATACGTGCGATCAAGAATAGAGACCCAACCTATCCGGTTGCCCGGCATTTTAACTAGAAACACCAAGGAGATGTCAGATTGCTCAAATACTTCCTAATAGACACTATACCCCCAAGTAAGAGAGGGGGGGATAGGGATGAAAAACTTAGAAAATTGGAAACCAGATATATTTCTGGAGTTAGATTCTAAACATCCCTACGGATTAAACCAGACGGAAGATTTATATACCGGGTTATGAAAACTGATAAACATCAAATAGTTTGGTAAAACCATACAATATAGATATACTTGGTGAAACAGATAAGAATCACTGACATCTCCCACTTAGCAAAAAACATTGGTGAAGACTCGATAAATCAAAGTGTAAGGATCGAAAACAGTCTCACAAAAATGGAACAAGATTTTATAAACACAAAGCGCACCCTTTTAATCTATGTATATAATCATGGTTTATGATACTCTGGTTGTTGGTTGCACTATTAGAAAATAAGTTTCCTTTTTTTCACCATTTAGGTCTTGCACAAAAATAATTCAATTTCACTTTTCTTTTTATCACTAAACACATACCCCTACCAGAGGCTTCTGAGCAGGGTTATGAATTCCGCTACCAATTCTAAAGGGAATAGTGACACTAATACTCTATATCTGGGATAAGGAAATAAATTGATAAAATTACCAAAATTCCAAAATCAGGCAAACACAAGAATAATGAAATATCATGCTCTGAAGTGTTCATAACAATTTTTAAAGTGTGTAATATATGGTTTTATAAAAAATTCTTATTTATTGAAAGATTTAAATTTGCACTATATTTATACATTATGGGGCACATGCATCATTGTTTCATTTTGCACTTCCTAATTTACGATTTTTAGGGAATCGCAAATTAGGAAATGCAAAATGGGATGCACGTACATTTTCTCAAAATATTTGAGAATCGGTAAAAATCGCAATTTTTACCGATTCTCAAATATTATGCGATTAGCAAAGTGCGAATTCGCAATTTCCATTCATTCCTATGGGCTAAAATGCCCATAGGAATGAATGGGAATTGCGAATTCGCACTTTGCTAATCGCAAATCCTGATTGCATTTCAAGGGTGGAGAGGGGGGTTCAAATGACCCGCCCCCTGCACCCATGAAATGTTGTTTTCGCATCATGTTGCACACACACATGTCCTAAGGACATGTGTGTCCGTAACATGAATGTGTAAAAAACTGCTTTTGCAGCGTTTTTAACACTTTTTGCAAATTTACCGAGTGGTTCAACCACTCGGTAAATTTGACACCCTAATTGCGAATTCGCAATTATAAAAGTAATCATGCATTGCTTTTAAGAAATCGCAAATTTGCGATTTCTTAAAAGCAATCGCATTTTTAGAAATCGCAAAAATGTGCGATTTCTAAAAATGCTTGATGCATTCCAAAAAGCATTTTTGGAATCGCAAACGGCCGATTTTAAGGAAACGCACCGTTTGCGACTCCAAAAATGCTTGATGCATGTGCCCCTCAGTGTATTGCGTAATTTTGCACATTTAACTTTGCACTTTTTGGTATTTATACCAAACGAAACGTACACAACGTGGAGCTTGAGAGGAAAATATGGTTTTAAGTAAATTCTTATTTATTTATTTATTGGCAATGTACGAACTATAAGAACTGTACATAATTTTACATGAGGAACAAAAAGCTCTAATGGTATTTACACCAAGATAAAATGTACTGTATTGCGTAACTTGCACACTAGTATATGCAAATTTGCACGGAATTGTATTTGTTTGCCTATAAGTAAGAAATGTAGAAACAAATGAATTCAAATCTGGTATTTGACCGAGATTAAGAGAAAAATGTCACAATAGTAGCGTTATTTGCACAGTTAAAATAAGCACTGTCACTTTAAAATTGAATCACAGGAAAAGAAGAAAATGTGAAATGTTGGTATTTAAGAAACCTGGTGACCTTTCGCTGTGTCATGTGATCAAGGTACGTCAGTACCGAAACGCGTAATGGCCGACAGAACAGCAGCTAAATAAACCAGCAAATTTTACAACTACTGTGGGTCTGTGCTCCACGTTTCTTTTCTAAGGGAGAGAGCGCTTGCATCTTGCTCGTGGCAGTGGAGTGGCGAAGATATATATATATATACATACATATATATATGCAATTCACAGTCCTGTTCCGCTGCCTCAAATCAGGACCAAGATCCAATCTGCCACACCGGATACCACAGGTACAAACCACTCCACAGCGCAAGGATGAAATATTCTCAAAGTTTATTCACACCAATATATATATATCCAAAACTAGCAGTCCCAACTTCGGGAAAGAGCCAGATGAGACCACCATCTTGTGCAACAGGTACTTTATTCGAAGAACAGCATGCCAGCAAAAAAATCCTTTGAAGGGCCAAACATCATACCAATTCATAGCCAGGCGCGTTTCGAGTGTCTCTCTTCTTCAGTGGCTGACTGGAAGTGCAGGGGGAAACTGATTAAATGGTGTTTCTTATCAAAACGTCTCCCGCCCGGTTGGGCGTGGCTCCACGGCCTTCTGGGAGACGTAGTCCACACCAACTTGAAAACCTTTGTAGGTACGTTTCCACATGCACCAAATGTCCAACAATATCGGTGCAGCTTCAAACAGTCTTTTGCCCTGCTTCTTTGCTGTGCTTCCTGAAGCAGCTGAAGAAGAGGCAACACTCGAAACGCGTCCTGGCTGGCTGACAACATTTGGCAACATTTTGTGCTCGTGTGCAGTTTGTTCACTCACAGGCTGACATTGAATAAACATCTGCTGCGAATCAAGTTGGTCTCCACTGGCTCTCTCTAATGTTTGGGACTGCGAGTTTTGGATTTATAACGGCCTCCCTGGGTCGTGGAGAGAGCCGACTGCTGCGTGTAGCAGGTCCGCTGCGGTGTCATGGGACACTGCCTGTGAGCGGAGGAGATTGAACAGGCTCCCATGCAGTAAAGATCGTGTTCACAGCGGCGATTTCAGCATCAAAGTGGTGGTAATGAACTCTACATCTAGCGCCAGAATTGAATATAGACATTTGTACAAGAGGGCAAGGCGGACCCACAGAGGTAGAGAGGTGCATTGAACTACATCTCCCACAATGCCGTGTGCTACACCCAACTGGGCGGGGGATGTTTGAAATTGAGTTTAGTGCCTGCAAACACGCCCTTTACCTCTTGTCCTTTTTTCATCCAGCAGCTGAAGAAGAGGCAACACTCGAAACGCGTCCTGGCTGGCTGACAACATTTGGCAACATTTTGTGCTCATGTGCAGTTTGTTCACTCACAGGCTGACATTGAATAAACATCTGCTGCGAATCAAGTTGGTCTCCACTGGCTCTCTCTAATGTTTGGGACTGCGAGTTTTTGATTTATAACGGCCTCCCGGGGTCGTGGAGAGAGCCGACTGCTGCGTGTAGCAGGTCCGCTGCGGTGTCATGCGACACTGCCTGTGAGCGGAGGAGATTGAACACGCTCCCATGCAGTAAAGATCGTGATCACAGCGGCGATTTCAGCATCAAAGTGGTGGTAATGAACTCTACATCTAGCGCCAGAATTGAATATAGACATTTGTACAAGAGGGCAAGGCGGACCCACAGAGGTAGAGAGGTGCATTGAACTACATCTCCCACAATGCCGTGTGCTACACCCAACTGGGCGGGGGATGTTTGAAATTGAGTTTAGTTCCTGCAAACACGCCCTTCACCTCTTGCCCTTTTTTCATCCAGCAGCTGAGGAAGAGGCAACACTCGAAACGCGTCCTGGCTGGCTGACAACATTTGGCAACATTTTGTGCTCGTGTGCAGTTTGTTCACTCACAGGCTGACATTGAATAAACATCTGCTGCGAATCAAGTTGGTCTCCACTGGCTCTCTCTAATGTTTGGGACTGCGAGTTTTGGATTTATAACGGCCTCCCTGGGTCGTGGAGAGAGCCGACTGCTGCGTGTAGCAGGTCCGCTGCGGTGTCATGGGACACTGCCTGTGAGCGGAGGAGATTGAACACGCTCCCATGCAGTAAAGATCGTGTTCACAGCGGCGATTTCAGCATCAAAGTGGTGGTAATGAACTCTACATCTAGCGCCAGAATTGAATATAGACATTTGTAAAAGAGGGCAAGGCGGACCCACAGAGGTAGAGAGGTGCATTGAACTACATCTCCCACAATGCCGTGTGCTACACCCAACTGGGCGGGGGATGTTTGAAATTGAGTTTAGTGCCTGCAAACACGCCCTTCACCTCTTGTCCTTTTTTCATCCAGCAGCTGAAGAAGAGGCAACACTCGAAACGCGTCCTGGCTGGCTGACAACATTTGGCAACATTTTGTGCTCGTGTGCAGTTTGTTCACTCACAGGCTGACATTGAATAAACATCTGCTGCAAATCAAGTTGGTTTCCACTGGCTCTCTCTAATGTTTGGGACTGCGAGTTTTGGATTTATAACGGCCTCCCTGGGTCGTGGAGAGAGCCGACTGCTGCGTGTAGCAGGTCCGCTGCGGTGTCATGGGACACTGCCTGTGAGCGGAGGAGATTGAACACGCTCCCATGCAGTAAAGATCGTGTTCACAGCGGCGATTTCAGCATCAAAGTGGTGGTAATGAACTCTACATCTAGCGCCAGAATTGAATATAGACATTTGTACAAGAGGGCAAGGCGGACCCACAGAGGTAGAGAGGTGCATTGAACTACATCTCCCACAATGCCGTGTGCTACACCCAACTGGGCGGGGGATGTTTGAAATTGAGTTTAGTGCCTGCAAACACGCCCTTCACCTCTTGTCCTTTTTTCATCCAGCAGCTGAAGAAGAGGCAACACTCGAAACGCGTCCTGGCTGGCTGACAACATTTGGCAACATTTTGTGCTCGTGTGCAGTTTGTTCACTCACAGGCTGACATTGAATAAACATCTGCTGCGAATCAAGTTGGTCTCCACTGGCTCTCTCTAATGTTTGGGACTGCGAGTTTTGGATTTATAACGGCCTCCCTGGGTCGTGGAGAGAGCCGACTGCTGCGCGTAGCAGGTCCGCTGCGGTGTCATGGGACACTGCCTGTGAGCAGAGGAGATTGAACACGCTCCCATGCAGTAAAGATCGTGTTCACAGCGGCGATTTCAGCATCAAAGTGGTGGTAATGAACTCTACATCTAGCGCCAGAATTGAATATAGACATTTGTACAAGAGGGCAAGGCGGACCCACAGAGGTAGAGAGGTGCATTGAACTACATCTCCCACAATGCCGTGTGCTACACCCAACTGGGCGGGGGATGTTTGAAATTGAGTTTAGTGCCTGCAAACACGCCCTTCACCTCTTGTCCTTTTTTCATCCAGCAGCTGAAGAAGAGGCAACACTCGAAACGCGTCCTGGCTGGCTGACAACATTTGGCAACATTTTGTGCTCGTGTGCAGTTTGTTCACTCACAGGCTGACATTGAATAAACATCTGCTGCGAATCAAGTTGGTCTCCACTGGCTCTCTCTAATGTTTGGGACTGCGAGTTTTGGATATATATATATATATATATATATATATATATATATATATATATATATATATATATATATATATATATATATATATATATATATATATATATATATATATATATATATATATATATAAGGTATGTAAAGCTCCGAAGGTCCGCAAGTACAGCAGGTGAAGCCACACAAACAAACGGGAACCAGCAAGACCCTGGATGGTGCAATATTTTTGTTTATTTAAGTTTCAAGCCCAGCACCAGTCCGCCATGACGCGTTTCGGCTAGAGATAGCCTTGATCACATGACGACGTCATGGGGGCTGACCACCCATTTAAAGTGCAACAGTGCCATCACATGACATAGAAAGGGAAAAAATACTGTTTCCTATTTTTTCACAAAGTTGATAACTGCATAAATGCCGGTATTGCACAGAGAATACAAATCGGTAATGGATGGTTAAAATATCTGTAAAATACATATTCCAAACCCGAATGTAAAACCTCAGTGACCAAATAACATTGTGTAAATTAATGGCAACATTATATAAATATATAGTAACAACCTATAAAATAAGTATAAATGTTAAAACCTATAAATATTCACATATAAATATTGCCATTTAAAATCCATCAGAACAAAGCACCCTTCGTATGTTGAATAGGGCAACAGAGGATAAATGCAAAAGGATAACAAATAATCCTGATTGTTGCACATTCATGTCTGATCAAAGGAAATAATGCCCAAGTGGGCTATACACTAGCACTGAGGTAAAAGGTGAAATTGAATATGTGCAAATACGCGTAATTAGTGCAAGCATGTCATGATGGCAATAAAGTGCTACCAGAGAAAAGTGCAAAATTGTTAAATCAATAAAAATAAGAAAACAGTTACGAATAGGTCAGGAGGGGTCCATGATGCATGTTAGAGTTTCATTCCCCTGGCCTAAACTCAAGTTTACAGGACAATCACAGTACTGATGAGAAAGTGCAATGGGCATGTCACAGAGTGAGCAGATACTATAGATAGGTGTGGCAGTCCTCCCCAGTGTTGAGCTTTCGCAACAGGGACTCTGTCACCTCCCCTCCTCTGGGGGGGAACACAATCTATCACAAAATACTTTAGCAAGGAAGCATCTTTCCCATGAGTCTTCTCAAAATGCCTGGCTACAGGATATGAGGGATCTGCGATGATGATCGCTCGCAGATGCTGTAGAATGCGTTTGTGGACTTGTGGCCTCGCACTGCCCACATATCTTAGCCCGCAAGGGCATTCTAGAACATAAACTGCAAATTCAGATTTGCAGTTTAGTTTTTGCTTGATTTTAATGGGAAACGGGGAAAGTGGTGTGCTCACCTCAGACTTGCTGGTGCCATTTTTGCATGCTTTACAAGTAAAACATTTCAGGAAGCCCTTGCTTTCGTCTAACCAAGATCCCATGACCACCTCTGGGCTGCTAGAGACCAAGCTTTCTTGCATTGGACCGGGCTTTCCGATAAGTTATACTAGGGCATTTGGGCATGACAGGGCCAAAGACAGGATCACTAGAAATGAGGGACCAATTGTCCTTGATTATTTTATGAATACTTTTGTGTTGATTACTGTATCCAATAATTAACCTTGTCTCCTCACCGGATCTATTAGGGGGAGACTCAACCTGTTTAACTCCTGAGCCCAGGAGTACTGTCCTGTCCATTCTGTTGGCTCTCTGTATGGTACTGTCTATAGTTTCTGGTTTGTAACCCCTTTGGAGGAATCAGGCCCTACATTGGGATTGTGCCAGCCGGCATTGTTCCTCACTGCTGCAAATTCTCCTGACACGGAGCATCTCCCCATAGGGGATACTCCGTATCAGGTGTGCTGGATGGTGACTACCAGCGTGCAGTAGTGTGTTACCCGCTGTGGGCTTGCGGTACAACTTAGTATGGAGGCTACCATCCTGGACGAAGATTTCCACATCCAGGAACACAATGGATTGAGTGCTGACGCTGCTGGTGAACTGAATATTGAGATTGTTAACGTTCAGTTCTTTTATAAAATCCGTCACTTCAGTCTCTGTGCCATCCCATATAAAAAACAGATCGTCAATGTACCTTAACCAGAGTTTCACTTTGGTGTTCATTGTGGCAGCATAATCAGTCATGAGGACCTGCTCCTCCCAGTACCTCATGTGCAGGCAGGCGTAACTGGGTGAGAAGCAGGCCCCCATTGCCACTCCCCTGGTCTGTAAAAATAGTTGCTTGGCAAAAAGGAAGACATTATTCTCTAAGCATACAGAGATCATATCTAACAACATTTTCGAATGTTCCTGGAAGCATCCCTCTCTCTTCCCAAGAAAATGTTGAGTGGCTTTGAGTCCATCTTGATGGAATATACTGGTGTATAATGAGGTAACATCCATAGACACCAAAATGTAGTTTGAATTCCATCTAAAATCAATAAGTCTCCTTAGTAAGTCACTTGTATCCAAAATAAAGGATGGCAGCCCTTTTACAAACTCTTGTAGAAAAAAGTCGATGTATTTGCTCATATTTTCCAACAGGCTGTTACAGGCTGAGATGATAGGCCTGCCCGGTGGCTGCTGGTAATTTTTATGCACCTTTGGGATGAAATAGATTACCGGGGTGACTGGGTAATCCTTTTTCAGAAATCTGAACTCATCCATAGTCAGCAGGCCTTTGCTCCTCCAAGCTGAGAGTTTGGAGTAGATTTCATTCCTGGCCGTATGGGCATCCTGCATAGTAATACGCTTGTAACAGTCCCTGTCATTGAGCTGTTTAAGAGCTTCTTCCAAATACATCTTACGCGGCCATAAGACCACGTTGCCACCTTTATCAGATTGTCTTACCACCAAATGTTTGTTTGCTTTAAGCTTCTTCATAAGTTTATGGTACTCACTGTCCCTATAGTTGTAGCGCTTAATTGCATGAGCATTTTGATCTGTAATTCCTTCAATTGTGTGGTTACTCGGTCGTGAAATATATCCACATTGTCCTTAATCATCAGGGGGCAGAATTTTGATTTGGGTTTGAAAGGTGTAGGACACAGTACAGGAAATGGTTCACCTCCAAGCGCTGCCTGATTATCTGTTTGAGAAGGGAACTCCTCCTCCTGAAGCTCCAAACATTCTTGCGTTAGAGCTGCTCCCACAATGGCCACTTCACTGACTTCACTGGATTCATTGTGGGCAATGGCAGCACCCAGAGTCCCACTAGATGTATTAGAGTTCATTGTTTTGCGTGAAGCATGGTATTTACGCAGTTTTAATTTTCGCACATATTTGAACACATCTATCTTGGTTGTGGCATAGTCAAAATCGCCACGAGGACTGTATGTTAATCCTAACGCTAAAATAGATGTTTCCTTTGGAGTCAGAACAATGTCAGTTAAATTGATAACTGCATGAGCATTGGCATTGGCATCAATGGTGACATTTACTCCTGTTGTTGCGCTTGTTGCGCCTTGTTCCGCTGCCATCTGGAACGTGGTTTCTTTTGTCTGCCTCCTGCGTTTACGGCGCTTGCTGCTTTTCCGCCTCTCTGCACGTTTCCTGTTGGCGTGCTGCCGGCAGCTGCCTGGGTTCCTGAGCGCAGGGTTAACTTGCGATCCTGCTGGACCACCTCCAGCTCCTGCGCTGGAGTAAATTTTCGAAACCCCGACCGTTGTTGACGCCTGGCTTCTGTGTCAGACTCACTTTCAGGTTGCGAGCTGTCCCCTGAAACTGAGGACACCTCAGTCTGCCCTGTGATCACTGTAGTGCCTGTAGTATATATATATATATATACTAGCAGCCCGTCCCGACGTTGTCTGGGAGCAATCAGGCTTCAGGGCCCCCGCCCGCCCCGACGTTGTCCGTGGGAGCAATCAGGCTTCAGGGCCCCCGCCCGGCCCGACGTTGTCCGTGCGTCCCCCGGAGCGCACCCGCGGCTGCTTAACCTACCGCAGCCACCGCTCCTCCACGCGCTCCTGAGTTCACCGCTCCTCCCAGCCTGTCCGCCGCTCCTTGCTGCGCTTCACCGCTCCTCCCCGCCTGTCCGCCGCTCCTCCCCGCCTGTCCGCCGCTCCTCACCGCTCCTCCCCACCTGTCCGCCGCTCCTCCCTGCGCTCATGTCCACCGCTCCTCCCCGCGCTCATGTCCGCCGCTCCTCCTCGTGCTCCTGTACGCGGCTCCTCCCCGCACTCCTGATGTCAGCACGCACGTCGCGGCCGGCGCTACTTCCAAGGGACTACTTTTTTTTATCGTAAATTTTTTAAAGAACGTATATTTTTTTATTTTATATAGCCTATGTCCATCTGCAGACCCTGACAATTACAATGATGTATCAGTTGTTTGGATTGGCGCTGTGGTTCCCGAGTTTACCCGCCTCAAAAGTTCCCAGTTCTCTCTTTATAATAGTAATATATATATATATATATATATATATATATATATATATATATATATATATGCTACAAACATCCAAGCATTTACTGCCTCCGCCTTAACGAGAGTTGCGTCGTCACCATGGAACTCCTTGGACTGAGTTCCGCTTGCAATCCATGATAAAACGACCACGCCGTGTGAGATTGTTCAGATTATATTTATTCTGCCGCTGCCATACGCGTTTCGACTACACAGTAGCCTTGGTCACTGGTTACGGTTTGCAAGCGCGCGGCATTCACTTAAAGAAAAAACAATTCATGCAACGTCATCAACATAGCCTGTCAATCGACAGGGAAGACAGACTTTCCGATTCCTTTACTCGTAAAATGTCATTCTACACATTTTGACTCAACATTACTAAATTCATTTTAACCAAATGTATAAGGTCGGTCACTTCATTATTTGTACCACCACAAAAAGGCTTTAAGAATTGCACGAAGTGCAAAGCCTGTAAACAAGGGTCAAACATGAAGGAGGTCATTGTACCATTTAGGAATAAACCCTACACCATCAGGGGCGGCTACTCATGCAAAACGGAGTATGCCGTATATGTTCTGGTCTGCAGTTGTGGCAAATGCTATGTTGGAAGTACCATTCACCAAGCTCATGTGAGAATTCTCCAACATTTGCGTGCTATTACAAACAACGATCCAACGTATCCTGTGGCCAGACACATAAATACTCAACATGATGGGAATATCAAACATATATCCTATTATGTTATAGACAGTGTCCCTAGAAACCCAAGGGGTGGAAACCGTAGACTAGCCTTAAGACGTCTTGAATCAAGATATATAATCTTGTTAAATTCAAAAATCCCAAATGGATTGAATTCAGACGAAGCCTTAACTGTCCACTTATAATCCAGAGCGGGACCCCTCCCGGCAACATGATCCCATTCCTATTTTTTAACTCTGCACGGTATAATCATTTTTGTAAATTTAATTTTGAGTTACAATTTGTACAAATGTTATGTTTTAACATGCATGACACACACTAATACAATGAAACTGTGTAGTACGTCATACACAGTATAAGCAGATTACTTATATATAAGCCAGGCGCAGACATGGGTAACAACGTTTGTATATATATGCAACGTAGCAACTTACTCCACTTGGAGAGGATGTAAAGTGAAGAAAGCACTAGAATTTAGAATTTATTATTTATATATATTTTGCACTTGCACCATAGTGTGTTAACATGAACTGCAACATTTCACGCAATGCACAATGAGGCTTAATTGTTTAGCATCAGCTCGCAGTCATGTTAACTTTGGTAGAAACAATCATACTAAAATAATAATATATCATAATAGGTCTCATGCATTGACATTGTGTAACAGCATAGAGATAACAACGTTTACATTTGCCATGTGTCATTTACCGCTGGCGTCACAGTATGAATTACGGGCAATTTTCTCTAAAAACTACAGAATCTTCTGTGTCTATGTATTAGTGTGTTCAACCATGACTCATTGGTTACTATAACTACGAATAGCCTATCATGTTGTAAGGTCTGTTCGTGATGTGTCAGCGTGTAAAGTGTTATATATACGTATGCCATTCAGAGCAGAGTTAAGTGAGCAAGGCGGAGGCTTCCGCCGAAACGCGTCTGTGCAGCATGTCAGATTAAAACCTTTCTTGAGTTAAAGTCACAGAGTCAGTGCCTTCCTTTCATCAGAGGGAAATGGATTGGTAATCAATATATATATATATATATATATATATATATATATATATATATATATATATATATATATATATATATATATATATATATATATATCAGCACAAATCTTCAAACCTCCACTGCACAGCGGCGAGAGAAGAGACAGACCCCACGCTTTCCAGGCAAGATGTTTATTTAATCCTTGTGCCTTCCAAAATGCCTTTTTTTTTTTTTTTTTTTTCCAGGCAAGATGTTTATTTAATCCTTGTGCCTTCCAAAATGCAACGTTTCGACTACTGACGTAGTCTTGTTCACACACCACATTGCACAAAGTGGAAACTTTTTTTATATCTTATGCAGTGAGGACACACCCTTCCGGGTCCCACCTCCAAACGTGAGTCACATGGTTCAACATTTAAAACAACAGAAACAGAGCCTTAATTAAAGGCACAGTGCACTGTGACGCCCTGTAAGTGTAACATTGTTGCAGTCCAGAATAAAAACATTCATGTAAGCCTATTAACGTACTCACATAGATCACTCTGTGATTCTGTACACATAATTGAATATACAGTGGCATTGTAACTGAATGTTTGAAATAACCGCATGAATGCGTAAAGATTTCTTATGGAGGTTGATTAAGAACAATAATATGCATGAATGCAATGTAAGCTTCACAAAACTCCATAAGAAAATATCTGATTGTTCAACTTTCATGGACTTGTAACATAAATCTATTCATACAAATCATGGCGGTGCCCTGCAGTTTGTTGCTATAGCATAGAACAACCAAAAATATTGACCTTAAAACAACAAAACAGCACCTAAGTGTACTAAACAATTATAAACACATTATAGTCCCAATTTTATATATATGAAAAAATATATATATATGTACATTGTTCATTTTTCCAATATCATAATTATATAAGAACTATTTACATCAAAATTGTGTGCATAAAAAAAGAGTGCTTAAATAAATAAACAGTGTAATGAAGATCACCAAAAAAGAAATTCCCAAGTGTTTGTTTAAAAAACTGTGCTGTCTAGAGAACTAAGCAGCCAGACCTTTAAGAGACAGGACTACAGAATACCTAAAAATAGGTGCTGGAATACAGGATTTCATATATATACACACTATATACAATTTTATTCATTGTTCTCACGTTGTATCCACTATGTAAATGATCTGCAGAGTGTCTGTGCAAAATGTATGTTCCTACAGGAAGTTGTGCAAGTCCTCCGTCGCATTCAACCCATTTATATGCTACAAATATCCAAGCATTTACTGCCTCCGCCTTAACGAGAGTTGCGTCGTCACCATGGAACTCCTTGGACTGAGTTCCGCTTGCAATCCATGATAAAACGACCACGCCGTGTGAGATTGTTCAGATTATATTTATTCTGCCGCTGCCATACGCGTTTCGACTACACAGTAGCCTTGGTCACTGGTTACGGTTTGCAAGCGCGCGGCATTCACTTAAAGAAAAACCAATTCATGCAACGTCATCAACATAGCCTGTCAATCGACAGGGAAGACAGACTTTCCGATTCCTTTACTCGTAAAATGTCATTCTACACATTTTGACTCAGCATTACTAAATTCATTTTAACCAAATGTATAAGGTCGGTCACTTCATTATTTGTAGCATAACTGTGTGTTTGTTAAATTCTTTGGTGTACATGTTAAAGCTGTCAACTCAAAATTTCAACAAAACTTTATCGACATGGACAAGCAACTATAAAGCTGCAAAGTGAACACCCTTCTTGTTACACTTTCTATTCAACCATGACAAAAAACAACAACAAATTTCGCCCAAGTGGGCTTGCCAACTCAGATCGCTGCTCCATCATAGTACAGACCATGATATTCCCAACAATTAGGGTATAATAATCCCTATTAACAGATAACTATATTGGCATGCACGAAAGAAATTTGTCGTTGATGTTGTACACTGAATTGTTGTAAGCATGTAACACCAATTCCACTTTTCAAGTGGATATAATAGAGCTCCAGTGAGCAAATACACCAGTTATGACTTATATAAATAATCTTAACATTATACACATTTTTGGGCCATTGTTGACTGCCAAGTGTAATACACATTACCGGAAGTACAGCCCACAAAATTTACTTAATCCAGATAAATACCAACTATATTTTCAGCAACTGCTACTTGTTATTACCGACTAACTAATTTCATAGATGTCTGTGTAAATCCTCTTCAATATTCAGACCGTTAGGTTGCTAGGTGTTTAACTTGATTATATACCATATATATATATATATATATATATATATATATATATATATATATATATATATATATATATATATATATATATATATATATATATATATATATATATATTTATACACATATACACACTCACACACACACACACACATATATGGCGGTGGTGCAGGGCAGTATATACATTTATTTTGCACCATATCTTTGGGTCCGCGTTCGTTTGTTCCAGGGAAACTTGATGCCAGGAGGCGAAGCTGGTGATATATATATATATATATATATATATATATATATATATATATATATATATATATATATATATATATATATATATATATATATCAATCAAACGCACAGTCCTGACTGCAAGAAGTTTCTCCAGCAAACACTCAGGCACAGACCACCAGGCAGTGAGTTTTCTTGAGTGCTCTTTATTTCCCTTTCATCAACATGACGCGTTTCGACCGGACATGTTGAGACCAATCGTGATTTAAATACAATTGCACAAGAAATAATCTCCGCCCAATTCATTCATAGAGCTAAACAACAGACTCTTGGTTCATGAAAGTAACAAACGAGAATCCTATATTCAAATACAATATCCATTGAAAAAACTTTTCCCAAAGGGTAATCGTTTGTATATATAATTGACAACTATAGGTTAATTCTCATTCAAAACAGTTTGTATGTGCTTAATACACATCGGCAGTAGAGGGCAAGTGCACAAATACTATTTGGCATTAAAATTTACCAACCTTCTGAAAAATCATGATCACATATGTCTGTTGATATATTAAAGTGCATAGTGCAAAATTCTGTGTCCTAGGATTGGACAAAAGTGCATATTAACGCTCTAGTGCAAAAAAATGCAATTCAACTATTAAAAGCATAGGTAACTTACTAGTTTATGAATACAATTAATAGAATAGGTGGAATGGACGCTTAGAATTCAAATATCATCAATATAAAATGCTATTGCAAAAACATATCTGTGTGCCAGAAAACATGATGTCATATTGCAATGGACAGAACGAACAGGTACATAATAACCATATGTGCAAAACTTGAGCATTGAAAGCACAAATCAATTGTACATAAATATGTGCAAATAACGCTGTGCCAAAACTCGATAAGGTTTGATATCCCATCATAGTATGCACATCTTGACTACAAAACTGAACAATGTTATAAATATATATACTTTGTTATCTGTAAAAGACCAACAATTACCGGATCCCAATACCCCACAGACATCGAATAAAAAACAGGCAGACACACACACACACACACACACGCACGCACGCACACCCACACTCGCGCACACACACACACACACACACCCACACACCCACACCCACACACCCACACACCCACACCCACAACGTTTACCTAGCCTAGACCCTGCTTTTTGCCTCTCCCTGACAATCTATGAATCTCTAAAGGTCTCCCTTGAGGTCCTAGGGGTACTCCCGTGTAGGATTGGGACATACAAAAGTCAGAATGTAAAATCCTTGACCAGGATGAACCCTGTTGGCTTATCTAACCAGTGCTCGGTTGCAGACCGCCTCAAATTGCACCTAGGTCCAGGTCTACTGAGACCATTGAATAGCATTTGTGCTTTGTGATTTTGCACTATTCCTACTCAAATCATTATAAATTAAAATCTCTGGTACCTCTTGTTGGAATTTGGCTTTTTTGGTGTAATTTTGTTTATTAAATGTTACTCTATTTTTCTAATTTGTTTGGTATTTTAATTGTTCTGTATTTTGACTTTGGTACTGTTTGGCACTGCATAAATACTTTACACATTTCCCTAAATTGTCTGAGTGCTCTGTCTGTACCTTTGCCACCAGGGGGTTGAACTCAGATGGATTTAGGAAATTTGAGGGTGCACCCTGACAAGGGTGGGATTATTCCTTGAGGTAGTCACCCACCCCAAATAATAATCCAATTTCCCATAATGGCAATATTTCCTTTTTCATGCATGCTTTAAAGCCCAAAGCTAAAAAAAATGTGTTAGTCTTCAGTGATCAGAGATGCTCCCAGCTGCTTAAACATTGTAACTCATTCTGTCCCACATGGGGGGGGGGTGACAACCAGAACCCAGCAAGGGTGCAATGTCTTCCTCTGCATTCTCCAAGGTCCTTGGGGGTAGATTGGGGGATATTTAGATGTGTGGGGCTCGACCTGCTGGTCACAGTCTCGTTCTTATCCCGGGCAACAGCCCAAACACTTTGGTAACTTTGTACAGGCAGCACCTCCTGTATAAAGGATTGCATTAGTATCTCCGGACACAACGCTAGGTCTTATGGTGCAGTCACCCATACCACACCAACCCCTCCTCCTGGCATACTGGGTCTATGCTGAGGTGGTCACGAGTCCTAGCGCACTGATCGCAAAATTACTTCAACTGTGGCACCCTTTGGCATATGGAGTTACCGCAATCAGGCAGTATGGGCTTGGCACTCCCCACACAGTGCTCGATACACAGCTGCCTATGGCGACCCTATCCTGGCATACTGGGGTCATCAAATCAATCCTGCACTCAGGCAATGACCCAATCAGGAGAAGTGTGGCTCAATGGTTAGAGCGGCAGACCCTGATGCAGAGGTCTGGACCAGGACCAGGATTCAATTCCCGCCTCGGCGAGTCTTGGGCTTAATTTCCTTGGACCTGATAATTCTCGCCTCGGTGCCTATTCTAATCATGGGTCCCACTCTGCTTTCTGGGCAATAGCTTGTTTAATCTCCACAACGGCCCCAACAGCGCTGGGATGCCTGGCTTCACCTTGGGGGTGCCCAGGAGTGGACATTTCACAGGGAAAAGCCAGGAGGTGTTCCACAGTGGTATGCGTTACCGCGCCAGGACACTCTAGTTGGGGTATTAGTGCGCTTTACAAGTACAAATTACATTACATCAGTGCACAGCCTTATCCTCGTCCTCTCAGTAGATCTTCGCACTGGACCTCGTTTGCTCCAAAGCTCTCCTCTTCCTCAAAGGGCACACTGGTCTTTGCAGGCAGGTGCTGGTGCTCCAATGCAGGGCAGGTGGTCTTAGTTTCCTGGAGTGATGCCCCCTCATCCAGCAGGGAGACTAGCAGGCTGGTCACAGACAGAAGTCCTACAGAGCTTCCCCATCTCACACAGCCCGTCTGGCTGCTTGGCAGATGACACATCTTGGAGTCTCAGCCTTCCCTTCGTATAGTCAGTTTCCAGACACCATATGTGATTTAGGGTCTGAGTCTTTGAAGTTTAATGTTGGGGTTCTGCTTCTTTTTTTCTCTCTCCTCTTCCCTCTTGAAAGGCTGTCTGTCATTGCAGGAGAGATTCCAAAATTGATAGTCCCACAACACAGGCCATGACTAGAGTTCACACCTGGGTGTCAGCCACAGTAATATGTGCACTAAACAGTTAATCCTGGGCTCCTAGCCCCACTCTGTGTGATTTCCTTATCAGCCCTATCTTCTTCATGAGATGTGTCCAGGTCCCTTCCTTGTTATTTATCACTGAATCAAGGCGCACCTAGTCTTTTTCTCTCTTCCACCAGTGCATCCCACCCAGCTGACAGAAATGCAACAATACACAAATTTGTCTGGGAGATTTCTCTATTCTTCATGTCTTTATCAGGCAGGCCTGGTCTTCTCACAATGGAACCCTGGGTCCTCCATGTAATGTACCATTGCAGGGACACTTGTACTCAGTGTACATGCACAGCACATATACTGTTCAGCACTGTTACCTCCATGTATTGTGCTACCAGAGACACACATACATTCAGCACACAAATTCAGTCTGTGTGTGCTGCTCAGTACTGTAGCCTCTCTGGATTGTACTGTGTTGTGTTATTTGCAAACATAGACACTGCCAGCACACACACTCACCATGTGCGCGCTGTACAAAACTTCAGCGTTCATGTGTTGCAGTTCTCGCAAGCACACATACACCCATCATATGCTTTCATTGTACAGGCACTGCGCAGCACTACATCTTTCATGTAATGTAATCTTCACAGGTATACAACCACCCAGTACAGGCAATAACAATGCATGCACTGCACAAAACTGCTCTATACCTGTACTGTACCCTTCCCAGATACATGTACATCCAGTGCAGTCACTACTCCTGCGCTGCACCGCAGTACACATCTTTTACCATGCAGAGGACTTTTCTGTCCCAAAACTCATGTTAAGTGTTGTTTAATCCTACTATAATAAAAAATGGACACACTGTGTAAATTAACATTTAACCTCCACCATGTTTTGACCAATGTGATGTGCTTACACATATGCTTTTTGATACTACATTTGCCTTAAAATTCTCCACATCATGGCTGCAAGGCACCCCAACTACCCATATGCCCAACAGAACCGGTATATAAACTCCCATCCCCCAAAATGTTGGCAATGCCGTGCCCATACTGGTATGCAAGAGAATGATAATTGTACACTAATGGCCTCATTTAGAGTTTATATTAATGAGTTGTGCACGCGTTGAATGCGGATGCATCCCTGTGTTAGAGGCACTCCTTGGGGTTCATAACTCCAAAGTTGTTAATGAATTTCTTTCTTTATTCATAAAGTTATTTGTTGTTCATGATATTTATAGCATATCAGTAACAAGTAGTTTCAGGCTTAAATCATATTAAGTTCCATTCAATTAAGACTCCAATGCATTTCGGGCTAACCCAGCCCTTTATCAAGGAGTTCTGAAACGAAGAAGATATGACAAACTGTCAGGCTTGTGAGAACAAGCGAGATGGTGAGGTTAAGGGAATGTGCAAGGTGCCCGTGTTCATAGTATTCTAAAAAGCCGTGGTGTAAAAAGTTACAACTGTGTGGGGAAAGTGCGTTAGTGGTAAATTAAATGAGAAAAGGATGAAACTAAAAGCGTGACCGGCCTTTTCTCATTTAATTTACCACTAACGCACCGGGCACCTTGCACATTCCCTTAACCTCACCATCTTGCTTGTTCTCACAAGCCTGACAGTTTGTCATATCTTCTTCATTTCAGAACTCCTTGATAAAGGGCTGGGTTAGCCCGAAATGCATTGGAGTCTTAATTGAATGGAACTTAATATGATTTAAGCCTGAAACTACTTGTTACTGATATGCTATAAATATCATGAACAACAAATAACTTTATGAATAAAGAAAGAAATTCATTAACAACTTTGGAGTCTTTTATGAACCCCAAGGAGTGCCTCTAACACAGGGTTGCATCCGCATTCAACGCGTGCACAACTCATTATTATTACGTAAGCGTCACCGGACGGAGACGCCACCTGCGAGAGCACCCAATCATTTGAATATCCTACAACTTCACCGCTGAAATATTAACACAACTACCAGCAGTGCACCCTCCACGCACCACTTTTCCTCATTTAGAGTTTGGCAGACAGGGGATCCTGTCTGCCAAATTGACAGTCTGCTGGCCTATTTAGAGTAGGGTGAATCATCATGTTTGTGATGCTAGCACCACTGCTGACTCTCCCATTGGAAACCCTACACCGATGACTCGATGGAGTTAGGGCACGCTTCGTAGACACATCAGACTATTCAACCTATTTTGAGTGGATGATCCGATGTGCTTTTTTTCTGCTAGAGACTGTTTTGGAAACCCTGGGAAAACTCTTAGCATGTGAGGGTGGTTTATGTTTTGTTTTTCAAAAACAGATTCCAATGACAGTGGGTCCTCAAAAGGCACAGAGATTCCTGCAGGCTGAGCAGAGGTCTGTTAATAGGGCTGGTGGTTTGCCAGCCAGGGTGGCGGAGGCAAGACGGCTGCCACACTGACAGACTGTGGGCCACCGGCCAAAGTACATATCATACCCTGAGTCTGAAAAACATGCTAAGATACAAACCCAAAACAGAGCAGCACTTCCTCAGGACTGTGCTTCTATATAAAAGGTTTCAGATATCCACTTACCACTGGTCTATCATGTGGGAAAATGCAGTTGTTACGTTTTTTTATGGTCAAGCCTGTGAGCGTATACTCTCGCTTGAAAGACAGTATTGTTTACAAAAAGGACTTGGAGCCCGTCCATTGCTTACTATGTGTTGGCTTCAGTGTGACTCTTCTTTGCAGCCTCTTTAATTGGTGTGTCGGGACCAAACCTCACTTCTGATCCTCATATTTGGCTCACAGACCAAGCACAGGTTGATTCAACGTAATCAGTCCCCTTCCGCTACTTCAGACGTGAATTGAGGTACTATTTATTCTCCCCCTTCTGCTCCCCGTGCCTGCTGCTCCATCCATAGTGCTTTTTTTCTCTTGTTTACCAGTGCCCCCTATAGTGCCAACTTCTTCCGCTTCTACCACCCAGCATAGTACTGGGTGCAAGGACTTGTTCTGAATTGGAAGGAAATAGGAAGAATTTGTTACTGACCATGGCTGGTGGTGTGAAAGACCAGCAGGGCTCATGTCAAGCTCTGCTCTGCGAAGGACTCTGCCCCAGCCCCACCAGCCTTTCTGAGTCTTCTTACATGAGGACATGTATCTGTTCTCACAAAACAGGGACGTGGTGGTTGCTTGGATTCGCGCAGTTCTTGGCATTCTTGTGGCTCAGTGTACTAATGCGTCCACTGCAGGGGCCTATGTTCAACCTTATGGTCACAGGTTCAAATCCTGGCAGGTCCACTCAGCCTTTCATCCATCTGAGGTTGATAAAATGAGTAACATTGAGTTGCTGAAGGACAGGACTACATTTCCCACAATGCACAGGACTATCTCATTTTGGGCGATCCCTCAGCAGGCCCGATGGCCAACGATTCTTTGGTTCTAAGAGAGAGCACTTTTACCTGTGACCTGCAGGGAACTAGTGACACTAGTCCAAAGGAGTCTGGAGTTTCCTTTGGCTTCAAAAGGGGACACTCTGTTGTGGGGAACTGGTCTTTGGTTCAGGACGAGTCGCAGTCGTGGAGTTGCAGAGTAGTTACCACAGGTGCAGAATATCGCATCTTTGTTTTGTGCAGGTCCTGAAGTCACAGACTCTGGTCTCTTCTATATCCTCTTGCAATTCCAATCAGAACTGAGGTTCTGCTGCCAAGGGTGTCCCATAAATACAAGATTTATGGGCATTAGGGGTATGGGTGCTAGTAGCCAATGAGCTACTAGCTCCAGTGGCTAATCTGTCCCTGAGATGACCACATCCGGGGTTGCGTGTCAACGTTTCTACCTAGAACCCTCTATTCTGCCACTTTTTAAAATTGCAAAAATCTTCCTCGACTGTAAACAATAGGTGCCAACCCTGTCTTCATAATTTTCCTGCCTGCCTGGGAGCAAATGTGTCTGGGTTGGGGGAACAACTGTGACCTGTTCTGGGATCCAATCTGGATGCATATCAGAGGCGGTGAAAGCTTTGAAACTCATCGGATTGATGTGCCACTTCACAAGCTATCCTGTCAGGGATGGAGCTGTCACCTCCTTTCCGTTCAGGCCTTTGTTTCTGGATCTGAGAGTGTTTGCACCTTCTTGCAGAGATTCAGATTCCCGTCTCAGCGGCAGCAGCTGCAGGCTGTCAGTCGGGGCAAAGGAAAGGCTGGGGCAACCAGGTAGGCAATTCTAAGGTAGCCACCTGGGTGCCTGTCACATTAAATCTGACATGGGTATCATAACAGATGTCATGAGACAAGTTGTTTGATACCAAACATGCGAACAGAAACAGGAGATCAGCCCCACTACTCCAAGAAACAGGGTTCCTTATACAAGGCAGAGGAATTGTCCGAAGGGGATGTTGTCCTTTTGGGCTCTTGGAAGATAACTTGTATAATGGAAGAGAGGGTTCTTATCAGTTGGCTTGACAAAGTGTTCCACTTCTAGAACCCCCTGCATATTTTTGAAGGAGAGATTAAAAAGATGTAGGTTTCGGTTGCTGTACTGTGCTGTAAATTTTAAATTGGAATTGCCTAGATTAAGCCATTCTAAAAACTCACTCAGTTGTTCACTGGAGCCATTCCAGATGAACAGGATATTATCTATGAACCTGTACCACTTAGAAATGTTCTCAAAGAACGGGGCAGCCTCATTAAAAATATGTTTTTCCTCAAAATACTCCTCAACGTAGAGGCATGTCAGACTAGGGCCACAGGTGGCCCCCATGCTGTTACCTTTATGTTGGAAGTACAGGTTTTCTTTAAACAAGAACATATAGGTCCCGTTTCACAGAAATAATCTGGGACAAAATCCTGAACTTACTACTTTTTTTTTTATTATTTGAGTTTTATATAGCGCTGACTAGACCCAGAGGTATCAGAGCGCTTTACATGAGGAAGTTACATTAGTTACAAGTTACACAATGTTACAAATGATACATCAATTACGAGTTATATCTGTTGGTTGGTGGCATGTGGAAGGATAAGGGAAGTAGTGTAAAAGGGTAACAAGGCGGGCGATACTGCCGAAACACGAAGGGAAAGTCTGTCCAATGTCCGGCCGGGTAGGTGACGGCCGAGGGGGAAGTCCACAGCCTATCTCCGGTATAGCTATCAAGGTAGCTCCACCGGACATCGGCCAAAATGTTAAGTCTCCGCGGTGGGTGGCAAGATTCACGGGATTCAATGTCATGATGGGTGAGCCAGAGGTGAGGTTCCGTGACAATTGTAAGTGGTGTTTTCAACTCGCACGAATATGGTCGAGTCTAGTATCTATGAACCACAAATGACGAGTTTAGTAAGCGTGCGCAGTTTCGCTGTGCTAACTTAAACCGTTCGTTTGTTATGTGGGTTTCTCATCTGTACCCACGGGTTCCATCTTAGATACGGCATCCATTTTGTCTCTTGCCCTCAAGTAGCCAGCGAACGGACACTGTCCGCTTCGCGACCCTGGGACTTCCAAGATATGGCGGAAGACACATGTTCTTTGAAAGTGTCTTTATGACAAGGGGGTTGCTAGTGTAAGGCAGACGGCGCCGCTCGAGGCTCATCTTGCCGCACGAGCTTATTGTCTCAGCCGTGCATCTCATTAGGCACGTCCCTTTGATGCCTGTATCTCGTGCTTCTCGACACCCCCTTTTTACACCCTCTCCGATCTCCCCACTGTCTCCGTCTTCCTCTGCACCTGTCTTCGTTCTTGTTTCGATCTACTTTACTGCTGATTGGAATTTGCTAATGGTGGGAAGATGGGTTTTTACAGTTGGGAACCGCCAAATGTTTCCGCACTTATGTTCCGGACCTTGTATGTTTCAAAGTGATCTAAACGACCCCTCTAAGAGCGACTTGTGGGAACCAGGTTGTAAACTATTGTGTCTCATGTTATCATATGGGTAAAAGTTGTATAAAAGGAGCGATCCACAGATACAATTTGAAGCAGTCTCCCCGAACTACACTCGATGTACTTCCTGTGACTTCTGTGTTCCCTGCAGTAAATAAACCTTGACTCTTTGACGCCGAAGGAAGTGTCCCGTGTCTCTGTGACTTGTACGCCGGAGCAGGTTACCCACGAAGGTTTCAGGTGTTGTGCCCTGGCACCGCTGGGTCCAAAAAGAACCCAGTCCTTCAGAGGGGGGTGGAAGGTGGGGTAAATGAGGGAGGTCTGGTCGATGTCCACTGTAGGTGCTGTCGTATTCATACCCTCTGAACAGCAAGGACGTCGCCCACCACTACTCATCTCTCCTGCTGACCTGAAATTGAGTACTCCTCTTCGGGGTATGGCCTCATCGATTTGCTCGACTTGGGTTCGAACTGCAACACGTGCCATTTTAGGGTCAGGCGGGCTTGTGTGTTTCCTACAGCCTTTCCTGCAGTGAAAGCCGGTGTCCACAGGGGCAGAGCCACCCCTAGCCTTGGCCATAGGTTAGCGTCAGGGTTACTGACCTAATATGATCATTGTTCTTTCACCATATTTCCCCATACGTTGCTGTGTCACTTAACTGAAAGTCTGGGCCCAAAATGGGGCAAATTATTTCTTCCCAGGCAGAGGAAATTCCTAAACTAGGTACTGCTTTGCAGCCCATGCATGTAAGTAAAAAGGGTAGAGAAGCAGCTCATATTTCTCATACACCAGACAAAAAGGAAGGACCCCTGCTCAACCGCTCCATGTCCTCCCTGCTGGCAAGGCTCGTCGTATGTATCTTAGGGTCAGGCGTCTCGTACCAAAATCACTCTCCCTCACTGTACCTCTTTGCAGGGCTTGGGTAGTACACAGATGCATCATTAGATCCCGTCGCAGATGTTGAGTGGGCTAGGTTTCCGGGGGTGCTTCCCAACAATCACGGCCTTCAGACGTTCGCTGCTGCCTTGGACTTTCCAGCGCCCCTCCTCCTCGTCAGCTGCGGCGTTGCTGGCTCTGCTCAATACAGATTTGGGATGATCTCTGCTTTCCTTCACCCAATTTTGTCCGTTCCACGACCGGGTCGCTCTATGAAGGTTTCCAAGCAGTTGGTGAAAGTTCCAGCGACGATTACAGCTGATTAATGGATGGATGGGATTCGTCTCGAACAGGCTCGGTAGAACTGAGCCTCTCAGCTTCGTGGCCATCACTCACAGAAGGCATTTAGTAGTAGTAAAGTTAGTATTTTGTCTTAAGTTAGTATTTTGTCTTAAATTAGTATTTTGTTAGAAGCTAGGATTTTGTCTTAAGTTAGGATTTTGTCTTAGTTATCATTTTGTATTAAGTTAGGATTTTGTCTTACGTTTTGGTCTTAAGACAATTCCTAACTTAAAACAAAATCCTAACTTAAGGCAAAATACTAACTTGAGACAAAATTGTAACTTAAGACAAAATACTAACTTGAGACAAAATACTAACTTGAGACAAAATACAAACTTAAGACACAATCCTAACTTAAGACAAAATCCTAACTTGAGACAAAATACTAATTTAAGACAAAATCCTAACTTAAGACAAAATACTAACTTAAGACAAAATACTAACTTAAGACAAAATACTAACTTTACTACTACTAAATGCCTTCTGTGAATACCAAAAGTAGTACGTTTATGATTTTGTCTCAGATTTGTTCTGTGAATCGGCCCCATTGTTTTCGAACACAAGGGTCGCACAGTCAATAATGAAATTCTTATTGGCACCTCTGCTTTCTACTTCGCCTAAGACCGGTTCGATAACCATAATGGTATCGTCCTGAGATATATTTGTATAGAGCGCCTCAATATTGTGGGTCACCATTATTTCAGAAAGTTAGGGCCCCCGGTAATCGAAATCATATGTGCAGAATCCTTTTTATAGGACTTTTGTCTCTGTACTGGTGGCTTTAAGAAACTATCCACATACTTACACGAAGGTTCCAAAATGGAACTGATGCAGCTAACAGTAGGTCTAAGAGGAGGATTGTTTTCACTCTTACAGATTTTTGGGAGCCTGTAAGTGGCCGGTGTCATGGCCTTATCATTCTTAAGAAATCTATATTCATCTTCTACAATGCAGTCGTTATTTTTAGCCTTTTCTAGGAGAACTCATATTTCTGTTTTTAAAGAGTCGTTCATTTTAATAGGTACCTTCATGTAATGTTCCTCAACATCTAATAGGTTCATGATCCTTTCATTGTAATCTGCAGTCTCAAAGATCGCTACCCCTCCTCCCTGGTCTGCTATTTTGATGGTGATATTTGAATCACTTTTTAAGTATAAAATTGCCTCCCTGTGTTCCCTACGTATGTTCTTCGCAGTAGGGGGAGTGTCCTCAGAAAATTGTCGTCTTTTAGTTCCAAAACCTTTTAAAAATATCTATATATCTGCTCACCTGACTTATCATGAGGGTGAAAGTAGATTTAGGTTTCAAGCCTGAAACATTTTCTTTACCTACATATTCTTTATTCTCGAAAATTAGTTTGGGTCTAATTTTCCTAAAAAAGCCCTAATATTTTTTCAAGGATAATTTGTTGACATTTTCAGTTGGAGCAAAACTGAAACCCTTTTCTAAAACTTCTCTTTCCCACCTATTTAACTCCCTACTGGATAAGTTAATAATGGGAAATGTATTTAGCGCCAGTATTTCTGGTTCCTTGTTTTGAAAAAATCTTCCTGGGGGGTGGGGGGGTTCTCATGTATTGGCCCCTTCCCTGGTTGTGATTGGTTCTTTGCCCCCTCCTTGTGTGCTGTTCTAAAAAAGATCCATACTCTTGGGTATGGGAATGCCCTCTATGTTCTGATCGCGAAGGTCCCTCATCCTCACTGCTAGATCCTGAGGATTCGGAAAATGTCACTTGTTTCCTCCCTCCTCTGTAGTAGATAGGTCTCTGGTAATATGGTCTATCTACTCCTTGTTCTTTCCTCTGTTGATAATAGTCTTTATTCAGATAAGGATTAATTAGCTCAACAGTGAATTTATTTATATCTTTTCTTAACTTTACAGTATTCTTGTTAACCAAATAAGCTTTGTATCAGTTAACCTCTTGATTAAGAGTTTCTAACTTCCTTTTTGCTACTTTAAGGTCTGTGTTATTATTCATCTCAGATTCTAATTGTTCAATCTCTTGTTTTTATAATATCATTATTTCCTGGGCTGTCTTTGTGATCAGGAGAATCCAGTCCCTGCTGCATCTATTGGCTATCCGCGTCCATGTCTCTAAGAATTTCCTATTTTCCACAAATAGCCCCAGCTTATTCTTAATCTGCAGGCCAAAAGGAATGACCCCTGATTTAACATACTCAATCAAGAAGTCGATGTGTAGTTCAGTTCTCGTAAATTTTAGGTTAAGAATTTTACCCATTTATCATTATTACCAGAGATCACTGTCAATTAATTCCCACTTTTAGTGTTCATAATATTAATCTTATCAAACTGATCTTCAGTGAACCCAAAGGTCTTGAATGGATACATGATATCAATGGGTCTGAGAAGACCCCCTTCCAGATAATACAACTTGTCGTAACCAAATCTTGTTTAAAATTCTCTTCAACCCGAAGGTTGTGTGAACTGTCTCAGACACAGGAGAGTGGCCCCACTACTCCAAGAAACAGGATTCCTTAGACAACAATCTATCAACAAAAAAGATTTCTCGGAGAGATCAACAATCCGATAACTCACACTCTCCTCTTTTCACTGACATATATTCATCACTACCACTCTCAAAAGGACCCAAGAGGCAATTATATACAATCTATTTGATAAAACATATGGTAAAAACAATTGACAGTTATATAAAATTCATATAATCAAAAATAATTAATAAGAAATATATTGCACATACATTATTAAAGCATCATATCAAGAGAGATATAAACAACATGACATACCAGGATACCTCTAGGGTGACAGTATGCGCTATATAAGCACTATAATCAACATACATATTTGTCATTCAGAGTACTTCTTAATTTGAAGGCATCAACCATTGAAAATATCTAAACCCTATTTTCCCAATAGTTCATTGTTTCTCAAATTTAACATCAACGGGTGCGTCAACGCGTTTTGGTGGATATACAGTATAGAACCACCTTCTTCAGGACGACAACAATCTTTATCTCTCTAACCAAGTATGCAGTGTTCGCCTGCATATTGAACAAAACATATAACAAATAAAGGAATCTTATAGTTATATAACCCCTTCGCTGCTCATGACGAGCTCAGCTCGTCATGCAGCACACTGGTCGTGTGCTCATGACGAGCTGAGCTCGTCATGTATAATGGGAATGCTGGAGTAACAGCACAGGAGGGGAAAACCCATAGCACCCAAGGTGTTAATGAACATAAGAATAAATAATCAGTGCATATTTCTCATACAAAATATTCATCTCAGTTTGGATACTTTTATTTAAAGCACATCATTTTTGGCCTAAAAGGTGATTTATTACAATCAAAGGATACATTTTGTTTATCCTAAAAAGTTTAAAAATCAGAATCATAATTGTCAAGAAGGGCCCAATGAAAGACTGAGAGCCTAATATTTACTAGTTAAAATGTAAAACCTGATTCTCTCGTTTTTTGATTAAGATATGCCTCATCCATTTTTCACCCCTGCCCTACTTCCAGCCCGGTCTATCCTTGACACCGCATCTGTATAAACATGAGTAAAGAATCTAGATTGGGGCATTGTAAGCTGTGTATACATGCAGATTCAGCGCAAAAGAACACCTGGCATCTGCTCGAGGTTTTTCAGACAATGGTTAATCCTCAAGTAAAGTTTACTCAGATAGCATATCTTGTTGTTCAGCCTATGGACGTGACAATTGCACAAGATACTGAGGCTGTCGATTCTTGCCGTTCCCTCATTTGTGTGTTCTTCCCAAAGCTCTATTTACCTCTGGGCGTCCCTTGTTTGTGATTTTTTGCTACAAAAATCCTATGTAACACATTGTTCAGGGTGCTCCCTCCTTGAGTATCTCCTTGGTGCTTGTCGGATGAGCCCCCATTCATGAATGCTAATAAATGATCCTTGGTTTGTACTTCACTCCAGTGTCGATTCCTCCGTATTTGTTAAGAACCCGTGGACAAAAAGGTGTCCCGGCACCAGTGGGTTTTTCGATAATCTACTTCAACAAATTGGCGCCCATCAAAGGCTTGCAGTCGGACCAGGGAAGGAGATCATGTTGGTAAGACGAACTTCACTGAGGAGCGCACCACCTGAAGAGACTCGTTCTCGTGTCCAAGGTGATTCTTCAGCTCTCCGACTATGATCTTCCTGGTGGCTGCTAACCTTGACTGGGGCCCTCGGATAGTCATTCTTTTGGATCAGGGAGGATCGACAGGTGGGAGTTGAAGACTACGAATAAGGTAGATTTGTATTGAACCGGTACTTTTGGTTATTTGGAATTTGTCTGCTGGAATTTATTTGGAATTTTGTTTGGAATCTATTTGGAATTTGTTTGGAATTTGTTTTGAACCTTCTTTGGAACTTGCTATTTGGTATTAACATTTTTTCTTACAGGTAATGTGAGAATATTTTTTCATTTCTCTCTGTTTATAAGTTTTTTATATGTTATATAACAAGCCTGTATTTAGCAGACTTTGGACGTTTTGTTGCTGCTGCTGCGATAAGTAGAGCATTTTGGAAGCAAGTCAGCCGGTGCCACCAGAAGGAACGCCAAATTTTGAGATCTACATCAAATATGGTGTTTGTCCCATCATGTATAATGTATTGTGGAACAAATATACAAAAGGGGATCCCCAGCTGCAATGGCCTTTAGAGGGGACAACAGACCCTCACAAACTTGAGTACTTAGAGAAACGATTGTTTTAAAAGACAGTTCGCTAAGCGTAAAGGGTACCTCTTAGAAGACCTATATTGCTTTTATCAAGGGAATAAATCCAGCAAATATTTTCATATACAAGGATGCTATAGTTAAGGGCCAAGACTTTTAGATATTACAAAAACATTATTTTATTTTCCTTTTCTTTTGTCTTTTTTATCATTTTACTTTTTTAAAGATTTATACATATGTGCATTTTATCATACAACATTACATACAAAAATTCATAGATAATCATTATACATTTGATAGGTTACTAACAGTGCAATTGGATAAAGTGCAATTAGAGAGAAGTTATGCCCCTAATAATAACACATCTTACTAACATACAATCTTTCACACATACCAGTCATACAACCACATTCATAATTGTTTAAAAAAGAACATACAAACACGACTAAATAGGATGAGATAATAACCCAAAGGTGCAAATGGTGGTTCACTTTTCACAGTTGGTATAAAAATTAGGAATTCCACCGGTTTAAACGATGATCTGTGTGGTATTGACCAATCTTTAATGCATTGTCCAGATCTTATTCGGGTGTACGGCCTACGTACGTTTCGGTGATAAAGTCACCTTCCTCAGGGCCAAGATGGTTGAACAAACAAGACTTATACAGACGATCAATATACAAGGTTTAAAAGAAGGAGGGGCAATAAGTATTTTCTTTTCTGAAAGTGAAAGAGAAAAAGCTATAAACATTTATACATACTGTTGGTTTTACTTATTCATTTACAAAGTTGTTTTATACATTTGGCATTTTTCAAACTAGCATCCTGTAAGTGCAACGGTCTAGCAGATCCAATTATTTTAGTTTAAAAAAGACTGCTGTAGTATAGGAAAACTCAAAGACATGGAAAATATGGAAAAAAGATAGTCTGACAAATGGCCCAGGCGGTGAGACAAGAGAACACCCAGTGTGATCAAAAAGATAACAAGATTATAAGAAATGAGCAGTGCTGAGGACTATGAGACATCACAATTTTGTCACCCAAGTGAATAGATGATAGGAGGAAATGACATGTGTAGTGGTTACCTATTGCAATTCACAAACGTGTACAGTAGAAGAAATACGGATCCACTCTTGCTGCTACAGATGGGGTAAAATCTAAAGAAGAATGGTGAGACTGGTAAGGTAAATGGGTTTATATGGGAAAGGTAGCTGCAGAAAAAAGCTTAAGGGCATTACCTGCTGTGACACATGGGACGAAATATGAAATTATTCCATGATGTGTTTGTAGTCTTGATAGTATCGTTAAATAATAAGAAAAACGATGTACATGAGTATTAAGTCCTCATGAGGTTCTGCATGGAATAAAATGCAGACATTGTTTAGGAACTGATGAATGAGCCAAGAAGACAATTGTCTAATAGGGACACAAAGTAAAGGAGTACGAAATATACCTGGTCTTGTGCTTTAAACGTGCTGTTTGCCAGAAAGTAGTAATTTGAGGTTTATTCTCTCCACCTGTAACATGTGTAGGAAATGCAAAGATAGTAAATACCAGGGTTGCGAGTAAAGATCGTACTAGGAGTGTTCTGTGTAATATGAATAAAACAAAAATTACGTGAGACCCAGTAATTGGGTCGAAATAACTCGAAAGATTTGTAAATGTCAATTAAATAGCAGTGTCAAATGCTAAGACTGCTGCGCTGGTTGGAAATGGGCAGAAGATGTGAAACGGCCAGCCAGCTTAACAAGTACAAATGCGATGGCTGTAGTAAAGTATGATAGTGGGGGAGGGCGCTGCTCGGAAGGCAGTCTGATAGGCCAAACGGAAAGCAAGTAGTGAAAAACAAACAAATAGGCGTAATGCAGAGACCTACTTTAATTATCTATACAATCCCATGAGAACGAGATGGCTTAAGGCACTCTAGAGAAAAGTATATCGAAGGCGCGTAAAAGGTGGCTAGAAGTGCACCAGACCATTACGGAGTTTGCTTACTTTTAGTGTGGAGACGTTGGCCGTAGCAGGGGGTCCCAGACGAGTTCGCGCAGCGTGCGTGTGAGGGAGAGTGAAAGACGCCGGTTTATATGCGCCGATCGCCGTCAGTGAGGATATAATGGTCTACAGCTGGGCTACGAGTTTGCAATGAGCAACATAATAGTAGGACTAAGAAAAGAAAGCCGTGACAGAGCTTGGTTTAGGAAGAGTATATGTGGACACAAAGAGTGGACTATTAGAGAAATAAACACGAGAATACACATAGATTAAATTATGGGTATGCACCGATGGACCAACTTGGGTATAATGGATAGAGAGAGTTTTAAGAGGCATGTCACAGAAAGACATAGCGAACAGAATAAATATGATTGTAGTACTAAAAAGTATGTAGTACACAGTATTGATGAACGGATTGAAGAGGCATTAAATACACTTCAAATATATGAGAGCCTATGATTAAGTTGTACTGGATGCAAATTTTGTAAGTCATAAAAGGAGGGGACCTACGATATTTGTAGAGGTCTGTAGTTGCATAAACAAAACGCACAGTAGCCAGCCTAAAGAGAGTTGGACTGTATGCAGGTAGTAATGATTACAGGAGTGAGGACCAACGTGGTATGACAATGGAACCTTTCACAAGGTCACTATCCAAGATATCTCCTCATTGTGGCCATGACGTACTGTGTCAAGTTGGTATATCCAGAATGTCTCGCGTTTTTTCCGGACATTGGTGGGGTCTTTGCCTGGTGGTACATGGATACGTTCTAGGATCTGCCATCTCATGTCTTTTTCAGTGTGTCCATATTGCAGAAAGTGCGGTACCATTGGTGCATTAGTTTTCTGTGTTCTTATGGCAGACTTGTGTTCTGAGAATCTCGTGCGGAATTCCCTAGATGTTTCTCCAATGTACCCTAACTGACAAGAGCACATGATGAGGTATATTATATTGGATGTTTTGCAATTGGTCATTTCTCTCAGGTTTCCTTTTTTTTGGCCATATGTCCATTTTTCTCCTGGGATTATTTGGTCACAAGCGTGGCAACTGCCACATTTGTGGGTCCCTTTGGGTAACGGGTTTCCATCGAGAGTACTCTGTCGTAAAGGATCTTTGTTTTTCCATCTGCTATGGACCAGTTTGTCTCTTAGGTTCTGATTGCGTCTGAATGCTATGATAGGTTTACTTAGTTCTCCTTCTTGTTCATTGGTGTTAAGGATCTTCCAGTTACTATTGATGACTTTTCTGATCTTGTTGTTGATGGTGGAATGATTTAGAACACAGACAAGTTTTTGATTTGTGGGTTTTTCTGTAGCATGCAGCAAAGCATCTCTGTTGTAGTACTTGGCTCTTTTCATAGAGTTGCGTACTAGTCTCTTAGGATACCCTCGCGCAAGAAGGCGTTCTGTTAGCATACTTGCATGTGTCATGAAATCTTTCATGGTAGTACAATTTCTTTTTATCCTCAAAAATTCTCCAAAAGGGATGGAGTCTTTTTGGCAGCTTGGATGAAAACTACCATGTTCAAGGATGGTGTTTTTTGCTGTCGGTTTTCTGTATAAGTCGACAGTTAGTTCTCCTTCTGTGTGTCGTATCCAGATGTCAAGAAATTCGACCTTATCAGGTGAATAGTTGCAAGTGAATTTGAGGTTTCTGTCAGCTAAGTTAAGCCATTCGATAAATTCTTCAAGCATGTTCTCTGTGCCAGTCCAAATGAAAAAAACATCATCGATAAATCGATGCCATCTTGAGATGTTTTCATAAAAAGGTGCGATTTCATTGAAGATGTTTTTAAGCTCAAATTCTCCTATATATATGTTAGCTATACTGGGGGCACAAGAGGCCCCCATGCTAACTCCTTTGATCTGGTGGTATAGATCTTCTTTGAATTCAAAAAAATTATTTTGAAGAACTATTCTGAGGCATTCTAGTATAAACATGTTGGGTCTGGATCCTGGTTCTCTGGCTAGCAGTGCTGCCACTGCTTCAATGGCTTTGTCTTGAGGTATGTTAGTATATAAGGATTCAATGTTACAAGTGACAAGTAACTGTGTGACATTATTAAAAGAAGAGTGTTCTAGCACGCTAATCATATGTCCAGTATCTTTAATATAGGATGCATAAGTAGTGGTCAGTGGACATAGAAAGGTGTCAAGGTATTTTGACAGGGGTTCCGTACTGGAATTGATAGATGCAACAATGGGTCTTAACGGAGGATCTGTTACATTTTTATGTGTCTTGGGGACACCGTAAATAGCAGGGACCATTGGATTGGTATTAATGAGATAATCCATTTCTTTTTGACAGATGTATCCTTCAATGAAGGCATTGGTGACTGCTTCTTTTATTTCTTCTGCTAGAACAGTTAAAGCTCGTCTGTTAGTTTTTTTATAGTGTTCTTCTATTCTTAACATCTGATTGATTTTCTCCGAGTAATAGTTAGTGTTCATGATCACTATCCCTCCTGCTTTGTCCCATGGTTTGATTATAATGTCTTTATTTTCCTGTAGCATCTTTAACGCTTGTCTTTCTTTTATTTCTAGGTTGGTATGAGGTTTCGAAATGTATTTCAGCACTCTATCTAGTTCTTTGAGAACACTTTTCTCAAAGATACTAACCTCAGGACCTAGCATGGTGTGAATATAGATGGTGGTTTGCATCCTGACTGATTTTCTTCATCTGGCCGTTTCACATCTTCTGCCCATTTCCAACCAGCGCAGCAGTCTTAGCATTTGACACTGCTATTTAATTGACATTTACAAATCTTTCGAGTTATTTCGACCCAATTACTGGGTCTCGCGTAATTTTAGTTTTATTCATATTACACAGAACACTACTAGTACGATCTTTACTCGCAACCCTGGTATTTACTATCTTTGCATTTCCTACACATGTTACAGGTGGAGAGAATAAACCTTAAATTACTACTTTCTGGCAAACAGCACGTTTAAAGCACAAGACCAGGTATATTTCGTACTCCTTTACTTTGTGTCCCTATTAGACAATTGTCTTCTTGGCTCATTCATCAGTTCCTAAACAATGTCTGCATTTTATTCCATGCAGAACCTCATGAGGACTTAATACTCATGTACATCGTTTTTCTTATTATTTAACGATACTATCAAGACTACAAACACATCATGGAATAATTTCATATATCGTCCCATGTGCCACAGCAGGTAATGCCCTTAAGCTTTTTTCTGCAGCTGCCTTTCCCATATAAACCCATTTACCTTACCAGTCTCACCATTCTTCTTTAGATTTTACCCCATCTGTAGCAGCAAGAGTGGATCCGTATTTCTTCTACTCTACACGTTTGTGAATTGCAATAGGTAACCACTACACATGTCATTTCCTCCTATCATCTATTCACTTGGGTGACAAAATTGTGATGTCTCATAGTCCTCAGCACTGCTCATTTCTTATAATCTTGTTATCTTTTTGATCACACTGGGTGTTCTCTTGTCTCACCGCCTGGGCCGTTTGTCAGACTATCTTTTTTCCATATTTCCCATGTCTTCTACTAGATCTTTGAGTTTTCCTATACTACAGCAGTCTTTTTTAAACTAAAATAATTGGATCTGCTAGACCGTTGCACTTACAGGATGCTAGTTTGAAAAATGCCAAATGTATAAAACAACTTTGTAAATGAATAAGTAAAACCAACAGTATGTATAAATGTTTCTAGCTTTTTCTCTTTCACTTTCAGAAAAGAAAATACTTATTGCCCCTCCTTCTTTTAAACCTTGTATATTGATCGTCTGTATAAGTCTTGTTTGTTCAACCATCTTGGCCCTGAGGAAGGTGACTTTATCACCGAAACGTACGTAGGTCGTACACCCCAATAAGATCTGGACAATGCATTAAAGATTGGTCAATACCACACAGATCATCGTTTAAACCGGTGGAATTCCTCATTTTTATACCAACTGTGAAAAGTGAACCACCATTTGCACCTTTGTGTTATTATCTCATCCTATTTAGTCTTGTTTGTATGTTCTTTTTTAAACAATTATGTATGTGGTTGTATGACTGGTATGTGTGAAAGATTGTATGTTAGTAAGATGTGTTATTATTAGGGGCATAACTTCTCTCTAATTGCACTTTATCCAATTGCACTGTTAGTAACCTATCAAATGTATAATGATTATCTATGAATTTTTGTATGTAATGTTGTATGATAAAATGCACATATGTATAAATCTTTAAAAAAGTAAAATGATAAAAAAAGACAAAAGAAAAGGAAAATAAAATAATGTTTATGTAATATCTAAAAGTCTTGGCTCTTAACTATAGCATCCTTGTATATGAAAATATTTGCTGGATTTATTCCCTTGATAAAAGCAATATAGGTCTTCTAAGAGGTACCCTTTAGGCTTAGTTCACTCTTATCTCCCCCCTCTTGGCCTACAACTAACTGGGAGAACTCCTTTCTCTTACTATGTTTAAAGAAAGTTAGACCAGCTATGTTTGACAGTTTGCGTATGTGGAGGAAAGAAGTAACGGAGCGGCAGCTCAAGGCGGAGAAGGTACAACAGAAAAAAGAAAGGAAGACAGAGTATCAAAAGTATAAAGGATTGAAGGACAAGGAAGTTCAGGAGAAGAAGGAATCTTTAGATCGAGAGCATAGATTGCTAATATCGAAGGAATATATAGTCAGACCGACAGTAACAGCACAAAACCACCAAGAAGATGTGGATTCAGACATTGATGGATTATTGATTGAACGACCCCCATCCTCATATGTACCTTTGATACCTCTTCTCCCTGGACCGCCAAATCTCGTTCTCACTGTACCTCCGGTTCCACCACCTTTACCCGCGGTTGGTCAGCTCCCTATTTTCCCACCAGTACCGGTACATCCCTTACGTTCCCCATCCCAGGCCACTGCCCCCCCATCCCAGGCCACTGCACCTGAAATGACTGATGAGCCCGCACTTTCTGTATCTGTACTGAGCCCTCAAATTCTTCGTTCTACTGTACCTCAGTTTTGTCAGGACGCAATAAGGTTGATAGTATTGAAGTGGTTAAGTGATTTAGAAATGGAGGGCGGAGTTCTTTGTTGGGTAAATAAGCTTCCTCACCAACTTATAGTTCAGTGGGAGATGACTACAGGACTGAATGGACCCGATGAACTTAGAGCTATTAATCGACAGTGTCAGATAGGAGCCTTCCCTGTAAGTATAGCAGCAATAATTGGATATCGTAATGAACTTTCTTCCTCTCCTCGAATAAGACCTATGAGGGAAGCCACGCTACAGTTCATTCTTGGAAGAGGGAATGAGAATATGCCTAGCCTTCGTGCTGGTAAGTTCCAATTCTATTAAGGACTCGGAGGCGAGGATTATGCCTTCTTCCTTCGCTTTATTACTACACACAGCAGCAAGAAAAAACATCAAACAACTACATTTCCCATGAACACTTGGGAAACAGAAACAAATCTGAACATTAGTCCTTCGTTAGTGTCAGCATTCTGGCAGCTCCAATCATGCACCGCTGCTGCTTCCGCTTCCTCTTTCTTCGCGCGAAGCCCATGATCCAGCATTCTCACGCATCCTGTTTGGGACCATCATTCCCTGCAAAAATCGCAATGTCAGATACCGTCCATCTACTTAGCACAACCGAAGTCACATGGCAAGAGAAAACAGTGCAAAGCAATTACATCCATATCAGCAGAAACCTTCCATGAAAGAGTTACTTACATTCCATACGGGGAGGGTCCACTCCCTGGGAGTCATTGGGAGGGATAATCCTCACCTCCGAGTCCTTAATAGAATTGGAACTTACCAGCACGAAGGCTAGGCAAATTCTCATTCTATGGCAGGACCGGAGGCTTCAGATTATGCCAGTTCAAAGCTTATCACAACTAGCCAAGCCACTTCCAACACTGACTTAAAATAAAACCTCTTAAAGGTGGAATCTGAAGACCAATCGGCCGCTCGCATCAGATCCTCCAACCTAGCCCCAGGGGCAAATGCTTTAGAGGCCATCGCCCCTCTCGCTGAATGCGCACCAAATTGCTTGGTATCAATCCCCGCCTCCTGCATTACCCAACGCACCCACCTGACGATTGTTGGGGAAGAAACAGCCTTGTACGGTTTGCGTAGGACAATGAGAAGTTGTCTTTCCCCTGGAGGGCGAGTGTCATCAGTCATATCTTCATAAGCACGGAGGCACTGCACTATACACAGTTTAGGGGAATCTGAAAAGGCCGGATACGAAATCATCCCTGTATGGGACTTAGTCCGCCTACTCTCTGAGAAGGACACCCCGTCTGGGGAATAAACCCTGGCAGTAATGTCAAGAGCTCGGACATCTGAGACCCTCCTGCAGGATATAAAGCACAAAAGCATTGCTAACTTAGCTGTGAGTTCTTTACGAGAAATACATCTATTTGGCTGCCAAAACAGAAATAAGTTCAGAACCCTGTTTACATCCCAAAGGACGGAATAGCGTGGTTCAAGAGGCAGCGAGAGGCGGATTCCTCTCAGAAGACTGCACACTAAAGGGTGCTCCCCAACCGGGGAACCCTGCACAAGGTCGTGACCAGCCAAGATCGCGGAACGGAAAGTGTTGATTGACCGATAGGCTAGGCCATCTTCCGCCAAACCGGCCCAGGAAGTTAAGAAAGTGAACTACATCTGCCCCCACGGGATCAAAACTCCGTCGTACACACCAACGGCTGATCGGTATCGCCTGGTCGGGCCATCAGCCCATGCCTTGGAGAGCAGATCCTCTGCTTTTCCCGAAAGGCCTGGGAGCGTCCAACGACGCCGGAGATCCTCCAAGCCATCAGCCTCAGCGATCCCTCCTGGACCAACCAGTGGGGAGTCCCGTCCTGACTGAGCAGAATGTGAGGAGAGTGGGGGAGTAGGATTGGAAAATCCCAAGAAAGTTCCAGATGAACCGGAAACCAAACTTGAGACCTCCACCATGGTGTGATCAACACCACCTCTGCCAACTGTCGACGCAGCAACGCTGACACTCGCGTTATCATGGAAAACGGGGGAAACACATACCCCTTCTCGCCTGACCAATCCTGGCTGAAAGCATCCGTTGCCTCCGCCAACGGATCCGGGCGCTAACTGAAGTACCTCAGAAACTGATGATCTAGGCGCGACCCAAACAGGTCTACTGTGAAGGGACCCCACCTGGCCGCCAACAGAGAGAAGACCTGAGGGTCCAGCTTCCACACGCTGGCATCCAGAAAGTGCCGGGAGTGCCAATCTGCCACTTCGTTCTGCCGACCCGGCAGATACTCCGCCGTGACCGACACCTGATGGTCCAGGCAAAAGTGCCAAAACTCCCTTGCAAGGTCCGCCAGCAATTTGGATCATGGTCCCCCCAAATGGTTGATATATCGGACCGCTAACACGTTGTCCATCCATAACAGGACACACAATTGCACTCTGTCCTTCGTCCAACACTGGACTGCAAAGGACCCCGCGAGCAACTCCAAACAGTTGATATTTAATGACTGCTAGTGGGTGGACCAGGCGCCACCTGTGGAAAAATCTCCGCACCTGGCCCCCCAGCCAGACCGACTGGTGTCTGACTCGATAATTATGTCCGGGGCTGATCCAAAAATCGCCCGGCCATTCCAGGCCTCCATGTGTGTCAGCCACCAATGCATCTCGTCCCTCACCTCCTCCGACAGAGGAATCAGCTGAGAGTACGTCAGGCCTTTCCATTGGTGATATGTCTTCAGACGCTGCATTGTCCGATAAAAAAGAGGGCCCGGGAATATGGCCTGAATCGAAGATGACAGAAGACCCACCAAATGCGCCAAGAGGTGCAGAGATATGAGCGGCTTCGCCAGAGTCTATGTTGAACCCCAAAAATGTGGCACACTGAACGGGAACCAGAAGGGGCTTCTTCTCGTTAATAATGAAGCCCAGCCCCTGAAGGAGGTAGACTGCAATCTGCAGTTGGGACACTAGCCTCTCTTGACACTGGTCCACGAACAACATGTCGTCCAGGTACACGATTATTCTGATACCTCGTGCCCGCAAGGCTTCCACCGCCGGACGAAGCACCTTTGTGAAGCACCACGGCGCCGAGGAGAGCCCGAAGGGCAGCATAGTGAACTCGTAAACCTGACCGTCCCACTTGAACTGGAGGAAACGACAGTGAGGAGGAAAAATCGGAACTGCCAAATAGGCGTCTTTTAAGTCGAGCCTGACCATCTAATCGGACGGCCGCAAAACATCCATCAAGAGGTGAATCCCCTCCATTTTGAAATGGCGGTACACCAGCCACTCGTTGAATTCTCTCATATTGATGACCGGACGTCGGCCCCCGTCGACCATGTCAACCAAAAAGAGGTTGCTGAGGAAACCCCGGGATGCTCTCGCGCGTAACAGATCGCCCCTTTGTGGAGGAGGGCAGACACCTCTTCGCGCACTAAGTCTGCATCTGTCTGCGAGAAAGAAATGGGGCGGGGACAATGCAGCTGACACGGACGACCATGGAACTCCAGCTGGAAGCCCTGGACCGTCTGCAGCCCCCAAGCATCGCTTGTAAGAGAAACCCATGCTGGGAAAAACTGCGCCAAGCGCCCCCCTACCCGCAAACTCACTGAGGGTAGAACACTCACCTCTTCCAGCACCCTGCCGCTGGCCTCTTTGGCCCCCTCGGCCACGGAATCTCTGTCCCCTCGTCGGGTCGAAATTTTTGAATCAGGCGTTGTCCTGAAACTGGCCGCAGCCAGAGCCTTGCCCCCGATCGGAGCTGTTGCCACGACCGAACGTGCCCCCCCTGCCATGTCCGGCCCTCTCAAAAACCCGAGGCGCAAAAACTTTCTTTATATTGGACTGTGCTCTGTCCAGAGAAGTAAACGTAGACACAAATTTGCCGAGCTCCTTAATGAAAGGGTCCCCGAACAATCCTCCTTGCACCACTGCGCCAGCCTCAGAAGAGGCGAGGTCACCCAGCTTAGGGTCAATCTTAATCAATAGTGACCTACTTCTCTCAGTAGAGAGGGCGCAATTCACATTGCCAAGAAAAACAATGGCCCGCTGCGCCCAATTAGACAGGACCTCCGGGGATATAAGATCCCCCGAGACCTTGGCCTCTTCGGCCATGTCCAGAATCTTGGTCATGGGACCCACCGCATTGAACAACTTGTCCTGGGAGGTACGCTAGGACCTATCTATACCCTTCCTAGGGTCCTTGACAAACTTGGCCAAAAATGTTGCTATCTTCGGGTCAATGTCTGGGGTCATCGCCACCTTACAGTCTAAGGTGGAGCGAGGACACTCCGCTCTAAGGCGACTGCGGGCATCCTTGTCCACGGGCTTTCGCAAGCGGTTCGCCACATATTGGGCCACCTTCTCCCCGGGAACCCAGTCCGAAGAGCGGGGTGGACAATATCGTCCTGGACCAACATGTCCGAAGGACCCGCGGAGGAGGCAGCTTGGGACGGAAGCCACGACGTAGAGGAGCAAGCCTCCTTGTCCTTATCCGGAGAATCCCCATCCTCCTGTGGCTCCGGGGACATAGTGCGCGGGGTTGGGGGTGCAATCTCCACTGGGGGCGCAGGGATGGGCTGGGATCCCTCGTGCGCCATAAAGGCGCTTTTAACCCTAGCAAAAGCCTCAGAGTCAACCCCTTCAGTACAAGGTCTCTTATTAGGAGGGGGGAGGGTGAAGGCGCTGGCGCTGGGGACGGGGCAGGAATAAGGGCCGCAAGATCTGCGTACGCCTCATCCATCCGTGCTGTGAGGCGCTGCTCTAGGGGAATCATGGCTTGATCAACTGCCCTGTAAATGGAGTCATCCACCGCCTGGTAAAAATCGTCATCCCAAGGGGCGTAGTTCAGAGGGTCCTCCTCCGGGTACTGGCCTTGGTCCCCCTGCATCGTGAGGTAAGTTAGGCTCTGCAGGGTATCAGGGATATGGCACAGCAATTATGCAAGGACCCTCACGGGTACTAATTTCGAACTGGGTGGAAGCCCAAGTAATGTGGGGGCACAAAAGGCACACAATTTAAGGGGGGCTAGCCCTGGGGACGCTGCAGCCCTTCAATTTACAGGGCACCACCCGGGAAAGCGTTGCACCGCACTAACAGACTGGTGCTGATTTCGACCCCTCAGAGTGTCAAAAGTAACAGTACAACCCACACAGGGCATCTAATTCCGGGGGAAAACCTAATTTTGCGACCCCAAAGGGTGTTTGACCGGGTGGCAGGGAACAAGACCAGCCTCCTGTGGCAAACGCGGGCAAAAATGCTTTGAAAAGCGTCCCTCCCTTGCTCTGGTCACAGAGTGAAAGCTCGCCCCCTAGCGGCAAGAGGACCACACCGCGTTGTCACTGGGCACAAAATTGCGTGAGGAGCGCTAAAAGCGTCCCACGATTATCAGGGGACTCTGAAAACGAGGGAATATGTTAGCGCTAGCCTGAACACCAAACCACTAACAACACAGCCCCCAAAACCCAGGAGAGAGAGTAAAAAACCACTTAACTTGCTGCTGAGCAGCGAAGAAAGAGGAAGAGGAAGCAGCAGCGGTGCATGATGGGAGCTGCCGGAATGCTGACACTAACGAAGGACTAATGTTCAGATTTGTTTCTCTTTCCCAAGTGTTCATGGGAAATGTAGTTGTTTGATGTTTTTTCTTGCTGCTGTGTGTAGTAATAAAGCGAAGGAAGAAGGCATAATCCGAAGCCTCCGGTCCTGCCATAGAATACAAATAATAATGACCCCAATAGTCTGGATGCTAGAGCCCATTGTTTGTATCATTGGATGTATACGCCCTGGAAAAGGACAGATGTACTTACTTTAAAAGCCTCCTTACCAGACATACGGAAAAATCCTAGAGGATTTTATGAGGATGTACAGGCAGCCATTGATTCCTGTGTCATGACCTTAGCTGATATTGATAGGTTTTTTGGTATGTTCCTGCGACCCAATGTGTGGCAACTTATTCGGAAACAGTATCATGCTGCTGATTTAGGAGGATATTGCACTACAATTCTAGCAGCAGACAGGGATAGGCAACCTGGTCAGAAACCTAGTCAGCTTATACTGGATCTTCCTGGTAACATACTTCCTTATATAAAAAAAAACGATGGTTCGTCAAGGAAAATAGATTGGGTACTTCTCACTGCTTGTAAACAAAAACAGGGAGAGGTCAAACCTGATTTCTTCACTCGCTTTGAGGAAGTGTTCCACGATTTTAGTGGGCAAGACACTTCTACACCTACGGGTGCGTATTTATTTGTAGATCAATTTGAAGGAAATTTATTACCTTAGATATCTGTTCGCTTAAAGAATTCTGAGAGTACATGGGCTACGGTTACCCCGAAAGCTATATTAGATATGGCTCAGTATTAGCAGAATCAAGTGACCACTGAGCAAGAACGGAAAGAAGGAAAACTAAAAGAATTGAAACCTAAGGTAATGATGATCCAGGCCTATGGATCCCAAGGTCGAGGTCGTAGCCAAACCTATGGTCAGAATTTTAGACAAGCGCCTCCAGTAGGGCCATCCCATAGACAAACTCCACTAGGGCCAGATCAATGTTCTTATTGTAAGGAGAAAGGACATTTGCGTTCTGAATGTCCTGTTTTAGCTGCTGGTGGGAGAAGAAGGGGACAAGTGTATAGTAGTCAGGGGACTCCAGTTCCCCGACAACAGCTACAACAAGCTCCAGAGAAAAATTGATCACAATTATTTTGATCAACGAAATAATCAACATTCCATGGAGGACTGGGAATCAGAGGAAACTGTGGGAATGCATTTCGCCTAGGACAGGGTAGGACAAGGAGGACCAGTTGAGATACCTGTAGACCAGTCAGGACCCTATATAACAGCCACCATACTTGGGCAGGATCAAAAAAATGTAGTGAATACAGGGGCGACACGCAGTGGGATATCTCAGAAACTGGTCCCTGGGACACCCTTGTCTGGCCAAGTGATTATATTGATAGGGTTTGACGGAACACCAAGTCCTAGCCCTGTGTCCCAAAAATTGCCTTTGTAGGTTGAGAATTGTATTGCTTCAGCCCCCTTTTTACTTCCCCCACATGCTCCTGATAATTTGATGGGACTTGATCTTCTGAAATATTTCCATGCTACTATACATTGTTCCCCGTCTGGGGTACGTGTCATTTTGGGGAAAAAGACATTGCCTAAACAATATAATTCCTCTTTATGTTTAGATCTTGATTCTGTTCCTCCATGTGTTTGGGCTACTGCTGACACAAATGTAGGAAGAATGGAAATTTCCTCAGTATACAAACAGGTTCGGGAGGGTGCTTCCTTACCAAGGGTCCCGCAATATAAAATATCGAAAGAAGGTCAGGATGTGCTATTATCTATCATTGATGACATGATACGTGCAGGAGTTGTTGAGAAAGTTTCCTCTAATGTATGCAAAAGCCCCATTCTCCCAATCCTAAAGCGGGCAATGGAACAGGGGACAAGATTTACCAATTCATGATTGATTTAAGAGAAGTAAACTAAATAGTGATTCCACAATATCCTGTTGTCTCTGATATTACGACCTTGTTGACATTAATTCCACCTACAGCCACTGTATGTTCTGTTATCAACCTCAAGAATACTTTTTTCTCTATTCCTATACATAAGGATAGTAGATATTTGTTTGGATTCTCATTAAGGGGCCGCTCATTTAGATTTTGAGGAGCTCCACAAGGTTATACAGAAAGTCCTAGCATTTACAGTCAGGCACTTAAACTACAGGTTGGATGAACTTCTTTTGCCACCAGGAGTTACACTTGTGCAATACGTTGATGACATTTTGCTTGCAGCAGACACAGTTGAGCATTGTAAATAGGCCACTCTTTCCCTATTGCATCATCTTGCTACTAAGAGACATAATTCTCTAAGAATAAGTTACTAAAGACACTCTCTTTCCTCTACCATGGACATCTGAATGTCAAGAAGCATATCAGCAGCTTCGTGCATCCCGTTCTGCTCCAGTGTTAAGCACTCCAGACTATGCTAAGCCTTTCATATTATAGGTACACAAGAGAGAACGATGTGCATTGTCAGTTTTAGTTTCAAAAGTGTTTTTATTGAAGATTTCAACAGGCATATATTGAGACATCTCAGCAAGAAAAGCAAGCACAAGGCGTATATAGCGGGCGGGACAGACAAGCATGTCCCTAGTACGCCAGAACAAGCAAGGTACATATGCCCAAGAAGCGGTTCGACATCGTGCGTATAAAGGGCAAGAGAGCGACATAAGGAAAACAACAAGAACCAGGAACTCCCTCCCCCTTAGAACCCCCCACCCCCCTCCCCGACCAGTGTGCTCTTGAGTGTCAATGTGACCAGCAATGTGCAGCAGAGGTGCGGCGTGGCCAAATGTAAAGTCACCAAGAGTCATCGGTGGTGCTGGTGAGGCGTAGAACTCTAAGGTATTTAGGGCATGTAATTTCATTGAACTCCTTGGACAGGAGAGTTATCAAAGGAAGCCACGCCTTTCGAAAGGCGTCGGTTGAGTTAGTGAGAGTGGCGTGGATGCGCTCCATCCCAAGGGTGAACCAAAGTTTGTGGAGCCATCCCGTGTGTGTAGGCTTATTCGTGGACCCCCATAGTGACAATATATGCTGCGTGGCTGCTTGCATGGCGATGCCCATCTGCCGACCACGCAGTGATTTTAAGGGGAATGTTAATGCTTTGGACAGGCCTAGCACAGCGTATGCAGGGAACCTCGGGATCTCAGTCTCGAAAGTGGAGTCGATCTCATCCAGGACCAATTTCCAAAAATCTCCCAGTTCCGGACAGTCCCAGAGGATATGAGTCAGGGTACCTTTCTCCCCGCACCTTCTCCAGTATAGTTCGCTGCGCGTCGGGTTACCTTTGTGTAGTCGGACTGGGGTAAGGTGCCAGTATATGGCAAGTTTTACTGTTGTCTCCCTTGCCTTAGTGTTGCGCGTGGTATGTGAAGCTCTGTAGTATACGTACCCCATTCTTTGGGTGACAAGGCCCTCCCCAGTTCAGCCTCCCAACGTCTTTGGCTTGGTGATTTAGCCGGGGCGGGTGGAGGTGTGAGCATTTTATAGAGTTCGGAAATGAGGTGTTTGTCTGTAGTTTTAGTAAGCAGCCACTTCTCAAAGTTCGTCATGGGGCGGCTCACTAGGGCAGTGATTTCAGGGTTAGTGAGCCAGTGTCGGAGTTGAAGGTATTGGAAAAGATGAGGATGTTCTATACCATACCCTTGTTTAATGTCCGCGAAGGGAAGAAATCCCTGCAAATCAAAAAGCTCACTTGCAGCTCGACATGCCGTGCCTCGCCACTGAGGGAACGCGCCTGAGCCATCACCCGGAGGGAAGTCAGGGTTGTCTAGGATGGGAGTAAAAGGGGAGGGGAAAGTGGTCAACCCGTGTCTATGTGCCACCCGATCCCATACCTGTAGAGTCGTGCGGGTGATAGGGGACCGTAACATGTATCTTGGTCTATGGTGTTTAGCTAGAAATGGAATTCTCCACAGTGGCGTTCGCGCCATGGCCCTGTCCTGGAAGAGCCATCTCTTCTCTGATTCGGGCCGGTACCATTCCACTAGGTATCGAAGCTGGGATGCCTGAAAGTATCGCAAAAGATTCGGGACGCCGAGACCGCCTTCATCCATGCTCTTATACGTCAGTAGTTTGTAAAGTCGTGCTCTCTTCCCTTCCCAGATAAAGCTAGACAGCAAGTCCTGCAGGAGTTTCAGAGTACCTGCTGGGGGTGTAATTGGGATAGTTTGGAACAGGTATAAAATCCGCTGCAAAATTGACATTTTCACTGCCGCCACTCTCCCCAACAGAGAAAGAGGTTGTTTGGACCATCTCGTCAGGTCCGATCGGATCTGGGTGGTGAGAGTGGTGTAATTGGTGGAAACCGTGAGATCTGTTGAGGGAGTTAAGGTAATCCCCAAGTACGGTATTTGGGTGGCCAACTGAAGGCCGCTACCGTGCTCTATTGCTGGGGCCCGTGGACGTGCATGTTTGCCTAGAGGTAGGATTAAGGATTTGTCAATATTGATGCGGAAGCCAGAGACCGCTCCAAATGAGGCAAGTTCTTCCATAAAGGCAGGTATGGAGGAATCAGGGCGGTTCAGGGTGGCTATGACATCATCTTCGTATAGACTGATAGGATGGGGCTCGCGTCCGAAATCGATGCCCTCGATCCTTGGGTTGTCCCGGACTTTCTGTGCTAGCGGCTCGATATACATTGCAAATAGGAGGGGGGAGAGGGGGCACCCCTGCCTGGTGCCACGCTGGATCTCGAACGGGAGTGAGTGCAGGCTACCCAAGCGGACCTTGGCCTGCGGGCGATGGTAACAGCTCGCTATGCGTGAGCAGAATCGGTCGCTAAGGCCAAACCGGCGGAGTACATGTTGTAAGTAATTCCAGTTCACGCGATCGAGCGCCTTTTCTGCGTCGATAGCGAGCAGCGCAGAGTCCAAGGTCTGAAAATGCGATTTGTCAATAAGGTGGAGCACCCGTTTAGTGTTATCACTACATTGGCGGCTAGGGACAAAGCCAGACTGATCTGGTTCCAAAATGCCGGGGAGGCACGGGCCAAGGCGTGCGGCAAGGATACCTGTAAAAAGCTTCAGGTCAAGGTTTAACAAAGAAATAGGACGGAATGCGGAGCAATGTGTGGGTTTCTTCCTGGGTTTCGGCAGCACCACCACCTCAGCGGCCAACATGTCCGGAGGTATAGCACCCACCCCCTCGAAGGAATTGAAAAGGCAGGCAAGCACCGGGGCCAGTTGACGGTTAAAAAGCTTGTAAAAGCCTGCTGAAAAGCCATCCGGCCCCGGGGATTTGAGCTGGCGCAATCTAGATATAGCAGCTAGGACTTCATCCTGGCGTATAGGGGCGTCCAGAGCCTCCGCAGTAGACTCGGGGATTGCGTGATGGCCGTCGTGGCTAGATAGGCCTCGATGTCCCTAGACGAGGTCTCCTCCTCCCCGTATAGGGAAGCATAGTAGGAACGAAATGCCTCGGCTACCTGGGCGTCGTCAGTGAGCACCTCACCGTCGGCACCTACCAAAGTATTGATTTTGGCCCGTTGGGTCTTGGCTTTCAGAGCGCTAGCCAATAAACGACCTGTTTTGTTTCCTCCGACATAATAAGTATATCGTAGGCGGAGGGCTGCGAATTCCGCCCTATCAATATCTAGACTAGCTAATTGGGCCCGAGCCGCTCTTAGCTGTTTCCCACACAAGGGGCGCAGGTGCGCGCTGTGAACTCGCTCCAGCTCCACTACTTGCGCCGTGAGGTCTCCCCGTTTGCTCTTGCGGTCTTTGGCCTCCGCCGCAGCAATAGCTATGAGTTCGCCAAGTACGACCGACTTCAGAGCTCCCCAGAGAGCTGTCGCCGAGACGTCAGGTGTGTCGTTGGTGGACAGGTAGTTATCAATGCAGTCACCAATAGGTTTAGTGACAGGTCGTTGTAGCAAGGTTTCGCGGAGGCGCCACGGGCCTCAGTGACGGCGGGCTGCTCGGAGAGTGAGGGAGAGTTCCACTGCGTCAGGGTCAGAAATGGCCGCAGGTACTATGGCAACCTCCTCAAGAATCTTAAGGAGGTCTGAGGAACCCAGGAAATGATCAAGCCTGGCGTAGGTTCGATGCACATGTGAGTAGAATGTGAACTATGAGGCGGTCGGGTGGTGGGCTCTCCAGAGATCTATTAAGTCCCTATCCGACAGCCAGTCACGACCGGCGGACGACAAGGCCCCAGTACCCCCGTAGGGGTGTCCGGATCGATCGGTGTGCGTATCCATAACGACATTAAGGTCCCCTCCCAGGAGTAGGGATGTATGCGGGGTCTGAAGAGCTTCGGAAATGGCGCCTTTCAGGAAGGTCTCTTGACCTGTGTTTGGGGCGTAAAGGGAACCAATCGTAAGTGTTGTGTCACCCAAATAAAAAGTGTGTACCAGGAGGCGACCCCTGATCTCCCCCCACCCTGTTACCCACCCTCCCTCGGAAAGATCTAGAGATTAAAATTGCAACCCCGGCAGTCTTCGTCGGAAGGGAGGAGAAGAATTGCTGTGGGAAGGCTCGCAAGCGCATCCTATGCCAGTCCTTCTGCAGGAGATGTGTCTCTTGTAGTAGGCAAACATCCACTCCAGAGTTTTCCAAGTAGGAGAGAACACCTCTTGATCGGGTTGTTCAGCCCTTTTACATTAAGCGTTATAACCTTAAGAGTAGTGTCTGTCATCGCGCAGGGGACATGTGATACAGCGCAGAGTGGACTATAGTCACGCTATAGGAGCATGCGGTGGTATATGGCAGGTTGTGTATGACTCGGTCTCTCAGGGTATCTGGTCGCGGACATTGTGCGTGGACGCGTGACCCATGTAGGCATTTGCACACCGGTGAAGTATCTCTCGGCTCAAGGACAGAACTAGCTTGGCACACTGGTCCCCACCCTGGATCCCTCCCTAACCCAACATTCCCCCCCGAAGCAACCCATAGCCACCAAAGTATGCAAGGCAGTACATATAGATAAGAATGGTAAGGGCTGTGGCTCTGTAACAAAATCCCCGACCCCCCACCCAGTCCCAACATCCCTGAAACCTGTAGTCCCAATCCTGTCGAGTCACACAGGATCGTGGTAGAGAACATTGAAGGGGTCATCTCCGATGGTGGCTTCTCCGAACCCCCCACCCAACACACCCGCCGTTGGGGCAGAGCATTTGCGATGTATAGTCTCCCTAGCAGAAGTGGTCATTACTCTGGGGAAGAAGTTTCTTTGGCCACCTCCGCCACCGCAGTCTCACGCTCCCAGAAAATGACAGAGGCATCCGGTTTGAGGCGCCGGTATGGGGATTGTTTGTGGTGCACAGTCTGCCAGCCCCCCCCTGGAAGAGCCCTGCAAACTCCTGAATACCGGCTCAGTGTCAACTTGGTCCAAACCCAGGAGGTCACACGTGTCTTTAAGAGACCGCAGCTGTTGCAGTCGTCCGTTCCACTTAAATATTATCCGGAAGGGATGGCCCCAGGAGTACGGAACCTCCTTCTGCCGCAAAAAGTCAGTCACTGGCTTGAATTCTTTCCTTTTCTAGAGAGTAATGGAAGAAAGATCCTGGTAGAGGGCAATGGAATGACCCTGAAACTGAATGGGTTGGGCTCGCCGGGCCTCCCGGAGGATCAGTTCTTTCAACGGGAAGTCCGGAAGGAAAGCCAGGATGTCTGGTGGTGGGGCCGGGGCTCTACGGGGCAATCCCCCTCGATGTACCCTGTCAATGCGGATGGGAAAGTCTTCCGCCTCCCCCCTAGGATGCTTCTGAAGAGGGCTTGCAGGTATGCGGCGACATCAGTCCCTTCCTCTTTCTGAGGGACCCCCCGGACCCGTATGTTGTTGCGACGGGAGCGTTTCCAAGGTCCTCAGCGTGGGCTTGGAGGTCTAGTTGTTGGTCAGTAAGCCGCAGGACCTCTTGTTGGAGTTGTTCAATTTCGGCACTCCTGGTTTGGTCAGCTTCCTCGACTGCGACCACTCGTTCACTGAGGTCCTCTACATCGCGCAGTTCCTTAACTTCTCCTGCAACCTCTTGCTTCAGAGATTTGAAGTCTTCACGGAGCGAGTTGAATAACGTCTCCAAGAAGGATTTGGTGATGGGCACTTGGTCGTCCAGGGCCGTAGGCGGTGTTTTCCCCGTCCCGGGGGACGGTGGGTCTTTGCTAGACCTGGGTTGTGATTTAGCCAACAGTTACTCCTTTGCTCTGTGCTAAGACCTGTATGTTAAAACAGTGCACCCCCAGCCACCATTTTGTGTTCACAAGCCAGTGAACCTCCCCCCCCCCTTGCCCCCACAACAGGGATATTCTACATCAGAGGGTGCTTCTGTGAGCTGTTTAAACTGTGTTTACTAGGGACTGTGCACTTTGTTTTTTGGCCAGGAGAGGGAGTAAAGTTTTATTCAAACAGTATTGTTAGATTTCAAGTTAGTGAAGGCCTTTGCTTGCAGAAGTCCAAAGTGTGGATTGAGCCTGTCGGCCTCCTAGGAGATTCTGAACAGGAGAAAAAGCTTCCAACTCCCTGGCCAGCAAACTTTGTCTGAGGGCGCTGGGACCTTATATGGTCTGCTAGTGGTTGGTACATGTATACACTAATTGGTGGTTGTATCTGATGTTTCTATTGGATTAGGGTTAGTGTCCTCATTGTTTGGGTATTTGAGTGTTCTTATTGGTTTCTGGGTCTGTGATTCAATCAATGTAGGGTTGGGACTAGGGCTAGGGTTAGGATTTCTATTGGAAATAGGGACTAGGGTTTCCCGTGTTATTGGTTGTTGGGACTAGGGTGGGACTAGGGCTAGGGTTAGACCTTTAATTGGAAGTAGCGATTAGGGCTTCTGGTGTGATTGATTGCTGGAGTAGTTGTGGGACTAAGAGTAGGGTTAGGCTTTCTATTGGAAGTAGGGACTAGGGCTTCCTGTACCATTGGTTGCTTGGACTTGGGTTTGGACTACTGGTAGGGCTAGGGCCTCTGGTGGACGTAGAGATCAGGGTTTTTGAACTGATTGGGTGCTTGGACTAGGGTTAAGATTGGCTGTAAGGTCCTGGTCTTCTATTGGTTCTAGATTTTTAGGGCTAGTGTTGTGATTGTAGAGTGTTAGGGCTAGGGTTCCAATTGACTGACGGGGTCACCTGATTACTAGGGCTATAAAAGGCTAGGGTTAGGGCGTCTCAGCCTGGGCGTCGAGGCTAAGGGCAGAGAGGACAAGGGCAGGTGCCTGTTTGAGCCTGTTAAGGGCAGAGAGGACAAGGGCAGTTGCTGGTTTCAGCCTGTTCGAGACTGACCAGGACCAGGGCCAGAAATGCTGCCCAATATACATACCTCCTTTATGCATCTATATACTTTTAATGTACCTATGGACCTATATATTTATCACTTTCTTCTAATTTAGCATTTCCAATTCACTTCCCTATTTCTCAGCCTATACTTCGCTCAATATATCTTCTAGCCCAACCTTCTGACTCATCTCAAACTTCTTTCTACTACTCTTTCCAATGCACTACCCTATCTCTCATCCTATACATCTATCAATATATCCTCTACATCCACTCTCTCATTTATCCCAAACCCCATACCACTACCATGATCCCCAAAATAACCCTTTCTAGACTCTCTCCTACTCTACCCCTCCTTGCACCATCTGACACCTCTTTTACTATACCAATCCCCCAAAACAGACCTTTCTAAACTCTTCCCTATTTTCTACCCCTCCCCAACTCTTTTCAATCCAAATAACTGACTAACATATTCACCACTAAAATTACTTTCATGTTTCACCATACTAATTCAACACTAATCCTGATGGGTTCCAGAGCAGTGTGCTACTTGCGCTTCAAAACCCCATCAGGGGTAGCAAGCGCTATATAAATACAAAGCTCTTTCCCTTCATTATCCCGCCACCTAGCCTTCTCTATCCAAATAACTGAATAACATATCCACTACTCAAATTACTTCATATTTTACTATACCAATTTTCAACACTAATCCTTTATAGGTTCCGGAGTGGCATGCTACTCGCCAGAAAAGCGCTTCAACATCCATCAGGGGTAACAAGTGCTATATGAATGCAAACCTTTCTTCCCCTTTTATCCCTCTGCTATCCTTCTCACTCCAAATAACTAACTAATATCCACCACTGAAATTACTTTCATATTTCACCATATTAATTCACCACTAATCCTTTATGGGCTTTTTGAATAGTGTGCTTCAACACCCCATCAGGGGTAACAAGCGCTATATAAATACAAACCTTTTCTCCTCCTCTATCGGTCTGCTATCATTCCAAATACAAATAACTGACTAACCTATCCACCACTTAAAATGTACTGGCATGTTTCACTATACTAATTCAACACTAATCCTCTATGGGTCCCGGAGTAGCGTGCTACTCGCTGAAAAAGCGTTTCGACGCCTCGTCAGGGGCAGTAAGTGCTATATAAATGCAATTACAATACAATACAATTTAAACTTAGGTTTTGGTCTTAAAATCTTAACTTTTTTTGTCTCAGATTACTTTTGTGAATCGGGTCCTCAGTCTTTATTTAGGCCGTTTGGACGATTATGATTCTGATTTTTAAACTTTTTAGGATAAAAAATTTATCTTTTGGTTGTAGGCCCAAAACTATATATTTAAAAAAAGTAAACAAACCGAGATGAATATTTTGTATGAGAAATATGCACTGATTATTTATGCTTATGTTCAGTATATAACTATAAGATTCCTTTATTTGATATATGTTTTGTTCTGGATGCTGGCCAACACTGTATACTTGGTTAGAGAGATAAAGATTGTTGTTGTCCTGATGAAGGTGGTTCTATGCTGAAAATCCACCGAAACGCGTCAAATGATAAACTACTGGGTTTAGATATTTTCAATGGTTGATTTCTTCAAATTAACAAGTACTCTCAATGACAAATATGTATGTCATTTTTTTAATTCTCTCTTGATATAATACGTTAATAATGTATGTGCAATATATTTCTTATTAAATATTTTTGATTATATGAATGTTATATAACTGTACAATTGTTTTTACCATATGTTTTATTAAATAGATTTTATATAATTGCCTCTTGGGTCCTTTTAAGACTGGTAGTGATGAATATATGTCAGTGAAAAGAATGGAGTGTGAGTTATCTGATTGTTGATCTCTCCAAGAAATCTTTTTTGTTGATACATTGATAGCAAACATGACATATTTCAGTGGAACCATAATGGAGCTGACAACCTTGAGTGCCCTGGTGCCAGCCTATGTTATCATATGTCCTCCTCATCACTTATAGTAGCCCTTAATGGAAAGAGGCTACTATAGAGACATATAAATGTGCACTTATATAACCACACATTTAATATAATGCACGCTGTCTCCTGCGCTCAGGAGACAGGGTGACTGCTATATATTAAAAATAGCGCTTTGACCTTGCCATACATGGTGAGGGCAAAGTCAAGTTTAAGCAGTTTGCATTCCTCCTGCAGTCTACAATGACAGGACTGCTGTCATCTGTTTACTTAGATCACTCACGGTGGCACAATCAGTGCTTCATGCCCTGGTGACCCCTCTAACGCCCATGCCCTGGTTACCACTGGTACCACTTACCAGGAACTTATAAGGGGGTTAAAGTCCTTGCCAATTTGGGCTATCAATTCACATGTATAAGTTTTAGGGAGAGAACACTGGCACTGGGGCCTGTTTAGCAGGCTCCAGTGCACTTTCATAGTCATAACCCTCAGCATTGGGGATAAAAGTGTGGGGTGACCATACTAGAAGGGCACTTTCCTACAGTGACGTCTCCTCTGAGTATTCTTCACTGTGGTATTTCTCACTTGAAGTGCCTCTTCTGCCTGAGCTGTGTCAGCGAGCTCTAAGCACTGTAATTAGCATGAAAATGTCTCGAATCTGGAGCACTACGTGTTCGAATTATCCAATGCTGGAGCTCTTTTTACTTGACCGTAGAAAGATGAGAGTTGCTCCTCTTGGGTTTATTACCTCTGACCTAAAATTATGCACTGATTCTTCTAGTGGTGACATTAACCTACTAAGCTGTATACCCAAAAAAATGTATCAAGCCTTTCAGCAGGATTTCCTCTTCTCTTCCCATCACATTGATGGAACCAGCATTCTTCAAATTTCAGCTGAGGAACGATGTACACATCAAAGCAACTTAAAGCAGCGTTTGAATGATGGCATGTTGGTGCTGCATTGAAACACCTGAATTAATCTGTCCCTTAACTACTGGCTTCCAGAGACCAAAAAAGTCCCTTATTAGCTTTTTCAAGACAAGCCTTCTCGCAACAGAGAGCGTGGCCAGGCGCCAATGGCGTAGGACAACAAACCGGAGTTCCTGCACAAAAAACCCCATCTAGGGCCATCCTGCAGATTTTTCCGGCTCAGGGGGCACCTAATCTGTGCTGCTTGTCCCCCTTTGCCCTACTGCAGGCTTTGCTGAGCTACTTGCCGAAATTTGGGACAAGAAAAAGGCCCCTGGCAGCTTACTGCAAGTTACAATGAAATTCCCCCTGAGCACTTCAAATTATTAAATAATATAGGTGTATCTCCTTGTAACATAGAGTTCAAGAGTCTGAGTGCAAAGCAGTCCAAATGAAAAAATATTTCTTATTTCTTTTCCAAATTAGAGATCCTTTAGTAAAAGTTCCGCACGTAGAACATCAGAGCACAAATGTCCAGCTCTTTATCCAGAAGAAGTTTAATAATTGTCGTCAACAGAATTCTCTTTGCAGCCTTTTTTTCTTTATTCAGAAGAAGTTTAATAATTGTTTTCAACAGAATTCTCTTTGCAGCCAACACGTGTTTCATCTTGCACCATTAACATGCATCAATGACTTCATCAGGGCCGCAACCCAAAAAAATATAAATACAAAATATCAGATATTTTCCCTAACTAATCAGCCTCATAAGTCTAAATCCTCCACCACTTATAATAATAGTATTTTTAAGTCACCCTCAGTGGTGTTAGTGGACTTAGTTCATAAAAGGTGCTATGATGTTAGTTGTTTAAAAAAGAACAACGTCCACAGTGTACTTGAGAGCCCGACGTACCAATATATTAAGGAGGGAAAATTACCTCAAGAAGTGCTCAATGTATCTCAAGCAGAAAACACTACAGGGTGTGGCTCTAGTCAGTAAGGCTGAGCCTACTTAAATGTAATAACAGGGGAGAATGCCAGTACTGATGCCCTATTCAATAACCAAATCTAATCGTAATACATAGACAACTGTGCAATGTATCCAGTGCTATTGAATAGCTTCTTTTATTTGAAAAGTTAATTTTTTCAGATCATTTGAAAGTTCAAACACATTTAAAACACAAGATATTTTACAAAAAAAGAAATGAAAAAGGACACGAGGGAAAGTGCGCAGAATTCACAAATATACTTTCAAACATACAACTTCAATCATGTCACAAACACACCTCACACATTCATCCTGTACAATGTTCAATCAAACGGGGGTTGAATACACCAATTGAAAAAGCACTTGGTCTACCAAGATTCAGTAATTTAAATCATTAATTGTCGTAGAAAATCTTAGAAAATCATAAAAATACTTTACATTTTTTCACAAGGAAAATAGTACAGTGTATAATTGCCACAATTATTGCGAAATTAATATGCAAAGAAAGGGGGGGGGCAACCAGGCAGACCAAAAGGTCTACGCGTTTCGAATCCCTCGAATGCTAGGGATTTTCCTCAGGACCAACCACACTCTGTGGAGAAAAAAGAAAGAAACTATGTTTCAGCCCAATTTTTGGGAATTGACTCAAACACCATGAGTGGCTTAACCAACAGACTCTGCCTTCAGCTTACCAGAAAGCGTGTTAACAACCTGTTTTCTGAACAAGGGAATAATCTCCTTCACTCCTCTGTGTGATTCATATGCGACGGAGGCAAGAGAGGAGAGAAATAGAAAACACCATGAGTGTAATAGGAGTGTAAAGAGGTTTTGGGGTCTTAAAGTTCCTACTCACAGCGAGTATATTTACCTTGTATTGTCTAGCCCCACGCATAGGGAAGGGCATCTCTTGGACCCCATTTTTTCTAACTTAGAAGAAGTCTCGGCAGAGAGGCCTATTCTAGTCCCCTGGTCGGACCATATGTTGGTGACAATGTCACTTCCGATTCACGACTCGGCTAACAGGAACAACGCTCTACGAGTACTTAAACGTCCTTGGCGAAAGCTTCGTCTAGAGGATTTCTACACCTTACTTAAAATGGACCCTCCTGAATTAGGAAATGACACAGAGCAGGGCTATGATAACTTTTGCATTTGGCTGTCTCAAGCCTTAGACTCACTGATCCCAGCTGACTGGATTAGAGCGCGAACTCTGGAGTCTAGTCCATGGTACAACGAGGAGCTTACTGCCCTTAGGAAGGAATGCAAGCGTGCTGAGCGCAGTTGGAGGAAAACATATGACCTACTATTAAAAACTCAATACCTGGCTACATAAAAGAATTACCACAGAAATATTTGTAGGACAAGGGCTATCTACTATGCCCATGAGATCAAGGCGAGTCAGAAGCCCTCGAAAACTATTTTCAAAATCCTGAAAGATCTTAGCGCCAAAAAAGCGGTGGCAGTGACAACTACATCCTATCCACACTGTGAAACACTAGCCTCTTTTTTTATCGATAAGGTACGAACGATCTACAGCTCCTTCCCAGCCACCCCCAGAATAACCCCCGCTAGATGCGAGCCGAGAAACAAACTTATGAGTATACCCGACCTAAATCAGGACGACTTCCTCAGACTCTGCGGGAAGATTAAGTCAGGCTCTCCTGCAGACCCACTAAAACCGTCCCATTTTAGGGAGGCTCCTGCGCTTATACTCAACCCCCTTCGTGAAATCATTTACTCTTCTTTTACATCTGCCATCATACCCAACAGATGGAAGCAAGCCTGGGTATCTCCTATTATTAATAAAAAGTCCACGCTGGACTCCTCACGACCGAAAAATTTTAGGCCAATTTCACTGTTGCCCTGGTCAGCCAAGGTGGCCGAATCCCACGTGAATAATACTCTAACGAAATTCCTCTGCGACAATTCCATTCTGGACGCCTCCCAACACGGTTTCAGTGCGGGGCACAGCACAGAGACAGCACTCCTGAGTGTAACGGAACAACTGCGGACCATTATGGATTCCGGTCAGACGGCAGCGCTGATCCTTTTAGATCTCAGTGCTGCCTTCGACACGGTCTCACACGAGGTGTGGCTGTATCGTCTGGAGACAGCAGGAATCTGTGGCCAAGCACTTGCCTGGTTTAAGGCGTTCTTGACCGGAAGGTCATTCCGGGTTTCCACCCCCTGTTTCTTTCCGAAGAACGCCCAATTGAGCAGGGAGTACCCCAGGGATCTGCTCTCCGCCCGACGCTCTTTAATCTATTCGTCCAGCCACTAGCTGAGGCCGCTAAACGGTGGGAGCTTTCTATAGTCTCATACGCAGACGACACTCAGCTAGTGGTACAGCTGAGTGATGACGTAGGGCTGAGTGCGTCCAATTTTAAATTAGGCCTAACAGCAGTCACCAACTGGATGAAATCCAACTACCTACAGCTTAACGCCAACAAGACTGAGGTCTTACTGCTAGGTAAGGATGTCTCCACCTGGGGTGACAAATGGTGGCCGGAAATTCTCGGGAATCCTCCCGAGCCTAAAAATGAGGTAAAAAATCTTGGAGTCTGGCTAGACTCCTCGCTCAACTCTGTTCACCATACAAAAAAGGTTGCCGCAATGTGCTTTGGGATTCTTCGGAACCGAAGCCGATTTAAAAATTCTTTGACTCTCCCACCCGCCAAACCATAGTGCAGTCTTCTATTTTATCTCGACTAGACTATGTGAGCTCTCTACTTCTAGGGGCCAACCAGGCGGAGGCGGGAAGATTAAGACGAGTGCAAAACACGGCAGATAGAGCCTTGATAGGACTTCCCCGCTTCCATTCAGTTTCCAGTACTTCATTGGTTGCCCGTGGACAAGAGGATCAAATTCAAAACCTTATGTCTGACTTTTAAAATTTTGAAACTTGCCTCCCCTCCTATGCTATGTCCCCTTCTGACCCCTTACATTCCTCGGCGTACTCTACGCTCAGAGGGCCAGCACCTGATAGTGGTCCCTCGAATAAAGCGTGCGTGGATGGGAAGACGCTCATTCCGCTATTTAGCAGCGAAAATATGGAACGCTTTGCCACCCCAGGTCCGAGGCCTAAAAGACCTTCTGAGGTTTAGAAAGGCCATCAAAACTTACCTTTTTTGTTTACTGCAGTGTCATGCTATAGCCGTAAGTTCCATCTCTATGGCGGCCAACTCTCCTGTCTACTAAAGCGCCGGGACGCCCCTTAGCTGGGGCAGCTGCACGCTATACAAGACTTTATAACATAACATAACATAACATATGCTGCAGTGTCCGTTGCGGATCAAGTTCTATGTCTCAAGCAACTCGTTTGTCGCTATGAAGGCTGGGGGTGCCTAGAGGGTGTGAGGAGAAGCCGTTATGAACACAGGCGACCCCAGCAGAATTTTTAGCCCAGTCCCCTAGGAAATGGGGTATAGCCATGTTTACTTTTCTTACCTTCAAGCGCACGAAGGCACGGAAGGGGCTTAGTCTTTTTCTTCCTTTGTGTCTTGGAGCCAGTAATCGCTGGTCTAAGAGAGAAGAGGGAAAAGCAAGTATAATCCCCGAATGTGGCTATAATTCTTCTTCATATAGCGGTTAAAGTCTTCGCACTCACGCTTACCGATATTCTGTCGGTTGCAGACTCAAGAAGAGGACCCTGTGTAGTTCAATCACGAACCTCCGAACAAACTAATTGTCGCGTGCGACTTAGCAGAGTCTTACTGGGTAATGTAGTCCGTCGTGGCTCAGTGACGCCTGCGTCGTGGTACGCCGTCGTTATTCCTCTCAATAAAGATCTTTGGTTGTGTGTTTTTTTACAAAAATAATATTGCAAGAAGTGGGATATTGGCGGCGTGGGCATTAAGAGAGTCCAATTTTTTCATTACCCGCGAGAAAAGAATTGCCTAAATAGAGAAATGGCGAACTTGCATCGGGTCTCCATCGGGTCTCCAAGGGCTTCTAGGAGTTGTGGTCCCTAAAGCTGGATGACCCTTTATTTTATAATTGAAAGACTAAGATGAACATGGGCATGAAAGATGTGTGAAGTAAATCAAAAGAAGACTAGCTTAAATAAAAGGAGAGGGTTTATGACCAAAAATAATTAATTTTAGTTCAAAGGACTCAAGTATGCTTTGTCAGGGGTTAGTGGCACATTGTGAGTGTGCTCATGAAGCCCTCACCCACCAACCTAGTTGGTGGCATGCTTCATCATCGGGCCCACCCAGTGATACCTAGCGTGTCCCGGGTGTGCTTCGACGCCTGATTACAGCGGAGCAGGTATGTCGCTGAGTGTGCGGTGAAGAGTGTTATGAAAATGAGATTAAAACGGCTTGGCCGTGGTCCCAGTACCCGGAGGTAAATTAGACTTTAATACCTGGGCCACCGTCAGCGGTTAAAAATAAGGCTGTGGGATGTTAGAGGCGGGTTACGACCTCCTACATCCTTAGTGGGTCAACATGTTTCAGCCAGTGCCTTATGGATATTCTGGCTTTCTTCAGGACGGATTAAAATGATATGTGTGTGATTAAAACTAGTGGGTGTGTATTTTAGACTATGTGTTTACACGCCCTAAAGTGTTTTTCTATGTGTGAGAGGGGGATTCCCTTCTCAAAAACACGCTAGTTTAAGCAATATTCTGCTTCAAGGTTGTGAAGTGGCAAGGGTTGGCCAGAATTACTGGGCAGAGCCTGCTTTAGACCTGTAGTGCCTCCTTCGCAGAGCCGGTTATTTTTAACCGCTGACGGTGGCCCAGGTATTAAAGTCTAATTTACCTCCGGGTACTGGGACCACGGCCAAGCCGTTTCAATCTCATTTTCATAACACTCACATGATGAAGCATGCCACCAACTAGGTTGGTGGGTGAGGGCTTCATGAGCACACTCACAAGGTGCCACTAACCCCTGACAAAGCATACTTGAGTCCTTTGAACTAAAATTAATTATTTTTGGTCATAAACACTCTCCTTTTATTTAAGCTAGTCTTCTTTTGATTTACTTCATATAAACTCGGGGATTTGGACTAGCTTTCTGGTCCTCTCACTCCCTCTTGATACACGATCATGAAAGATGTGTCACATTTATCACATCTGTGTCAACACCAGCTAAATACACCCAAATGCATAAGATTTATATAGCCTCAGCAATGAGGACGCTCGCTGAGTGGGGCCCCACTCAATATAAATTAACGTCCCTGTCGCACTAAAGTGAAACACATACTAAAGAAAATGCAGTTTGTATAGCGAAAACTTCAAACAACAATATTTACAGTTTATATATTTCTGACATCTCGTTAAGTCCTGACACAGCCGTGTCAAATTTAACAATCAATAGAGCCTCTCGCTGTGATAATTTAGCCTCCAGATCACCACCCCGGGGATCTCGTTCGACCTTTGATATAACTGTCCATCTTAAATCAATTGCTTTGTGGTTCTTCCTTGTCCAATGGTTAACCAGTGGTGCTGTCTCCACCTTGTTTTTTATACGTGATTTGTGTTGGGAGATTCTTTGGCGTACTTCCTGGTTGGTTTTGTCTATATAAAGCAACCCACAAGGGCATATTATCCCATAAATAATATATTTGGTCTTGCAGTTACTAAAGGAATTGTGTCTCCACGTAATCCCTCTATGTGTAAACACTGAGTCTTCAATTGTGAGATCACAACAAATGCATGTCCCACATTTGTGATGACCAGTGATCGGAGCCAAGCCCATCCATTGTCTCAGAGAGGGCTGAGGATCTTTGTGGATCGATGCTCTAACAATATGGTAAGAAATGCTAGTTTCTTTTTTTAATGCGAAAAGTGGCAGTGACTTGAGGCTAGCTTCCCGATTTTTAACTAAATGCCAGTTTTGTGAGATGACTTTCTTCAATTTATTGGAGTTAGGGCAAAATGTGGTCACACAGACCTGTCTTTCTGTCTGTGGTTTGATCTTTCTTTCCAGGAGGCATTCTCTTGGTGTCTATATAGCGCGTTTCATCGCGTTTTTTACCAATTTTTTAGGGTAACCGTGCTCCCGTAGTTTAGTTGCCAAAATGCCAGCATGTAAATTGTAATCCTCATTATAAAAGCACTTTCTACGGATTCTAAAAAACTGGCCGTAGGGTAGGTTCTTGCGCAAACTTCTTGGGTGATTGCTTGAGAACAGCAAAGCCTTGTTCCTGTCAGTTGGTTTGGTATATAATTTTGTTACCAGTCTGCCTTCCGCAGGATATACCTCAACATCCAGAAATGGGATTTTTTCTGCTGATTTCTGGATACTGAACTGAATATCAGGTGTCCTTGCATTTAGCCAATTGTAAAACAACATCAATTGTTCTTCACCTCCTGTCCAGACCATAAAAACGTCATCAATAAAACGTAGCCACGTTTTGATGTACTGTAGAAATGGATTGTTTTTGTGGATAAAAGTATCTTCATACAGGGACATGAAAAGTACAGCCAGCTCTGGGGCAAAAGAACACCCCATTGCAACTCTCTTTATTTGAAAAAAGAATTACTTCCCAAATGAAAAATAATTCTTTTTAAGGGCAAAAGAGGCCAGGTCCACAATTAATTGGGTTGGTACTTGTACAGGTCTTGTTCTTTTGTCCAAATAGTAGGAGAGCACTGCACTGCTTCATCCTGGGGCATTTGAGTATAGAGAGAAGTGGCGTCCAATGTGACCATCAAAACATTCTCTTTGTTAAATCTCACATCAACCAGTTTAGTTATAAAATCAGTCATGTCCTGAAGGTAAGATACCACATAGCTCATAAATTCCTTAAGAAAGCAATCTACATATTTTGCAATCGGTTCTAACAAGGATTCACACCCGGAGACTATAGGTCTGCCGGGGGGAGTTGTTGCGTTTTTATGGATCTTGGGTAAGATGTAAAATACCGGGATCCTTGGATTTTTATTCTGTAGGTATTCAAATTCCTTAGGGCCTACAAAACCTTGATCAAATCCTTCTTTCAAGATGGTGAATAATTCATTCTGCAAATCCGATGTGGGATCTTTAGAGATTTTTCTGTAACAATTATAGTCATTCAGTTGTTTCATGACCTCTGTGATGTAGTCGGTGGTATCCCATACCCCTATCGATCCCCCTTTGTCAGCCTGCTCGATTGTGACGAATGGATCATTTCTTAGTGTTGCTATAGCATTTTTTTGATCTTTTGAAATATTATATTTTACAAAACTTTTGTTTTTTTCCATATCTGAAATGGCTGATAAGACCGTTTTTTCAAACAAGATAATCTCTTTGGGTATTTTGTTGCCTGGCGTACAGAAAGTCGATTTTTTCCTCAAGCTTGTTACCTCTGATGATGGACTAGATGGTTTATCGGAAAAGAACATTGTCAGTTTTAATTTGCGGCAGAATTCAATAAATTCAGTTTTCATTTTCACGAAATCAGTTCTTTTTGAGGGGACAAAAGAAAGAACTTTGGTAAGAATACTTTCCTCGGCTTCAGTCAATGATCTATTTGACAAATTGAAAATTGGAGATACCTCTAATTTTTGTAATGTTGCCTTCGAGTGGTCATTTCCCACGGCTGGTTGTTGTATCTTACCCTTGCTCTTGGTCTGGACTGGCCTCTGCCTAAAAACGAATTGGATGAGGAACCTTGTTGTTGTGGCTGATTCCATTTACGATTACGGTTTGGTCTAGTATCACTATTATCCGTTTCCGCTCCAGAGGAGGATAAAGTGTCTGAGAAAGAAATTAATTGATTTCGAGATCTGCCTCGATTGTCCGTAAGATATCGCCTTGAGTCTACTTTTGTGTAAAAGTCAGCCTGTAAAAACGGATAAACGTTATCCAAAGAGAAATTTTTCTTGTCCTTCTCAAATTGATTGTTTTTTTGTGTAATTGTGTAATCTTTAAATTCCTGAATTTCCTTGTCCACCTTTTCCAGTAAAGATTTTGAATCTGTTATTGTTTGATTGTTTTTTATCTCAGATTCCAGTAGTTCAATCTCTTCAAGTTCTTTTTGTGAGATTCTTAACACTGTCTCAACAGTAAGGACCATCAGATCCCTACTGCACTTAGTTTCAATACAACTGAAACCCTTTTTGAAAATTGGGTCTTTAGTGAAAATCACCGGGATGTTGCGGATCTGGAGGCCTCCAGCAATGGTCCCTTCTCTTAAGTGTTGCAAAACTCGCTGTGAGTAGGAACTTTAAGACCCCAAAACATCTTTACATTCCTATGGTAAGCTGCAGGCAGAGTCGGTTGGTTAAGCCACTCATGGTGTTTGAGTCAATTCCAAAAAATTGGGCTGAAACATAGTTTCTTTCTTTTTTCTCCACAGAGTGTGGTTGGTCCTGAGGAGAATCCCTAGCATTCGAGGGATTCAAAACGCGTAGACCTTTTGGTCTGCCTGGTTGCCCCCCCTTTCTTTGCATATTAATTTCGCAATAATTGTGGCAATTATACACCGTACTATTTTCCTTGTGAAAAAATGGAAAGTATTTTTATGATTTTCTAAGAAGGTGTATTTACAACAACTAATGGTTTAAATTACTGAATCTTGGCAGACGAAGTGTTTTTTCAATTGGTGTATTCAACCCCTGTTTGATTGAGCAGTGTATAGGATGAATGTGTGAAGTGTGTTTGTGACATGATTGAAGTTGTATGGTTGAAAGTATATTTGTGAATTCTGTGCACTTTCCCTCGTGTCCTTTTTCATTTCTTTTTTTGTAAAATATCTCATGTTTCAAATGTGTTTGAACTTTCAAATGATCTGAAAAAAATTACTTTTCAAATAAAAGAAGCTATTCAATAGCACTGGATACATTGCACAGTTGTCTATGTATTACGGTTAGATTTGGTTATTGAATAGGGTATCAGTACTGGCATTCTCCCCTGTTATTACAATGTATCCCAAGAGCACAAGAACTTTCAAATCATGATTTTTTCAAATAAATCTGTAACACAAGAATGACGGTTTAATTAACAGGACCCTTCTTAACCAAAAGCAGAACATGTCATAATAAAGGTACAGAGATTCTTCCTCAAGATCAATTATTATCGTCAATTCACGTGACCATTTATCTACAAAATAATAGTAAATGCTCACGATTTACAATGGACCCCATATTTCCACTATTGGTTCTCGTATATTCATTCAGTAAATGTACGTGAAAAGCACTCTATTCTTAACCGCTTATAAATCCTATCAGTCACTACCAATATTGCTTCTCATATTCCAGTTATCTTCGGAACAATAGTAGAGGCTTGCTATTCACAACGAACTCCGTATTTCCAATAATAGTCCTATACATTTGGGTAATCAACTTGTCAGTGGGACTACATAAAATTCACCGTACTTAGGGCCTCATTATGATTGCGGTTTTTCCGCATCCTCCGGGCCAGCGGAAGTCACCGCCGGCCCGGAGGATGCGAAAAAACCGCAGCGGACCCACCAAAGACCCACCGCCACATTAGGATGGCTGGTGGGTCCTGGTTTCCGTCCGCAGCTTTTCCGCTGCGGTTGGCTTACAACCTCGGCGGAAAAGCTCTAACATGGTGGCGGTGTCTCTCAGACACCGCCAGCCATATTAGGATGGGCTTAGAAACATGCTTTTCCGCTGCGGGTTTTCGGCTGTGGAAAAGCATGTGGACCTTCACTGCAGGGGCCCGTTGCGGGCCCCCTGGGTGAAGGGAGGGTGGGGGTGCATATGGATTTGCATTTGTATGCAAAAATGGGCAGGCACCGCACGGTGCGTGCCGCTTTCTGCATACAAATGCAATGTATGCATTTTTACCATTGCGGCGGGTGCAGCTTGAAGCCGCACCCGCCGCAATGTTAAAAATAGAGGATGTGACCGCCAGGGTGGCGGTCACATCCTAATCTGCATGAGGGACCGCCGCTGCCCCTGCGGACGGTCCCTCCTACTCTGGGGTGGCGGACGGACGCCTAAGTTCCTTTCAGTCATAACCAATACGGTTTCTCATATTAACAAAAAAAAGCCATCTGCCAGATAAATCTCACCTTCCAAGTTATAGAGTTCGTTCGCACTTGTTCCAAAAAAATAGTCAGTCGAGAAAATATATAATACACCTGAGTTAGGTAAAGGAGAAAAGTATTACATGAACTATGGTAGCTACTAGACCATATATTCCTATACATACACCTCATGCTGCTAGTGCCGTCTCACCTGGTTCAAACGGGTTCACAAAAATTGTTTCGCGATATAGATGAAGACACGAGTATGTGTATCGGATCGCAATCTAGTTGTGTCCTGTCACCATGTTCAAGCAGATTCACACAAATCTTGTTTGGTATTTAAATGTAGACACAAGTACGTGTATCTGAAGGAGATAAGAAATGTATATCTATAAATAGACATGTTGAAATCATATGTAATAAAGTTATTCTCAGGTTCCTAGCAATCAGACGTTCGCTTACCGGCTCGGAGTCTGGCTGTGTCCTGTAACCTTAATCTCGAGTTAGAGTTCTGCGTAGCCGCCATCTTTTTATTTCGATACGAGGTTGGCCGTGTAAGTATGGGCGCCATCTTGTAATATATACGTATTGTACATAAACTAGGTTTCTGAATCCTCATATAAATCTAATAGTTTTGTGAGATAAATATACTATAGTCCGCTCATGTATCTCTTAAATTTCATTCCTAAAATAACTGATAAGTGCCTAGATATGAGTTGTCATTTACTTGCTAATCAATTTCTTTTGGCAATCTATTTTCTAATGCAATATTTATACTTCAGAGCAAATCATGTGAAAATATATCCCAAAAGAGTATATATTACAAAGCAGGAGAGAACAAATAATAGCAAAAAACAAAGGTGTGTATAAAACAAATAGATTTTATCTTCAGATTTCATAAAGGGTACTAATATAGGAGAGCGCGCAGCTGTAATAGTTTATCGATCTGAGAACTCCTTCGATAAACTATTACGGCTGCAAGCTCTCCTGAAAATAATCAAGACGCTCTAACATACGGGATTACTAAACACGATTAGAGCGAACTACATGGGTTCCCTATGATTGTGGTTTCTAAAAAATAAGATTTATCCATCGAGGTCTGACATAACCACTTTAAACATTCTTTAGTCCTGAAGATGGTCTCATTGATGAAAACCTAGAGACCGAAACGTCGGCCTGTATTTATTTATTTATTTATTTATGTAGTTTGTAGAGCGCGCAGCTACCCCCGAGGGGGTGTCCCGGCGCTAGAACCTGAACCTCAGGGGGAAAAAAGCAGGGAGGAAGTCAGCAGAGTGAGTATCAAAGTCCAGAAAATAGCCAAGTTTTGAGTCTAGCCCGAAAAATGGATTCAGAAGGGCAGAATCTAAGATCAATTGGCAGAGCGTTCCACAATTTGGCCGCGATAACACTGAATCCTCTGCCGCCCATTCTGGTGAGTCTAAAACGGGGAGAGATCAGAAGGCGGAGGTCGTTGGATCTCAGGGATCTGATGGAGTGAGATATTGATACTCGTTTTTTCAGGTAATTGGGTCTGAGGTCATTGACAGCTCGGTAAGCAAGGATAAGGATCTTGAACTGGATGCGGCTGGCAACGGGAAGCCAGTGAAGCTCTTTGCGATAGGCGGTGACTGACTGACGGTAGGGGATGTTTCCAATCAGTCTGGCGGCTGCGTTCTGGACAATCTGAAGCCGGTCGATCAGATATTGAGGGGCACCAGCATAGAGGCTGTTGGCATAGTCCAGGTGAGACGTAATGAGAGCATGGGTAACCGTTCGGTGGGAGTCCAGGGGGAGATAGGGAAGTATCTTTTTGATCATGCACAGCTTCAGGAAACAGGCAGATGTAACTTTATTAACCTGAGTTTTGCATGAGAGAGAGTCGTCAAACTGAAATCCCAGGTTGCGAGCAGAGCGAACGGGAGAGGGAGCGGGATCAAGTGCCGTGGGCCACCACCGCGAGGAAGGGATGGGATTTTTCTGGTTGAAGAACAGCACCTCTGTCTTATCTGCATTAAGTCTTAGATGGTTGTTAGTCATCCAGACACTGATGTTATCAAGACACTGGCGGAAGTTGGTGAACGCGGAATCCGAGTGGTCTCTAAAGGAAAACATCAGCTGAGTGTCATCAGCATAAGAGACCACCCTGACTCCGCAGGACTCCACAACGTCGGCCAGTGGGGCGAGATAGACGTTGAAAAATAGAGGGCTGAGGGCAGAGCCCTGTGGCACACCACATGACAAGGGTTTATCCTCAGATTTGAACGGCCTCAGCAAGACCCTCTGACTTCTTCCTGACAGGAAGGACTCGATCCAGCTGATGGCAGTGCCGCCAATGCCTATCTGTTTGAGTCGGTCAAGGAGGATGGGGTGGGAGACCGTATCAAAAGCAGCGGACAGGTCGAGGAGGACCAGCATGGCCTCCTCGCCCCTGTCCACGCACTCCCGGACCGTCTCCGACACCTCCAACAGGGCCGTCTCTGTGCTGAATCCCGCTCGAAATCCGGATTGTGAGTCGTGCAGCAAAGAGTTGTACACTTCTTTTCCAAAATTCATTGATTGCGACTGTGAAAAAAATGTATACAACTATAACAGTGAAGGCCAAAATCATTGAATGCTCTCTTCTTGTTTTATTGTCATAGTTTCATATTAGTTTCTGGTTAAAAATTGAACAATGATAAGTGTGAGATTCTACCCTTAACTAAATACACTTTTAAATCAGACTTTAATACTTCTAATTTCACATGTAGCCCCAACTCTATTAAATATTTAGGATTACACTTCACTTCTTCAATTACGGACACAGTAGTGCTTTGTATAAATAAGTGCATTCATAAAATTTCAGAGTCAGTTAACCACTAAATGGCATCCTCTCTATTTATCTTGGTGGAGGCGCTTAGATACTATAAAGATTATGTTGTCTCCCATAGTCTTATATACTATCTTCAACATTCCAGTTCCCATTTCAGCTAAACTTTTTAAGAAAATCAATTCCATCCTCTCTTCCTTTTTGTGGAATAACAAGAAACCCTGAATGTCTTTATTGAAATTGACTCGCCCTAAAGCAGAAGGTGGAGTTAATTTTCCCATTTTTCCAGCATACAAGAAAGCATTCCTTCTACGTCAAGCTTCTTTTTGGTTGCTTGATTCCACAGAAGACTGTCCTCTTTGGACCTTAATAGAGCGTCAATTTTTATCTCCCTTCTCCTTTCATGAATACCTCTCCTTCTCACGTAAACCACAGTCCCTCTCCACTCCCATAATCAAACTGACCTCCAAACTTTTGGAATCAACCTCTCCCCCATATCACAAAACTATAAAATCCTTCCTTAATTCAACAATTTGGCACAACAAAAACTTGCTCTTTCGAAATAAACCCTTCTACTGGAAGACATGGAGGCAAAGAGGATTACTATGGATATACCAATTATTTTGAGGGTCAGACTTCTTACCCTTCTCTTCACTCAGGCATTCATTTAATTTGCCTGCCTCATTTTGTCATAAATATATCTTACTTAAAGACGCTGCGATGGATACATACACCCAACTCACTAATACACCTGATATCTCTACAATACCGGATACCTATCCACAACTTATACTTTGTTAAATACCAAATCTAAAGCATCTACCATATATAGTTACTTACAAGGTAAGCACATTGTTAGACAGAAATCTAAACCAGAAGAGGCTTGGGAGACTGACTTCAAGACATCTTAGCCATTATAATTCTGGCAGAACATATGGATTAAGATATGCAAATCTTCCAGGGAAGCAAATACAACGCAAACATTGTTTTATGTATATAATAGTCTTTTACTAACACCAGTTCCTTTAAGTAAAAAGATTTCTACTTTGGCAGACACTTGTTGGACATGTTCCTCCTCAAATGCAGATTTATTTCATACTTTATTCTCTTGTCCATGTGTACATACTTTCTGGAAACAAGTTTGGAACCAAATTAATAAATTTTAGGTACTAAATTTTCTTTTGCCTTTATTCATACATTCTTAGGAAGTCTCTCATCTATTTGGGAAAATATTACGCTTAATGTCAAAATTATTGATTTGTTGCTAGCAGTTGCTTTTCAGAAGATCACCATAAACTGGAAAGACTTTACAAAAATCTTTTACAATGCCTAGTGGTACGCTGTTTGTCATAATCCCAGGTTGGACACTTCCTTTGTTTACCCTTTATAATTGGCAACGAAACGGTTAAACTTGTGGTCAACCGTTACAACCTACATCGACACAAGTGCTAAACGAAGCTCCCAGCTACAGCCATCTCAACAAGAAATTCTTAAACCACCATAATTCCCCTAAATATTCCTACACACTTTTATATTCTAGTGATGTTAATATTGCACTTATATTGCTTTGCCTTTTCTAACCTTATTATTTAGTCCAGTTCATGTAATTTGAATGTGATGGTTTTATTTGTACTGATGTGAGTTGTTATTATGTATTGCATATGGACATCTCTATTCTTCTTAATAAAGAAATTTCTTGAACTGAAAAAAAAATAAATGGAAAAGGCTGCGTTTCAATTACTTGTTAAAAGAGATTCTGGGGGATGCATGTAACGATCTAGGCTTGGTTGCATACTCCACATTAGAGTATTTTATGGAGAGCGATAGCTCTGGAAACACGACTGTTAACGTTGTGCCATGGTGTGGTTGCTGTTGGGTATGTTTTCAAAATGGAGAATCCATATTATAACGGATACACATGTCAGTGGTATCAGTAAGGTAGTGCTGGAACAATTTTCAGAGTTGGGGTGCTAGCTATCAATATCACTGGACTTAAGCCCCTCTTTTGTACTTTCCGTTCCATGGCTATAGCCCTCAATTGTGCAACACATACTTCGTCAGCAGTGCCTATAGGAGGGAGAGTCCCCCCTCATTAGGGCCTTATCACCATAGCCATGACACTGTGCTGTGCTGCTTTTATGCATTTTTAGATATTTGTTCTTTACTTTGTAAAGGAAGCATGTGTCTTTATTTGCAAAAGTGTTTTGATTTTTTTCATATTTGAAGTAAATAAAATATTTATTCATGTCTGTATTTGATGAATGTTTGTTTCTGTATGTTTGTGTATTGTTTTACGGTTCAAATCATCACAAAAGCTTAAACGGAGTTACATGGCATCCACTAATGACTCAGTGGGGGCCCCTTGATTCCAATAATGCTTCATTAGAGGTCCCCGGATTCCAGTAAATATTAAGTGGGGGTCACCAGAAGGCAAAAGCTTAAAAACTACTGTGTTCGAAAACCTCTTTTATACTTTCACCATTACCTCATCAAGAGTGACACTAATTAAAATGTTAAAACACCCAAAATTTGAAGTCAGAGGGAGTAACAGTAAACATATCCCTCATGTTCAAATAAATAGCACCATTTTATCATGACATTTTTACTTATGTGCACAGTAAATGCTCCAAGGCTTATTTGTTAATTGGTTTCAAAAAGGAGAGGGTACCCCACTTCCCCCAGGGAACAGGGTAGAAAGACAGTTAGTCAAAAAGGGAGATCCCTGGAGTCGAATAGTCGACTAGTAACTATTGGCCTTTCCTATTTAAGGAGAAAAGGTCACAAAATACAATAGGTATTAAACTAACACAAGAATAGGTTTTCCACACTGAGATAGAATCGTTTACAGTCTATATTTATTAAAATTACAATCAATTAAACAATAAAAAACAGAGTAAATTCATATACTTTTTGCAACACAATTTAAAATCCAAGTGAAAAGGTACCTTGGAGGGTTAAAAGTAAACATAAATATTCCACAATGTTACACAAACACAATATAACGATACACGATAAATAGAGACACAATCAAAGCATATTCACGGTAAATGGACAACAAAATCACAAAAACCCCTAATTTCTATGTGGCCAACCAAATATCTATGCCACTGTCTTTTACCCGATCCAATGGCCTGAATCCGTTTTGTTGTTATAAAGCTCTAGTGGAAGAATGAAATGCCCATCTAAAGTTTTATACGGCCCTCACTGGATTCTATTAGAAAAAACAAACAGTGCGTCGACGCGTTTCGGTGCTGTACTCTGGATTTGGTTGCACCTTCCTCAGGACTTCTTTTTTTCTGGGGTTTCGGGGAATGGATGGTTACACCATATCCTTTGAATCGTGTGGGAGGCGTTTCAGGATATGGTCAGCTGTGAATTTCAAATCGCTTCTGCGGATAATGAAGTCTTCTCTCCCCTACGGTAGGAGCTCCTTGTCTTGGGTTTCCTTGCTTTGAGCTTGTCAGGCGTATGTTCAAGTCTCATGCATCTATGGTAAGTCTTCTCTCTCCTACGGTAGGAGCTCCTTGTCTTGGGTTTCCTTGCTTTGAGCTTGTCAGGCGTATGTTCAAGTCTCGTGCATCTGGTAAAATTTTAAAACGTTCTTAGAACGGGCATGCAATTTCTTTGGTCTTCTCCAGAACTGGATATGTTCGGATTAGCGCTACGTCTGTGCTTCTGCCTCGTTCGTCCACTCGATCTTATTTGTTAATTGTCCATCTGAACTCCATCAAGGACATTTGAGGGTGCTGCAGCACCGACCGCACCTTTGCTTCCAGCACCACAGTATCCACAAGCGTTGACATTTGCTTTGTGACTAACCAGAAAATGAAACTAGAGGGATACTGAATCTTTTTTAAAAAGTTTCAGCTAGAGTTGACAGTGCCCACTACCCCTAAAACATGTCCCCCTTTGCAGAGGGGAATGGGTCCAAAGGGGACCCCATCCCTTTTGCAAATCAGTTACTACTTCAACTTGGGAGTCATTAATTTGTCAAGGGTTTGAGATCAGAATTCCAGTCTCAAATCATTGATGGATAAGCTAACAAATTACTTCTTGGAAAGAACACCCACAACCGGCCTCTTCCCAACAGAGATTTGTGAACCATTTCAAAATCCATTTTAGGAGGCGGTAAGACTTTACAGATTCCTTAAATGGGGTTAGGACATAGGCAAAAGACATTTAGCAGTTGGAAACCCACACATTTAGCAAATCACAGTGTTCATAACTTCGAAAATATATCATAGATCTTCCCCACATTTCTTGTTTTTTAAGGTTAATATTAATCGTGTCTGTCAACCCAAACTTTGGTATGGTGGAGTTAGGATCCTATTCCCAAGCTTTTGTATTATAAGTTTAGCCACTGGAAAATCAGAATTGTGTGGCTGCAGGTTTTTTCACATAAATATGAGCAAGCTAGAGTCAGATGATCCATCTTCGGCTGCATAATTTGTACATTTCAACAAAACAAATTGTGGCAAAAGTTAATTGTTCGCCTTTCGTTTGTTGATTGCTGTATTCACAAATTCCTGTGCTCAGGAAGGGCTTCGTGATCAACATCCTAATATAAAGAAATGGTATTCAGTTAGGGAGGAAATGCAAATGTTTTTCTTATTTAGTCATTCAAATTCATGTTACACCAAGACAAGTTACAAACACAGCAGATGCTTCTAGAGTCCAAAATAATCCCATCTAAGTTATTCTTTTTTTTTTTTACAAATCTGATGTTTGAAATCTTACAGTGCCTCGTAGCGAGACACTTGCATAACATATATTACATGTGGAAGGGTACGCTGTTCTGAAATGCTGTTTCCTATTCAGAAAGTTGCTTCTGAAGAATCATAGTGTAGATGCAGAGTATAATCAAACTGAGGGTAGTTCCAAAACACAATAAAAGAGGCGCTCCTTTTATTACATGAAGTGCAAAGGTAGCCTTGTTATCTGCTTAGTGTTAACAAATGGTGTTCCACACAAAAATATTCTTTGTTCGTATATAATATTTTCAATAGGCTATGATGAATGTGTATTTTTTCCTTTCCTCCAATTTTGCATACTGTCTGACATAAATACACTGTCAGTCAATATATCTCGTTTACACAAATGCCGTTCCATGGGGAGTAGATTTTCTGTTATTAACTCAAACGGGGCGTTAGAAGTCAGATAACATTCTCATGCACAAATGTAAAGCACCTTTCTTTCGTCTAGCCTTGGGATACAGTTTGTATCGAAGTGTGTTAACATTTAAAAAAGAGAGATTATATTGCGACTGTACATGTTAAATAAAGTTCATGATGTGTCTCTTATTGAGGCAATTTAATGAACACTACCACATAACTTAGTTCTCCACTGCCGCATAATTCCAGTGACTGTTTCTAATAGCAGTCAAAAGACTTATCAGCTTACTCAGCTTTTCACATTTGGAGTACACACACTAGCACGTGCACATTATATGGTATATATTATTTAAATGCACTTCCATTCTTCTGCGTCGTTCACTGACTCGCGCAATAAACAGACCACGCAGTGTCAGCGTAAAAGGCCATTTTATTAGACCAGAACTGCGAATCTGTACATAACAATAAATCAACAATAACAGTAACAGCAAACCCCCACTCACACTTTCCCCCCCATTCGTTTCATTCACTCCGCGTCATCACCAAGCCCTAGCGGCTCCAAACACCCTTCTCTTGCCCGTCAATCACCGTCTTCCAGCCCCCAGTCATTGCAACCTTCCATTCATGCTTCTATCCGTCCTGTGCCAACTCCCCCCCCCAAGGGATGGGTATGCCCGCTCTTGACCCCCTGTCCCTTCGAATCCTGCCTACAGCAGCTCTGGCCTAAACTGGCAACGCTATGGACCTACCCGAAACCACCACTAACTGCCGGGTGGGTGGGCGGCCTTTCGAGCTCCCTCCCGATGGTGCCAGGTGCAGAAAAGAGGAAGTTCCCTTCCTCCCCCGCGCTTAAATACCCACCCCCTAACTCCTCCCCTTCCCTTACCTGGCCTATCCCCTGCGCGAAAGACCCCGGGGAAAGACTAGTCTGCGACTCTGCTTTCCCCGGGGCCCGGCATCGCGCAATAAACAGACCACGCAGTGTCAGCGTAAAAGGCCATTTTATTAGACCAGAACTGCGAATCTGTACATAACAATAAATCAACAATAACAGTAACAGCAAACCCCCACTCACACTTCCCCCCCCATTCGTTTCATTCACTCCGCGTCATCACCAAGCCCTAGCGGCTCCAAACACCCTTCTCTTGCCCGTCAATCACCGTCTTCCAGCCCCCAGTCATTGCAACCTTCCATTCACGCTTCTATCCGTCCTGTGCCAACTCCCCCCCCAAGGGATGGGTATGCCCGCTCTTGACCCCCTGTCCCTTTGAATCCTGCCAACCAGTGAACCCCCTGTAGGGCGGTTCACTGCCCCACCCCCCACAGGGCCGTCCGTCCATCACTGCACAGTTACTCCCGCCGACACCAGATAGACTCGTTCCACAACTTGCTCACCACATCCCGCAACTCCATCATGTACCACGCATTGCCCAGCCGAGACAAGTGCACACCGTCCTCCCTAAAAGCTAAAGGCTCCTCCAGTCGAATCCCAGGATGTGCAATGACCTTAACGTCCCTGTCCGCACAGTAGAGTCTCATTGCTCGATTAAGTTTCCTCCGGGCCTTCTCAATGGCCCCGTGTTTCATAGCCCCCCTCCACACCTTTCTGGGGACCAGCTCCGTCCAGGCAATGCAGCCCCCCGCCATCCTTGATTTCAACACTTCCAAGTCCCTTTGCATAAGTTGTAACAATGCCAATCCAGACAGTAGCACCAGGTCATTTTCCCCCAAATGAATGATCAGCAAATCCGGGCATCCCCTCTGTGGGACCATCTTCGCGAGCCAGGGCAGTAGTGTCCCCCATCGCATTCCGCTCTTTCCCCACCATTTCACCTCGTGCAATTGTCCCTTCAGTCCCAGGTTACGGCCGTAAACCTGCCGGTCCGCATATTTGGAAGCCCAGTGCACGAATGAGTGCCCAACGATCCAAGTCACCGTCCTACCGCCCGGGCCACCCACGCAACCTACGAAGAAAAAGATGTTAGAACAGGCAAACAAAACAGTGCAACAACCAACAACCTGCCTGGGACCAGACTACTTCCTCACATACCTCTCGCAACAGCGCGACTTCCAACGCCCAATCCTCCTAATCCTGTCCCAGGACCAACCCAGGCGAGCCGCCGCAGTCGCAGCCCCAATGCGAAAGGAATGAGTACCGTAACCAGTTCCATCAATCCCCAAGCGTCCCAAAGCCATACGCAGCACCGCCAACAACTGGGTAGCCGTCACTCTCGCACCAGACGCATGGCAGAAAATCTCGCCACCTCGGTCCCCAGCCGACCCCAAGAAAGACCTCCACTCCAGAACCGGGCAAACCGCCCCGCCAGACTCATTCAACCACATCCATTTGCCCCTGCCCACTTGATCCGTCTTCGAGCGACCCAGCCAGATCCCCAGACGCCCCGCATCCACACGCACCTCCTCAAACAACCTGCCCGCCCCCGTCTCGTGCCCAACAGCTCAGACACCCGGAACGCCCCCAAAAACATCCATACCATGCATAAACGAAACAGGCCCACTTCAACCGGGTCATAACAGCATTCCGGCAACACCCCAACCAGCCGAACCAACAAATCAAACGTCACGGCCTCCCGCAGTCGCCCCCCCCCGGCCCCCCTCTCCCGGCCCCACCCCCGCAACATGCGAGCCAGCACCACATCCTTGGTGGGGTCAAAACCCAAAAACAAAACACAGTAAAAGGAAATTCCAGCCAATTTCCCAGAGATCGTAGCTGCAGTCAACCCCCGGTCCATACAAGCCAACACATAACCCCTCAGACCTTCCACCACAGCCGACTCCCCACTCACGACACCATCCACCGTCCAGCCCATGAAAGTACTAAATTCAGACCATGCCAGACGATAAGTCCTTCTTGTGGTCGGAGCCAATGAACCCTCCACCAGGCCAATCATCCTCATTCCCCCAAGGCCCAGATGCCAGCCGGCACCTCGGTCTTGTAGGCGTCCGCTCCCGGCGCCAGGTGTCGGAACCGCTGCCACTGCGAACGAGACAAAGCATCCGCAATGTCATTATTCGCCCCAGGGACATGCTTGGCCCGAAACACCACATTCAACTGCAGGCACGCCAACATGAATCTGCGCAACAGCCGCAGCACTCGCAGGTCCCTCGCCCTCTGATTATTGACCAGGTCCACCACCGTCATGTTGTCAACGTGAAAGAGCACAGACCTGTTCCGAAAGTCCTCCCCCCACACCAACCGCACTTGCCACCAGCAATGGGAAGAACTCCAAAAAGGCAATGCTCCTGCCTTGCTTGATCCAGGAGGCCGGCCAGCTCTCCGCACACCACCTTCCATCCCAGAAAACACCAAACCCCGCTGACCCAGCCGCGTCAGAGTAAATTTGGCATTGCCAGACCGCCCTTTCTTCGTCAAAATCCAAGGACACCCCATTGAAATCCTGCAAGAAGGTAATCCAAGTCCTCAAATCCGTCCTCACCCCCAGGGAAATCCTCACTCTGTGATGTGGAAGCACCGCCCCGACATGGCCATGCCGAGCCGCCTGCAGAACGTCCGCCCTGCCCGCACCACCCTGCACGCAAAGTTAAGGAAACCCAGAAGCTTCTGTACCGCCCGCAAAGGGATCCGCCCTTTTCCCCACAGCCTACTCCAGACATGCAAGAATCTCCCTCACCTTGGTCGCAGGCAGGCGCGCCAACCACTCCACCGAGTCCAGTTCAATCCCCAGAAATGTGAGGCAACAGCTGGGACCAGCCGTCTTCTCGGGCGCCAAAGGCACCCCAAACTGCGAGGCCAAGGCCTGGAAACGCGACAGGGCCCTGCCGCAATCCCCCAACCCCGCCCTGCCCAGGAAGAGGAAGTCGTCCAAGTAGTGAGTGACTTCACGGCACCCACTCACCCGCACCATGACCCACTGCAAGAAAGTGCTAAAAAGCTCAAACAGCGCACAGGAGATGGCACACCCCATGGGCAAAACCTTGTCCACGTAGATGGCGCCCCCAAACTGCATGCCCAAAAGCGCAAAATCCGCCGGGTGAATAGGCAGGAGACGGAAAGCCGACTTAATGTCACACTTCGCCAACTCCGTACCGGGCCCACACGACCTCACCAGCCGGACCGCATCGTCCACCGACGCATACATCACCCTCGAGTCCTCCTCCGCAATGAAGTCATTCACTGATCGCCCCTCCGGCCACGACAAATGGTGAATCATTCTGAACTCCCCTTCCTCTTTCTTGGGCACCACCCCCAACGGAGAAATGATCAGATCCGGCAATGGCCAGTCAGGAAACGGGCCAGCCACTCTCCCCTCTTCCACCTCCTTGTCCAACTTCGCAGCAACCACCCCCGGCAACTCCCTCGCCAACCTCAGATTTTCAGCCCAACAACGCTCCCTGGGGCCCTGGTAGCCCACCCGAAAACCCTCAGTGAAACCCCAGAAGAGCCGCGCCGCGGCCTCGCGGTCAGGATAGCACGCGAGCCACGGGGCCATCGCCTCCACCCTAACCGGAGTAGGCGCCCTTCAGGCCAGGCTGGCCCCGTCCCCTCGCGTTCCTCCATTGTTCGGAGGGGGTGGTGAGCGTGAGGCACTGCGTAAGGGCATGTTTTCCGCCACACTTCGAGCACTCGTGCTTGAACTTACATGGGTACCGAGAACAGAAACCCCGATTGTAGCTCCAACATGCCCCCGTGGCGGAACCCCCAGGTTTAGACGGCTGACCTGACACAATGGTGCTGGGCACTGTTCCACCCCCCGCCCCGCCCTGGGCGGGACGCGGCGGAAAAGACTGATACAACACCGGCAAACCGCTGGCTGTGTGAGTGGACGCCGACGAGTGCGAAGACGCCATCCACTGCATCCAAAGCTCCTGATCCACCTCACCCCAACTTTTCTCCGGATCTGCGCTAACCCTGGCCCGAAACTCCTCATCGTAGCTCAACCACGCAAACCCCCCAAACTGCATCTGGGCCTTGCGAATGATATCCATGTATTTAAACAGCGCAATCGCTCGGTCCAGATACTTTTGGCAATAAACACTGGCATAAATCAGAAAGGCCGACGTCCAATTCTCCATAGTCACCGGCACCCTAGGCCGCCTCGTCAACTCCCACTCCTCCTCCTTGGAGCCCTCCTTAGCCTGGACCTCCCGATGAAGCAACTTAAAAACATCCACAAACTCGTGTTTCCAGATTTTCTCCTTCAGTTTTTCCGACAAGTGCGACCCCAGAGGCATCGCCAACCCCATGTAAGGCATTTTCTTAGGCACCTTCACCCCTTTCTCCTCCTTGCCATCACTCTTGTCCGTTTGTACCCCCAAAGTCACCGACTTACCATCCACCTTCTTACCATCCGCAGGTGGACCGCCGGACGGCGTCTCCCCCTCCCGCACAGAACCTTCCCCCACACCCACTGACCGGCAGGTGCGTTTCCCACCTTCCCCCCCCCCCGAGGAGCGTCATCCCAAGCCGCCCACCAGGCTCCCTCACCTGCGAGTGCCGGCGTCCGCTCCCGGGGCCTTCCTCTGGACTCCTTCCCCCGGACCGCCATTGATCCGGCCTTCTTCTTCGTTCCAGTCTCGACCTGCAACACACCAAGGTCATTGTCTCCCGCTGCGCCGCCTACGCCTTCCAAGTCATCCCGCACCTCCCCTTCTTCCAATTCCTAACTCTCATCACTGTAATCCAGCTCAAGCACCTGTTCCAGATCCACACCCTCGCAAACCACTTCTTTCACCGCACGCTTCACACCCTTCTGCACGCTCCCACGACCACGCATCCCAGAGGAGCCACGTGCCGAAGTTGCCCGATCCCGCGGAGGAGGGACAGCCGCCGCGGACTGCCCTACTTCTTCCGGCCTGCGTCTCGGAGCCATGGTGCGCCCCGCAAGGCCCCCCCTGGCTCTGCCGGCAACCGCCGACTTGGATCCCCTTCCACCCCTCAGGTCGCTCGAACCTGAGCGGGCCCCGGCACCATCGGGCCTCAAAGCCATCCCGGCCGTCCCTGCTCCAGCCGCACCCTTCGGAGGGGGGGCGGCCTGCCCCGTCTTCCTCGCCCTGGCTTTCCTGGCCTCTTCCTCCTGCCTCTCCGCCTCCCGCTCTTCCTCAGAGGTGGGGGTGGGAGGGCCCTCAATCTCATGGCCCCAAACTGCACCCACTCTGGCCCTCGTCTCCTCCGCCCACCTGACCTCCTGAATCTGTTCCAGAATCCGCTCCCCGCGGGACCGCTCCTCCCAGGAAAGGGAACCCCATATCTGAGGGGGAGGGGGCGGGCAGTAGCCGAAGAAATCACCCCCACGCGGGAAGAAACCCACCTGTTGGAAGCCCTGCACCCAACCCGGCCCGCCAACGGGGGCCAGAGCGGGCGATGCTCTCCGGCCCGCCAAAACCCCGGGCGTCACCGGCCTCAGAACGGCCGGGGTGCCCGCCCTAGAACCCCATGACAAATCAATGGGGGCCTCCTCCGCCACCTCCTCCACGTCCCGCAGCACAACCCCAGGCCCATCCCCCTGAACAGAGTCACTAACCAGGTGGACCATAGGCCCAGGGGCCCCACTGCCACCCGGGGACCCAACCAGGACCATAGCAGGCCCGGCCGGGGCACCCGCCTGCCCTTCCCCCTGCGGCGGAAGCGCGGAAGGCACGGCCCTCACGGCCGCTCCCGAGGCCCCAGGCAAAAACTCCAGCGGGGGAAAAGGCCGCGCGGAGGTGGTGCTGCGCTTCCCGCCCCTCGCCGTATCCTTGGGAACACCGCCCCCCCTCCTAACCCCAGACCCCCCCTCAGGTTCCAGCTCGTCCTCCAAGCAGGCGAACACCGCCGCCTGAACCCCGGCCGAGGCAGCCCGCGTGCCCCTGGTGGCCCCAACCCAGGCCTGATCCAGGACCCCAGGCCTAATAAGGTCATCGCGTCCGGCCCTCGCAAGCAGCAACAAGGCCTCACGGACCTGTTCCGCAGACACACCAGACATCCTACCCCAGCAAGAGAAACCAACAAAGTGAAAAAGATGAAACCCCAACTGCCGTGAAACAGCACCGAGCGAAATCTACAAAATTAGCACTAGGCCTCACAGAAACTAAGTCCTAACTAACTCCTTTCGAGCTCCCTCCCGATGGTGCCAGGCGCAGAAAAGAGGAAGTTCCCTTCCCCCCCCGCGCTTAAATACCCACCTCCTAACTCCTCCCATTCCCCTACCTGGCCTATCCCCTGCGTGAAAGACCCCGGGGAAAGACTAGTCTGCGACTCTGCTTTCTCCGGGGCCCGGCAATGACACCCACTATTAAAGAGACCTTTCATTGTTGTACCCCTTAAATGGTCAATATACACTGTTGTTGCTTTCAAGTCTTACAAAATGAGGAAACCAGTGCTTACTTTAAAATGAAACTGTGTATGGCAGAAACAAAGCTTCAGAAGCGTACATTTTGGAGCGACCAAGCCAACTCATTTGTGAGCGCGTTACAGCCGGCGCGGCTCACACATCCGAGCTTTACCAGCCTGTGTTTACTGCACCGTGTTCCACCCTCCCCCTATCCTCCACCCCATGCTTGCTCAGTCACCCCTGCAGGGGGCTGCACTTGTTCAGCCGTTGAGAGCCACCTGTGGCCCAGCACTCGCCAGCCCACGTCCGAGTTCCCTGCAGGCTGACGCAGGACGCTGGAACGTCATGCAGTCTAGAGTGAAGGTTGCCCGATCGTACCATGTCCGCAGGGCGCCTTGTTTACACTCTTGCGCTGTCATTTCACTGGCGCTTAAATGTTGAAATGGAGCAGATGCTGTTTTTAAGTTCAGAAGAAGTTTATTAGGACAAAAGAATTACAACAATGTGCAGAATATAAAAAACAATGAAGGCAGTAGGCTCATATACAATGTAGGCAGATGCTGTTTTGCACCGGCTTTTGTTATTCCCTTAACAAAGGAATGGAGCAAGAAGGTGTTACCCCAGTGTGTATGACATAATAATGCATGAGTTCGAACGAAATGGAATCAACGGAATGTAAAGTTATTGCAAACGCTAAACTGTTTTAAGTTCAAAGAAAGACTATAACTCCCAGAATGCCATGAGTTTTGTAAATTAAATTCTAAGAATTTAACAAGTGGTTTCCTGTCGACGGGAAGTGATTTTTCATTCTTTCTGGAAGATACAGAAAGGACTCTGTTACCTGGGAGATGGCATGCAGAAGTAATGTGTGAAGTGGATACGTTTGTTTGAAGTCATTTTAATGGTCTATGGAAAACTTCAACTTTGTGTAGATTGTTAACGTTTTGGCCTTGACCCTTCTATGTGAATATGGTGACTTTTACTACAATATACATTGACAATGTCATTATTTTGCAATGGTTCTGCATGAATTCACCTTCGCATAAAAACCAGTAGCAGCTCGCACAGGTAAGAGCGGTGGAGCAGGGTGGGGTGGAGTGGAAGTCGACAGACGACGGGATAAGTGATAATAAATAAATAAAATTGCTTACTTTGCGCTCGCCACATCACTGCATCGGCGATGTGGTGAGCGCAAAGTAGGTTTATTTATTTATTTATTTAATATTACTTATCCCGTTGTCTGTCGACTTCCACCACCCCTACCCTTCCCCACCTCACCCTCTTACCTGTGCGTGCCGCCACTGATAAAAACAAACTAAAATTCTGAGTTATGGTGTCAAGTCAAGTCAAGTCAATAAGTCTTTATTTCGACACAAGTCATAAAAGACAACACAGTAAAACAATAAAAAAAAACATTTCATACTTGTTACATTCTAATATTCATAATGGCAAGGGAAAGTTCATTAATTAATCTATCCAATCAATGCTTTATACAGGGTGTTCCAAACACAACCATTAAAAAAATAAATATATTGTGATCTTAAAATTTTATAAACCATTTTAAAATTTGTTACATAATTAGCAGCTCATACTTTCTACTATAAGGGCCTGGTTAAAACAATGCAGTCTACATTAGTTTCAGTTTATCTCTACGTATTGTCCACATCCATTCTAGAAACTTTGCAAGTGCAATTACCATGCTATCAGTACAATCTATTTTTAAAATCCTAAGTGCCACAGTGCCACTATGGATGCCTTTCTGTATACAAATTGGTCTTATCCATTTGTGGCGCGGGGCTTTATATGCTGGGCATATAAACAAAACATGAGCTAGAGTTTCGGATTGGCCTACACAGAAAGGACACAGATGGTGATCTTTATTAGTTGACCACTTGCTTGTAAACGTATTGATAGGAAGGGTTCCTACCCTGTATTGATGGAAGAGTTTCCTATCATTGGGGATGGTAATAAGGTCCCAATATCGCTCATATACAGGGATATGTTTTTGTTCCAAGAAAGCCCTGGTAAGTGATGCGTCAGTATGTTTCTGAAATTCCCTTTGGGTTATATTCTCCCAATACAGCTCTTTTAGGGCCTTTCGTGATGGAAAGGTATTTTCTAATGGGTTTTCCCAAAGTTCCACCATTCCTAAGGCTTTATATTGCGTCTTGACCTGTTTAAACCATGATATTTTGCCCACTGTGTCCATATTTCTAGTTTCTAGGAGCGCTAAAGCATAATGAGATAGTTCGGGCGTAACCCATAGCCTCCTCCAGTATGCGATTGATCTAAAGCTAGCTATGTCCTGAATTTTCTGACAACCCAAATCCGTGTACAGCGGTGTCAATGGTGTTGATTTTGGAAGTCTAGTTATGCACCGCAAGAATTTATTTTGTGCATTTGTCAAGGCTGAGACAGTTATGGTGTCACTTCCGATCCCGTCACTGAATTCTGAGGTCCATAAAATGTTGCACCTCTGCATTTTTCCTTGACAGATTTAGCCAACAAACACCTGTCGCAATTCATGGGAAGAAAGAGGCTTTAAAAAAAGCTGTAACATTCAGAAAACAAACACTGATAACCGGTTATTTTATTTTTGCTGCACTGTGATGTAGTGTTCTTTAAAGAAGTGAGTCTTTAACTCTTTCCTAAACCAGAGCAACGTTAGGCTGTCCTGAAGGATAAGAGGATGTTGTTCCAGATCCTGGGTGCAGAGATGGAAAATGCCTGCTACCTTCTTTTTTCTTGTTTCCACTTCTTAGTCTGCACTCTGATGGTGTCCTGGCTGTGGGAGATCCAAGATCACCAGAGAGGGGAGTTTGTCTGCAAGGTAAAAAAGGGTGCTGGCCATGAGGGCCTTGTAAATGAGGCAGCTGGAATTGAAGAGGTTGTCAGCCGGCAAGGGTAAGCTAATGAATTCAGGATCAGGGTGTTGTAATATTTCTTCCAGCCCTGGTTGAGACATGCTGCAGCATGTAGGATACCCTTAAGGGGTGCCAGTGTGGAGTGTGGGATGCCATGGACCTGGGAGTTACCATTATCTATCCATAAAGAAGGTGTCACACATGGAATTTAGGATAATGCAAATAATCACATCACTAACATGACTCCCCCCCCCACTCCCCCTCCCCTTTCCCCCTTATGATGGGCTTGGTCAGTGCTAGGATACATGTTTTTTAAGCAGGACAAACATCTCTCATACCTGTAACATCTCTTTCTTTTAGTTCAGTTCCATGCAAGAACTATAAACTATTATTATAAAACTGATCATTAATGCTAATGTGTTCCATGAAGAATCACTGCATACAACTGTATTCTATGGAAAATCTTAAAAAACGGGTACGATCTAACCCTCCTCGACCTACTATAAACAAGGCTGTTCCAGTCTAAATTCTCCACGTTAGCCAACCTTTAAATGCTCCAGAATGATCTCTTCTTGATGTTTCAGTTTCTATTACTGCCATTTTCGATTGTTTCTTTACAATAGACATGTTCCCTTTCCCTGACCTATTTAATTTTCAGTTTCGCAATGTTGATTAATAATGCTGATTTAAGTACAAGGAGGAGTTTACGGCATTTGCTTTTTGACCCATGCAACTTTCAGCAAGTTTGGGATGCTATCTTGGACAGAAATCTGGCCTGCAAGTTCAAACCTAACATGTCTCATAAACAGATGCTAAATATGTGCAGCTCACATAAACTAAGACATTTGGAGAATATTCAACCCAATGGGCAAAGACTATTCGCTCTTCTCCCACCTATACAACTCTTTCTCCAGAATAGACTACATCCTAAATGACGAACAACATGTCCCAGCCACTTCCTCCCCTACTATTGAGCCAATACTTGTTTCAGATCACACTTGTATTTCCCTCCTATATGATACTTCATGCAACACAGCAAGTACTAATGAACGAACTCCTTACGGAGGACCCAAACTTTAGAGAAGTAGTTAGAAAGTAGTTAGAAACGAAATCGAGAATTTTACAGAATTCAATAGGGACTCCGGCCCTAATCCCCAAATCATATGGGATGCTCTGAAATGCATCCCCCCACCTCACATGATTAAACTTATAGCAAAGAAAAATAAACTTGATAATAAAGCCCTCAGCCAACTAGAACTCAGTATAAAAACTCAGTATAAAATAGTGGAACAATACCATAAATAATCCAAAGACAAGACACAGTTAAACAGTCTTACCAAACTAAAATATGAATATAATAAGATCTTGAGCAATAAAGCCCACCTAATACTCCAAAGATATAAAGGCATCAACTTTTGCGAATGTAATAAAGCTGGTAGAATTCTAGCCTCTTATATAAAACAAGAATCCATCTTCGCAGAATTCGCAAGATCTGCAGATTTCTGACCACCAAGGCTCTCACTCTGTTACCCTGGCTTAAGTCATCTCTCGTATTGACTACGCAAATTCGCTCTATGTTGGTATCCCAGCATACCAACTTAGTAGTTTACAGCTAGTCCAAAACCAAGCAGCCAGGCTTATTTACCATCAGCCTAAGCACCAGCATGTCATGCCTCTGATGAAGAGCCTTCACTGGCTCCCGGTGGCCAAACGCTGTGTTTTTAAACTTGGCTGCACCATCTTCAAAGCGCTTGTGGGCCAGGGTCCTGCCTTCATTTCTTCTATGATCCACCGTTATGTCCCCATACGTGAACTTCGCTCCTCCCACCTCAATCTGCTCACGACTCCTACTATTAAACGTAAGAAAACATGGCGGCCTCCAATTTTCCTTTCTGGCTCCTCACTTCTGGAACACTCTCCCGATGGAACTGAGATCTGTAACCAGTTACACCCAATTCAGAGCACTCCTCAAAACCCTTCTGTTCCTACCAGCATATGAGTAACGTTCTTGCCCTCCACCGCCGCTGTCCTTCTCTTTTAGCGCCATAAAATCGCTTGGTGTAAGTGCGCTTTACAAATATTTTTAACATAACGTAACAGAATAACCTCTATAACTAACAAACACGGCATCTCATAAACGAATCAGAAAAGCATCTTGGACACTTTTGAACAATTCTACCGCACCATATACTCCAAAATCAATAGCACATCCTATGAAGCGTGCCTGGAATACTTCAACAAAATGATTATTACCAAGCTAGATGAAGCGACAAAACAATCTTTAGAACACCTATCTTTCGCTACAAAATCTTAAATGCTATTAAGAAGCTTAGATCCAGGAGGGCCCCAGGACTGGACGGGCTTCCCAGCCTCCTTTTACCAGACCTGGAGTTCGTCCCTCATTACTTCCCTAGACAACCTTTTCACACACTTTTCTTCCACAGCCACCTTCGGAGGCTCTGCCACTGAGGCAACTATAATAGTTATACCCAAAGAAGGGACAGACCCATCCAACCCCAAATACAATCACTCTATATCCCTCCTAACATTGACTGCAAAATATATGCAAATATTCTAGCACTCAGACTGAATCCCATCCTTGAAAAAATTATACACCCTTAAAAATCCGGCTTTATTAAGGGGAGATTCAGTGCTGGCCACATCAGAATATTTAGTTACGTCATTCAAATAGCTCACCACCTTACCCAGTCTGCCTGCACAATAGCCTTGAGAAGGCCTTTGAAACGTTTTTATGGGCTTTCCTCCAAGCAACGCTCACCTCCTTTAACTTAGGCCCCTCCCTATCTAAAATGATCCTCATATTGTATAAAGAACCTAAAGCTAGACTAAATATCAAAGGCCAATTAGCCAACACCTTTAGCCTTCGGCAAGGAACCAAGCAAGGATGCCTTCTTTCTCTCCCGTTATTCTTACTATATAGAACTTATGCTCATATTAATCAGAGAAAATCCACTTATCCTCGGCATCCCCTTCTCTGCAGGCCCACAGAAACTGGCAGCTTACTGACATATTCCTCTTCACCACCAAACAGATTCTGCACTCACTCATCTCTTGACCACTATCAATAGATACTCTGAAGTCTCAGTTTACTGTCTTAACAAAGAAAAACTGAAGTAATTCCACTCAATGTCCATTGCAATAGTTCCTTGATCAGTACTTATGGACTTAAATGGGCCTCTAATACGACAAAATACCTATGAATATGGTTCACCCAAAACCTCAAAGACTCCTGTTGTAAATGAAGAGATGACTTCAGGAACAGGTAAGCTATGTAAAAGCTTTATTGCAGCACAGAAGCAAGTAGGTCAACTCCTCATCCGACCAGAGCTCCAACTGCCAACAGGGCGAAGGAGAACTCCAGAATGAGGAACACACAGAGAGATCTAGAGTGCTGGCCCAAGAGAGGAGTAAAGCACTGTACAACATATCTTCCCTCTTTGCAAGAAAAGGAAACACAAGAAAGAAAAGGAAGTGCAGAATAGGAAAAAGATTAATGAACATAGTCATTCAGATATAAGGGAGGACGGCGAGAGCGAGGGCTTCTCAACCTGACTTCAGAAGAGGAAGAGGCAGAAGAAGTGGGAACAAGAGAGACAGGAGCAGGATCAGCCGAGAAACCACTATGTGCACATAAAGATGTGGAAGCGTCTCCACTACCCACCTCCCCCCGTCCAATTGGCAAAAGGATGGGAGAAGAACTACTGCCAGAGGACGAAAGGTAACCATTACAACCACCAAGCCCAGTGGCAAGCAGGTCATCAGAAGGAGAGTCTTTCAGTTTTTGGTAGAGTGCTACTCTCCTATAGTTCCAACTTTCTCCATTAGCTAGGACGATGAAGTGTGGAAAAACTTTCTTGACTCTGTAGGGACCCCTATATTTACTAAGTCCCTTGGCATGTCTACCCGGCTTAACTTTAACAAGGTCACCCACCGAGATGGGTAAGGAAGTGTTGTTTTGAGATAGGGGCACCACACTGCCAGGACTCTTCAACCATGCAGGAGTTAATTTAGACACAGGTGCACACCCACGCATAAGTTCAAAGGGAGATTTTTCACCACTCTTATGTGGTGTAGAGCGGTAAGCCCAGACAAGCTCATGAACACGTTCATGTGAAAAACAACCAGACTACACAAACATCTGGATCACACCTTTTATGAGGCGATTCACCCTTTCACAAAGGCCATTACCCTGTGGGTTGTAAAGACTTGTCTTCTGATGCCTGATGCCACATTCATGTATAAAAGAAGTCATTTTTGAGGATGTAAGTTGGGTCCCATTGTCTGAGATCAGGACAGAAGGATAACCCTCATTAAGAAAAACACCCTTCAAGAAATTAATGGTAGTGTCAGTGTTAATTTCCTTTACAAATTGCACACAGAGCCATTTGGAAAAGCAATCAATTATGACAATGGCAAACCGCTGATCAAAAGGTAACTCGCTCATGGGACCTATAAAATCTATACACACACTATGCCAGGGAGTATTTTCAAAGCCTATCTTCTGCGGAGACTGAGAGCCCAAAACTTTTAAACGCTTCTCCCCTTCTTTGCAGAAGCTACACCTTAACACACAGTCAACCGCATCTCTGTCAATAGAGGGCCACCAAAAGTTCTGTTTGACACGACGTTGAGTGAGACTTTGACCTAAGTGTCCCTCGTGGGCCAAGTCAAGAATCCTACTTCTCAAAGAACTGGGAGGAACAAAACGGTCGCCTCGCAACAAAACATCTTTCCCTTCCAAAGAAAGTTCATCCAAGACCTTCAAGAATGGTCTGACTAAAGGATCAACCGTACTTTCTCTTCTTGCTCCTTTTGAGACAAGATTGATAACAGCCTTTAAAGCCAAATCTTCCTCCATGCCCTTCGACCACTCAATGTGGGAAAACGAACCACCACCCACAAATAAAACATCTTCTATCACAGCAACAGGGAGATCATCTAACACAACTTCAGGATTACAACTAGTGGAACGAACAGGAAGCCTTGACAAGCAGTTCGCTTGGATGTTCTTCCACCCATGAACGAACTCGATCTCACACTGATAGTATTGTAAGCGAGAGGCCAGTCTCGCCAGCCTTGGAGACCCTTTCCCAGCCCCACCTGGAGCTAAAACATTCAAGAGGGGTTTGTGATCCGTACGTAGAACAAACTTGTAACCCCACAAGTAGGTTCTGAAGTAACTTGTGCCCCAGACAGCAGCAAGAGCTTCACGCTCTATAACAGAGTAATTAGACTCTGAGGTAGATAGAGGCCTAGACGCAAATGCGATGGTTTTTTCTACACTTCCATGTTTTTGTAAGAGAACTGCACCAAGACCTATGGCACTGGCGTCAACCATTAGGACAGAGGACCGAGCAGTGTCAAAAGGGGTAAGCACATTTGCAGATTTAAGTTCCCCTTTGATCATCTTAAAACAAGATTCATGCTCGTCAGTCCAACTAAACTTGACACCCTTCTTTAGCAAGGATCTGAGGGAAGCAGTTTTTGAAGAAAAATCCCTCACAAATTTCGAGTAAAACTCGATCAAACCCATAAAGGACCGAAGTTGATCCTTGTCCACCGGGGAAGGTGCTAGCTCAATGGCCTCTAGTAGATTTCTCTTAGGTTTAATGCCCTCCTCCGACAAGCAAAAACCTAAATACTCTATTTCTTTCAACAAAAAGGCACACTTTTCCTTTCTTAGGGTTAAACCAGCCACATCTACTCTTAGTAATACATCTTGTAAAATCCTATTGTGTTCCTGTAAAGAATCACCGTAGATCAAGATATCGTCTTGAAAATACAATACCTTGTCAAGGCCCTTAAATACTTCAGTGACAAGTCTCTGGAATACGCTAGCGGCAGAGACTAGCCCAAAGGGTAGCCTAGTGAATTGGAATGTTCCCTCGCTGGTGATGAATGCAGTTAAGTGTTTGGAGCTGTCATCTAGACAAATTTGATGGTATGCATGTTTAAGGTCCAACTTACTGAAAAACTTAGCTCCTTTGAGAGTCGAGACCAATTCACCAATGTTTGGTAAGGGGAACACATCAGCTACAACACACTTATTTAAGGAACGAAGGTCTACACAGAACCTAATTTTATTGTCAGGTTTCTGTGAGATCACAACGGGCGAAACCCAAGGGGACGCCTCTATGGGTTCAATGATTCCTCCCTGGAGCATTTCCTCTAGAGTAGCTTTAACTTCGTTCCGCAAAGCAAAAGGCACTCTCCTCACTTTGTGTTGAACGGGGGAACTGCCCTCCTTGAGGATGATGCGATGTGAATAACCTATAAGTTCTCCCAACTGATCTCTAAAAACATTCTTAAATTTCTCTAATATGTCTTCCAAAGATGAGGTTTCAATAATAGAGACTGGATTATCAGACCTAGGGTCAACAACAATGTGTAGGTCATATTGATGGTGACGACCCAGAATAGCCGGCCCATCAACAGAAACGTATATCTTACCATGTGCTGATCTGCCCTTGAAGTCAATCTTGGCTTCAAAGAAACCTAGCATGTCGATTTTCTCGCCTTGATACCCAGACGGAAAAATGTCACATGCCTTCAGCGCTCTTACACCCCACACACTCTTCATTAATGAAGTAGGAATTATGGTCCATTTGGAACCAGTGTCCACCATGAGAGAAATGATTTTCCCATCAATCACAAAGTCATCCTTAAACGGATTACCTCTCTGGTCACTACAAGAGCATACAGTATCAGATAAAATCAATATTTTGTTCACATCACGTTTCAAATCGTCACATTCGTTAATAACAGTTACCCTTGAATTATTTCTATTTCTGCACATTTTTGCGAAGTGTCCTACTTTACCACAACGCAGACACTCTTTGTTGTTTGCGAAACAAAATTTCCCATCTGAAGTATGAGAAAAACTTCCACACCTAGAACACATTTTTTGATTACTCTTACTATACGATGACTGCTGTACACCCTGCTGCACATTTTTTTTTTGAAGGACATAACCCTTTTTCCTAACAATTGCTATGGCTGTAGCTTCATCATCGCTAGTATCAGTGACAACACTCTTATTAGAAATTTCTGCAACTTTTGTTTCTAGGCCAGTCTTCTGTAACTCTCTGATGCACTTTTCACTCTCTTCCACCACTTTAGCTAGTTCTATAGCAACTTTCAAAGTTGGATTCTTCGCTGCCCACAGACGTTCTTGGACTTTCCTGTTGTTAGCTTGGACGACTAGCTGGTCTCTGATCAGTTCGTCCGCCATCTGTCCAAAGTTACATTTGACTGATAGTTCGCGTAGTCTAGCCACAAACTCGTCAATGCTTTCATCAGCCAATTGTTTATTTTTATAAAATTTATATCTTTGGAGAATAAGGTTTTCCTCTTTGCCAAACCGTGTTTCTAACCTTGCTACCGCTTTTTTAAATTCATCTAAGTCAACTTGTGACCCTGAAGGTAGTACTTGGGGAAGGTATTTGAAAAGGCGTTGTCCTTCTTTACCCAAAGTGGTCATCAAAAGAGCTTTTTTACGTTTGGGTGAATAATCTTCTCCATCTATAGCTTCAATGTAATTGTTGAACATGACTATCCAGTCTTCCCACGCTATTAAGGGATTGCCTGGCTCAGATAAGAACAGTGGTGGAAGAGCAACATTAATTGATTGAGCCATGAGTCAGGAATGCTCTTTTATGCACTACAAATATGCTCTTTTATACACTACAGATATGGGTGAAGGACGAAAAACTGTAGCTAATAATAATTTGTCAAGTAATGTTTGTCAAGTAATGTTAGAATATTAAGGTTTGCGCTTACTACAAGGAGGTAACGAAGATCCGTTTACTGTCTATAGCGTTTTTCCGGTTTCTTGAAAGTTTCTTGAAGTGTATCCTTGGCGATCGTAAACAAACGAAGAGGAATATTTTCAAAATGGCCGAATACGTCTTGCGCGTAGTGCGTAACGCGTCAGACGTTCAAGGTACAGCGTGAATGGGCGCGCATGGAGGATGCGTTTCAATGATGTTGTTCGCGTTGCTACGCGACTCACCAGGCGGAGGGATTCACTTCAGTGACGTTGCCGCTCGCGTTGCTATGTGAACGAAGGCTTGTTTTAGTGACGCTGCTGCTCGCGTTGCTAAGCGATAGAAGGCTTGCTTCAGTGACGCTGCTGCTCGCGTTGCTAAGCGATCGAAGGTTTGACTCACCAGGATCTGTAGACGTTAGTGTGGATGACGTCACTCACTGCTACGAGCAGGAAATCCGGCGAAGAAATCCCTCAAAGACTTTTTTAGAAGACAAAAGTCACCGCCAAAACGGAAGGAATAATTTGCGTCCACGCTGTATACCACACGGGGTTCTCGAGGAAGTTGAAGACTACTGCTCTGTATACTCTTCTTAGGCTGCAGCACCACACAGGGAAGCAGTGGTCGGACACCTCGCCAGTCCAAGTCGCCAAATGTTGTAAATGAAGAGATGACTTCAGGAACAGGTAAGCTATGTAAAAGCTTTATTGCAGCACAGAAGCAAGTAGGTCAACTCCTCATCCGACCAGAGCTCCAACTGCCAACAGGGCGAAGGAGAACTCCAGAATGAGGAACACACAGAGAGATCTAGAGTGCTGGCCCAAGAGAGGAGTAAAGCACTGTACAACAACTCCGTGGACCTAACCGAACAAAAAACTCTAGACAAAATTAAGGACAGCTTAGACAGCAGATTCATCACCTGGTTGGAAAGAATAGAATCCATCAAAATGATGAGCACACCCCTAATCAATTTTCTAATAAGCATGTCCCCCTATTTACCTCACTGATACCTTCTTTGGGAAAATAGATGCTGTACTTACTGAGTTCCTATATTCAGATTTGCTCTAAAGAAACTAAGGCATCCTGAAAAACCTGGCGTCCTAAACCTACCAGACTACAGGAGATACCAATGCGCTTTCCTAGCAAAACAGGAAACCCAATAGTTTCTACCTACCACTAACACCTCTACCTCCTGGCTCAGCATCGAAAAAGAACTTACTAAACCATTATCCCTTGCATCCCTTATAACTATCAAGAAAATCGGTACAGACCATTCTGCTAACATTATCGTGCACAGTACAGGCCCTATGTAAAAATGACATAATGCTACTCAACATAATATGATACTCACACTTAGCCTCCCCATGGCACAACGAAAACCTGAAATTAGAAGGTAGAATGCTATTTATTGAAAAATGGGCGCAAAAGGGCATATGAGCGGTAGGAGACATTGGCATCCCCTCAGAACCCTTACCCTTCTCCCATCCCAGAGCTAAATTTGACCTCACTGGCCTGGACTTCTTCCACTTCTTAAAACTTAAATCACTTATAGCTAGACATGAATCACCAAGCTCTCCCAACCTATCTAAAACACTAAATGCATACAGCAAAGTAGGGCACTTGGCATCTAAACTATATGCTCTCCTCTCCCCACTAAATCGCCACTAACCAAACCCATGCAAGATAAATGGGAAACTAATTTCAGATCCTGTCAACTCTCAGGAGAGAATAGCGAATTTGACATCCATGTGGGAGAACCTCACTACCAACAAATTAACCCTCTCCTTGGCATAATTTAGCTACTGGATTGCCAATATGGCCCACTGGACCACAACCAAACTTTGTAAACTAGGCCCTAGCCCTTCTGAGACCTGCTGGAGTTGTGAGAAGGAAACATGTGATTTGAGACACATGCTTTGGGAGTGCTCCTTCACTAAAAAGTTCTGGTTGAATATCAGCGACACCATATCACAAATCCTCAACATAAACTGAACTCCCAGCCTTGCAGCCATTACACCGAACATTTTCCCTCCTGAAGCAAAACAAGCACGAACAAGGACGAACAAATCTAATGCAATATACTGGTCAAAACCGGTCTCAAAGTCATTCTGGCAGAGTGTAAGGACTCATCCAAACTCTCTTCCCATACCTGGTGGGAATGGATTCAAGTTACCAGAGGTGCAACTTGCCTGTGGTGGAGAGTACTCTACCGCATGCCTCAATATACAAGTCTCAATACACTCCGAAAGTTAAAAAATGATCACATCACACCCATACTACTTTCCCTTTGCTAGCTTCCCATAGAAGCAAAGTCAATTTACAAGAATAAAACAAAGGGGACAAATGGACAGAGCGTTGAACACTGCAAGCACTCACCCCCAGTCAACTGATCTGGGTTTAATCCATCATCATTCTTTAGCTCACTCCACCACCCCAGTTCAGACATGGCCATATGCAAATCAGTCTGACCCTGTGCCTCATGGGAACAGTCCAGCCCGAACTGCCGAGCCATGTCTTCCCTGGACCGGAAACAAGCTTCCGGGGACTGGTTTCTGGCTAATCAGCCGTCTTCAGCCCGGCTTGCTTGAATCCAGTGGCAAAGTGAGCAAGGGACTCACGTCTGAGCATACCCTGCCAACTTAGGGCTAGCAGGTGGGAGCACAAGACAGGTGTTTATAATTGAAGGAGTGAGTGCGGCATTTACTATGTGTTTGAAAACGAGAGGAGGCAGGCATTTGAACACTCGAGGTACGGGCTTGTTTAATTGATTTTGAAGGAAGTGATCGTAGAGAAATAAAAGGTTGTTTTCACATTGAAAATGCATTTGAATAGTGGGAAAATAAGCGGGCAAGGGACAAACAAAATTTATTATGCATGAATTCTGTGGGCAAAACGTTGATGACGGGGTGAGCTCAGTCTTAAGCATGTCTATTTGATATGGTGTATATTGGTTGCATAACTCTGTAAACACAAGTAGTCCCAAGTCATAACCTAATAGTTATGTTTTAAATTTGTAGAGAACCCCTGACGAAGTGCCAGGAAAGGCACTGAAATGCATTGGGTAACGGAAAGGATCGAATTGAGGAATATCTATGTTACATTCCGTGCTATAGAATAAGGCTCGTAAAGGCATGTCTACAGCATTAAGGACTACATGTGAACATAGTGTGTCCACCTTGTGACTGAGTAAACTATGAAAAAACGCAATACATGGAATGGATAAAAATGAAATAAACGTTTGTGATTAATTTGATCAACTTTTGGCATCTTTGTCATGCATGAATAACGCAGTGCGTCTAGGGTGGGGTGAAAATTCGCCCCACTTTTTACAGTGATTTTACAATTACGTGGCTGGGCAGTACACGATCCCGGACCGGCACGCTAAACAGAGCAAATATGAACGTATTTGAAACATGGAGCAAATTGGTGTGCACTAAGTCACTGCTTTTTTGTGATTATGACTACACACCATTTATCCACATTTCTCGACGCACAGCTGTACTCGTAATGTATTGAAATTCTTGTCAATTCTTGTATATTGTGCAATCGATAGACACATGCTGGAATTTTGATATAGAGTTGTTTTAAAAATTCAATAAAGAGTGTAGTTAAAAAATGGAAAAGGCTGCGTTTCAATTACTTGTTAAAAGAGATTCTGGGGGCTGAATGTTACGGGCTAGGCTTGGTTGCATACTCCACTATAGGGTATTTTATAGAGTGATAGTTCTGGAAACACGACTGTTAATGTTGCACCATGGTGGGGTTGCTGTTGGGTATGTTTTCAAAACGGAGAATCCATATTATAATGGATTCACATGTCAGAGGTATCAGTGAGGTGGTGCTGGAACAATTTTCAGAGTTAGGGTGCTGGCCATCAATATCACCGGACTTAATCCCCTCTTTTGTACTTTCCGTGCAATGGGTGTAGCCCTCAAAAGTGCAACACATGCTGTGTTACCAGTGCCTATGGGAGGGAGAGTCCCTCATCATTAGACCTTATCACCATCACTTTTCTGTCCTGCTTTTATGCATTTTTAGATATTTGTTCTTTACATTGCAAAGCACGCATGTGTCTTTATTTGCATATGTGTTTTGATTTTTTTCGTATTTGAAGTAAATAAAATATTTAATCATGTCTGTATTTGTTTGATGAATGTTTGTTTCTGTATTTTTGTGTATTGTTTTGCGGTTCAAATCATCACAAAAGCTTAAACGGAGTTACATGGCATCCACTAATGACTCAGTGGGGGCCCCTTGATTCCAATAATGCTTCATTAGGGGTCCCCGGATTCTAGTAATTATTAAGTGGGGGTCACCAGAAGTCAAAAGCTTAAAAACCACTGTGTTTGAAAACCTCTTATATACTTTCACCCTTACCTCATCAAGAGTGGCACTAATTAAAATGTTAAAACACCCAAACATTGTAGTCAGAGAGAGTAACAGTAAACACATCCCTCATGTTCAAATAAATAGCACCACTTCATCATGACATTTTTACTTGCGTGCACAGTAAATGCTCCAAGGCTTATTTGTTAATTGTCCATCTGAACTCCATCAAGGACATTTGAGGGTGCTGCAGCACCGACCGCACCTTTGCTTCCAGCACCACAATATCCACAATCGTTGACATTTGCTTTGTGACTGACTGGAAAATGAAACTAGAGGGATACTGAATCTTTTTTGAAAAGTTTCAGCTAGAGTTGACAGTGCCCACTACCCCTAAAACATGTACCCCAGTTGCAAAGGCGAATGGGTCCAAAGGGGACCCCATCCCTTTTGCAAATCGGTTACTACTTCGACTTGGAAGTCATTATTTGTCAAGGGTTTGAGATCAGAATTCCAGTCTCAAATCATTGATAGATAAGCTAACAAATTACTTCTTGGAAAGAACACCCACAACCGGCCTTTTCCCAACAGAGATTTGTGAACCATTTCGAAATCCAGTTTGGGAGGCAGTGAAACTTTACAGATTTCTAAAATGGGGTTAGGACATAGGCAAAAGACATTTAGCAGTTGGAAGCCCACAAATTTCGCATATCGCAGTGTTCATAACTTCGGAAATATATCAAGGATCTGCTCCACATTTCTTGATTTTTTAAGGTTAATATTATTCGTGTCTTTCGACCCAAACTTTGGTATGGTAGAGTTATGCCTGTTGATATTCAAAAATGTGGATCTTCATGCATAAAGCCCTGACTCGCTCACAGACACTCTGAGATCGTGGGCTCTTGATGAATCACTATCCGAAACTTAATTCCCTTTATGGTAACCTGATGAGCCCTAGGATCCTATTCCCAAGCTTTTGTATTAAAAGTTTATCTATTGGAAAAACAGAATTGTGTGGCTGCAGCGTTTTCACATAAATATGGACAAGCTAGAGTCAGATGATCCATCTTCGGCTGCATAATTTGTACATTTGAAGAAAACAAATTGTGGCAAAAGTTAATTGTTCGCCTTACATTTGTTGATTGCTGTATTCACAAATTCCTGTGCTCAGGAAGGGCTTCGTGATCAACATCCTAATATAAAGAAATGGTATTCAGTTAGGGAGGAAATGCAAATGTTTTTCTTATTTAGTCATTCAAATTCATGTTACACCAAGACAAGTTACAAACACAGCAGATGCTTCTAGAGTCCAAAATAATCCCATCTAAGTTATTCTTTTTTTTTTTTACAAATCTGATGTTTGAAATCTTACAGTGCCTCGTAGCGAGACACTTGCATAACATATATTACATGTGGAAGGGTACACTGTTCTGAAATGCTGTTTCCTATTCAGAAAGTTGCTTCTGAATAATCATAGTGTAGATGCAGAGTATAATCAAACTGAGGGTAGTTCCAAAACACAATAAAAGAGGCGCGCCTTTTATTACATGAAGTGTGCAAAGGTAGCCTTGTTATCTGCTTAGTGTTAACAAATGGTGTTCCACACAAAATTATTCTTTGATCATGAATAATATTTTCAATAGGCTATGATGAATGTGTATTTTTTCCTTTCCTCCAATTTTGCATACAGTCTGACATAAATACACTGTCAGTCAATATATCTCGTTTACACAAATGCCGTTCCATGGGGAGTAGATTTTCTGTTATTAACTCAAATGGGGCGATACAAGTCAGATAACATTCTCATGCACAAATGTAAAGCACCTTTCTTTCGTCTAGCCTTGGGATACAGTTTGTATCGAAGTGTGTTAAAATTTTAAAGAAGAGAGATTATATTGCGACTGTACATGTTAAATAAAGTTCTATGATGTGTCTCTTATTGAGGCAATTTAATGAACACAGCCACATAACTTAGTTCTCCACTGCCCTATAATTCCAGTGACTGTTTCTGATGGCAGTCAAAAGACATCAGTTTACGCAGCTTTTCACATTTTGAGTACACACACTAGCACATGCACATCACGCAATAACTCACTGTCCACAAATTCTTTATTAGCAAGAAAGGCCACTTTATTAAGACAGGTGCAAATAATTATTCTTCCAAAACATCTTGTCATTTGTTAGATAAAACAAATCCCCAAACCCAAATTTAGCCTACCTACCAAACCTAAACCCCAACCAAGTTAACCCCAACCAAGTTAACCCCAACCACACCCAGAAGGAACTGACTCCTATAGAGATCCCCCTCATTTCCTTCGCTGTGTACCCCACCTCCCCCCCTTTGAGGATGGACAGACCCGCTCCAGGCTGCCCCGCCCCCCCAGAAAATCCGCCTACCAAGTCTATTCACTAAGCAAAACCTGTCTTATAGTGACAAGTAGAGTAAGACAGCCCTGGCAAACCAGAGCTGCCAAACCAAAACAAGGTGGAAAAAAATACGGAACTTGAAAAAAGAGGGAAGGGTGGGTGGGACAAAAATGTAAAGCCTCTGCCTCCCGCCTCCCGCTGACGCAGTGCCTTTCCAACCCGCCAGGCCCCTATATATAAACTTTCCCGCCCGCTCCCCGCGCCCCGCCAGCCCGAACCTAATCACCCCCACTTGGTGGCCTGTTCCATGCACGAAAATACCCAGGGGGAGACCGGCTCGTGCTCAGCTCCCCCTGGGTCCCCCCTCGTGCAATAACTCACTGTCCACAAATTCTTTATTAGCAAGAAAGGTCTCTTTATTAAGACAGGTGCAAATAATTATTCTTCCAAAACATCTTGTCATTTGTCAGATAAAGCAAATCCCCAAACCCAAATTTAGCCTACCTACCAAACCTAAACCCCAACCAAGTTAACCCCAACCAAACCCAGAAGGAACTGAGTCCTATTGAGATCCCCCTCATTTCCTTCACTATGTACCCCAGCTCCCCCCCCTTTGAGGATGGACGGACCCGCTCCAGTCTGCCCCCACCCAGAAAATCCATCAACCAGGAAAACCGAACAGAGTTTTCCTGCCCCGCCAAAGAATAACCGTCAAACCTCATTGGAGCACCACACAGTGTCTCCCCAAATCTGTGCAATCAAATCCCTCAATTCCAAGAGATAAAATGCTCATCCCATTTTATACAGGTGTACCCCATTCGCACGAAACAGATGCCCCTCATAGATCTGTATATTAGGATGAGATAAAACAGTGACCCCCAAACACACACAGAAGAGACGCATAGCTCGATTAAGTTTTCTTCTCGCTTTCTCCAAAGCTTTATGGCTCCGTGCTCCTCTCCAATGCAGCCGCGTGATGAATTCTGTCCAAACCAAGGTGGTGCTCACCCACTTAGCTTTGATGACAGACAGATCCAATGTCATTAGTTTGATGAGAGTCAGGCCAGATAGAGCAACAAAATCGTTCTCTCCCTGGTGAATGATCAGCAAATCCGGAGGGCCCCCCCTCCCTAGACAATATCCTAGACAAAACTGGGAACAAACCCCCCTAACGCATTCCCCCAATACCGTTCCATATCACCTCATGGTTCACACTGGTAAGTCCAAGTGATCTCCCACAGAGTTATTGTTCGCCATAAACAGCAGCCCATTTAACGAAGGAATGACCTACGATCCAAGTTGTCCTCTTAAAGCGGGCAAGCCTGTCAATAGTACCTACATAAAGAAACAAGTATTAACAAGAGAAACAGAAACCTGTAATCATTTCCTCACATACTTTTCACAACATCTGGACTTCCACCTCCCAATCCTGCCAATGGCTGACCAACACCAACCCAATCTAGCAGCTTCCGAAGCCGTTCCAATACGGAAGGAGTGGGTTCCAAAATGCAATGGATTCTCACCCAAAGAGAGGAGCACCTTCCGCAACACTGCCAACTACTGAGAAACTAAAATCGGTATGCCCTGTGCATGACAAAATATGTACCCGGGTGTGAAAAAAGAAGAAGCCCGAAAAACTTCCCATTCCGGAACAGGACAACAACTGTCCCAAACACTCCTATTTAAGAAAACCCATTTTCCCCTCCCTAATTGGTCAGTCTTGGAAGCCCGCAACCAGAGTCGTAGCCTGTGACCCTCCACAAAAACTTAATTACTGTGCAAACCTACCCCATTCCTCAAACCCAAGAGCTCAAAGCCCTAAATGCCCCAAAAAAACATCTACAGGAAAAATAACCTAAACTTCCCAGACTCAAACTCATCATAGCAACAAGAGGGCAACTGCAACAGCAACTCAAAAGACACCGGCTTTCTCAACTGTTTAGAACCAGCCTGCATTCTATCCAACCATTTAACTACCTTCCTCACCAAAACGCCGCCCACCGGATCCCTGCCCCACTGCAACTGCCCATAAAAAGAAATGCAAGCCAACTTGCCTGAAATAGTAGAATGCGAAAGACCTGTATCAATCAGGTGCAAAACGAAACTCAACAAAAACTGCTCCTCATTGTTGGACCCGGCCCTTTTTGGCAGGTTAACCCCTAGACTTTTTGTATTTTCCTAGCCTGTTTCTGTGACCTGGTGTTGGTGATTTTAGACCTCTGCGCACTTTTTCACTGTGGTACTGTGTAAAGTGCGTGAGCTCTCTGTGTGTGTGGTGAGAGTGACCTGCCCTCCCATAGGATTGAATGGGGAATATGTATGCCCATGGTAGTTCCTGATGTGTGGGGAGTGCTGCGTAATGATGTATGCGGCATGAATGTGTCTAGTGTAGAAGTGCCACTTTTAGAAGTTGGCATATTTGTGTAATTTGTGTTTGGTGTGTGATTGGTTGGTGAGCCTGGCTCCAAGAGTCTGGGAGGGTCTGCCCCAGTGGTGAATGGAGTGTTTAGCATGCTGATGTGAGGGGAGGGGTGTACCTGGGCCTGAAGGGCTGGGCTTTCCCCACACAATGCTGGCTCCACCCCCTGCGGTGCATCTGATGTCCCTAGCCTGGCCTGTGAAAGGAGTTCCCTATAACCAGTTGTAGCTGGTTCTCACACTGCCTGCACCCTGCTAGACAAAGGATTTCTCTGTATAAAAAGGGGCTGTGTCCCCTTACAAAATGTTCTTGTTTCTGACTTGAAACCTGCCAGGGGCGTGCTGCTGCTTGGGCTCAGGGGAAGGCTTGCCTCCCTGGGCCCTGCCCAGCCCCTGCATACCTGATGAACTTGGAGACTGATGGACTTTCCCTGGGGACCATTGCCTGTGGTCCCCTGCTTGCAGACTCCTGGGAACCTTTTCTTGATTTTGCCAAGGCTTATTATAGCCTAAAGCGCCTTGAAGGACTTTGACTGCTGCTACAGCGCCTGAGAGCGCTTAATCTGTCCTTTTAGTGCTTGGGAGCGCTGTACTTTCCTTCTAGCACCTGGGAGCGCTTTATTTTGGCCCCCAGCGCTCGATAGCGCTTTACATTGCCTGTTGGCGCTCAGAGCGCTTTGCTTGTACTTTCGCCGGTGCCCACCCGGCATTGGCCCCAGATCGCCGCCGTTTCCTTTGGTGTCGAGTGCCCACCTCGATTGATTGTGAATTACAAAGGAGCCGGTGCCCACCCGGCCATGCCCCGGAGTCCCGCCGTAGGAGCTGCACCGCGGGCCGCCGCGCTGCCGGCGGCGACCCGGAAGTCCTTGCACGAAGGGCCGGAGGCTGCCGGAAGTCCCGCCCCCTCGGCCGCGGAGCGAGAAGGAACCTGCATGGCGTGTGCATCCAGCGAGGCTCCCATGGTGTGGGAGAGCCCCGTGGTGATCAGCGGAGGAGTGCCGGCAGCAGGGGGACGCCGCAGAGAGACGGCGCGACGATGGAGCCTCCCCGCAGCAGAGCCGGTGAGTCGGGGGTGTTTCTGTAAGGAGGGGGGGGGGGGACACATTGCCGGTGTCCGCCCCCCCCACCAGCGGCGCAATCTTTGCTCCACGAGCCTTTGTGTATTCAGAGTCCCCAGTGGTGGACTCCAACGACGGGGCAAAATTGGTCTACGAGCCCCGAGGCTCCCCAAGGCGGCAAATGTTTACATAGAGCCCGCAAGTATCTCCAGAGAGGCTCGAGGGGGCATTTCTTTGTTTAGAGCCATGAGCGGCTCTGGGGGCATTCTTTGTTGTAGAGCCCCTAGGATCCCTGCCCACATGGTTGCTTTAGAGCCCCAAGAGGCTCCCTGCCCACCTTGTTGTTTTGCGAGCCCAGAGAGGGCTCCTAGGGGGCAAAGTTATTTACAGAGCCCGTGTGGCTCCAGCTTGGCGCAGCTTTTGTTCTAGGGCCAGTGAGGGCCCTGGTGCAGTTTGTTGATTCACAGCTGCCCAGCAATTAGTGGGCAGCTGCACCGTTTAGGCCCCTGATTTTTGGACACAGGGCAAGGCCAGTGACCTCGGGACTGCCACAGGTGGTGGCTTATGTAAGTTTTTGCGCTATTGAGTTGTGTTCTGGCACCTCTGAATGTTTTTATGCATCATGTGTCTTCCTTGCTCTTACACCGCTGAATGTATGTTTTATGCATCATGTATTTTCCTTCCCTATACCTCTGAATGTTGTAATGCAGCATGTGTAATGTGTTCTTGCTTATACTCCTAATTGTATTGTGATACTTAGGTGGTTGTTCTTTCTAGTACAGGTGGTCCTAGTGAGGTCCTGGTTCCCTGCGTGACATTCTCCTATGGTGGTTAGGGTTGCGTAGGTGGTACTTACCTGTTACCAGTGGTTACTGGTTGAGTGCTATATTTGCTAATTTGTGCTACAGTGATTTTATATCCTATACTCTATTTTCTACTAAGTGCTGATTCTGACAGTGGCCCACGTGGCCCTGTCCTGTGTAAATAATCCCTTGTGAATATTGCCCGTGCCAGTTAGCACCATGTATATTGTGTGATTACTATCTGATGTGTTTTGCAATACAGAAGTTATTTTTATATAACCTTGTGTGGAGTTCCTTTTTCGGTGTGCCTAGGATGTTGGTGCTGTTGTGTACATGCGCAAATGCTTTACACATTGCCCCCGGGATAACCCTGTCTGCTCGTGCCAAGCTACCAAGGGGGTGAGCAGGGGTTATCTTGGCGTGTGACTCCCTTGCCCTGACTAGAATGGTGGTTTCTGCCTAGCTTTGGCGTCAGCCTTAGTCAACCAGAAATAGCCAGTTCTAACATTGTTGGACAGCGATGAGGATTAGGACTTGTGTTTGCGCAGTACCACAGCAACAACTGGCTACATTACAAAACTCTGCATTCTAGATAGTCACATGTTTGGGATTATTGTCTGTGATTTTGTTTTTCCCCAAGAGTGTCATTTTCAGATGGTGTTTCCTGCGCTTTTATGTTTAGTGGCAGATGAGAGAAAATTACAGGGCGGGATGCCAGTAGAGGGGGGGTTCCCATAGATAAGGAATTCCTTGCTGGGTCCAGTGCCCAATCCCTGTTCCTGTCCCTGTGTGGGTAGATGGAAGAGAGGGAGTGTGGAGGAGAAATGGCTAGCTCGGGAGGGTGGTTATCCCCTGAGTGTAGTGTGTGTGTCTGGATTCCCCAGTATGGTAGGATCCAGTGGTGGCAGCTAAAATGTGTCCAGTGCATGAAGTCCCATTCCCAGTTCTCAGAGTATGGTGCCTGGTGCTCAGTAAGAGGGGTACAGTTGATAGTCAGAGGCAGTGAGGAACTGTCTCACCAGTCTCGAGGGGGAGTGTTTGGATGAGTAGTGTGTTGAATTGGAGGAGTTGGTGTGAGTTTTTTTATATGTGATAAAAGGAGCTTGCACGGGAATTGTGCCTCTGGTGGTGTGCAGGAGGTCCTGCAGAGGCACTGGATGAGAAGTTGGACGTCTGGCAGTGTGCTAGATGTCTTGCAGAGGCATTAGGGAGTGAATCTAAAAGTAGTGGCTTGTATATCTGATGATCCTGTGTAGGGGAAGAGGTACATGTGTAGCCCAGCTAGGTCCCAGTAGGATGGTAGGGGTGTAGGGGCTCACGTCCTGTCTCAGTGGAGGTGGAGTGAGTGTGGGACGGTGTGTCCCACGTTGGCCCGAAACCCTGTCTCAGTGCCTGGAGGGTTCCCTAAGGGAGCGCCAGGTCAGGGGCATAGGCTGTACATACAGGTCATTTGAGGATGATCTTCCTGTGTCTAGAGGACAGGGAGTGTCTGTAACCAGAACTCCGGCGGTCCTGGTGTTGGGCAGTACCACTCCTAGTGGAGGGTGCAGAAGGCCTGGTGTTGAGGAGTACCGCTCCTAAGTGGAGGGTGCAGAACTCTGGAAGGGGGTGCAGAGTGACGGTGTACTTCTGACCCTGGTGCAACCTGAGGGTTTAGATCCTAGGTTGGGAGATTAGGAAGCTTCCAGGTCAAGAGGAATCTCTACCAAAGTGGATCAGCTGAAGAGACTGAGGGGGCTGCCCTTGCTGTGTGATCTGGGGCTCACCTGCAGTTTGTTGTTTCCACTAAGGTAGAGGAAAGGGGACTTTGCTGTGTGCTGTGTCCCCCCACCTGCTTGAAAGGGGACTTTGCTGTGTGCTGTGTCCCCCCACCTGCTTGAAGAGGGACTGTGCTGTGTGCTTTGTACCTCTGAAGTGAAATAGTTTCCAGATCCCAGGTGGTAGACCAGTTGATGGAGAGAGGTCCTGATCTGGTGGGAGAGATGTGTTCTGGTGGGTGCTTCCCTGGGAGGGTGCGGAACCCCAGAAGTAGAGGTAGGGTGGGGCATTCTTGCCCGTGACCTCTGGTCAACCTGAGGGTGTGGTCCCTAGGTTGAAGGATCAGTGGTAGTTGTAGCTACACTGAGAGGGAGAGTGGAGAATGGCTATTGTGTGCGAGGGGTTATTGCCCCCACTCTGTGAATTGGACAGGACCTGTGACATTTGAAGGGCCTAGGGCCTGGTCCTGGCCATGGACCACTAGAGAGTACCAGTGGGGTATCCTAGTTGGGTCAGAGAGTTCTTGTTTGGAGGAAACCAGGTGGGTTCAGAGTGGATAAAAACCGGAGGGTGTCCCTGCCGTGCGGGTCCGTGTCTGTGTTTTGTCGCCCAAAGGAGGGAAGCCCATCAGTGGAGTGAATGGTCTACCCTGCGTTTTGGCTGGGAGGGGGTTGTGTTGGACCCGGCCCTTTTTGGCAGGTTCACCCCAAGACTTTTTGCTTTTTCCAAGCCTGTTTCTGTGACCTGGTGTTGGTAATTTTAGGCCTCTGCGCACTTTTTCACTGTGGTACAGTGTAAAGTGCGTGAGCTCTCTGTGTGTGTGGTGAGAGTGACCTGCCCTCCCATAGGAATGAATGGGGAATATGTATGCCCATGGTAGTTCCTGATGTGTGGGGAGTGCAGGGTCGAGTTTGGTATGTGCGAACTCGTGAGATTGAGTGCTGCGTAATGATGTATGCGGCATGAATGTGTCTAGTGTAGAAGTGCCACTTTTAGAAGTTGGCATATTTGTGTAATTTGTGTTTGGCGTGTGATTGGCTGGTGAGCCTGGCTCCAAGAGTCTGGGAGGGTCTGCCCCAGTGGTGAATGGAGTGTTTAGCATGCTGATGTGAGGGGAGGGGTGCACCTGGGTCTGAAGGGCTGGGCTTTCCCCACACAATGCTGGCTCCACCCCCTGGGGTGCGTCTGATGTCCCTAGCCTGGCCTGTGAAAGGAGTTCCCTATAACCAGTTGTAGCCGGTTCTCACTCTGCCTGCACCCTGCTAGACAAAGGATTTCTCGGTATAAAAAGGGGCTGTGTCCCCTTACAAAATGTTCTTGTTTCTGACTTGAATCCTGCCAGGGGCGTGCTGCTGCTTGGGCTCAGGGGAAGGCTCTCCGCTCTGGGCCCTGCCCAGCCCCTGGATACCTGATGGACGTGGAGACTGATGGACTTTCCCTGGGGACCTTTGCCTGTGGTCCCCTGCTTGCAGACTCCTGGGAACTTTTTCTCGCTTTTGCCAAGGCTTATTATAGCCTAAAGCGATTGGAAGCGCTTTTTCTGCTGCTATAGCACCTGGGAACGCTTAATCTGTTCTTTTAGCGCTTGGGAGCGCTGTACTTTCCTTCTAGCGCCTGGGAGCGCTTTATTTTGGCCCCCAGCGCTCGATAGTGCTTTACATTGCCTGTTGGCGCTCAGAGCGCGTTGCTTGTACTTTCGCCGGTGCCCACAAGGCATTGGCCCCAGATCGCCGCCGTTTCCTTTGGTGTCGAGTGCCCACCTCGATTGCTTGTGAATTACAAAGGAGCCGGTGCCCACCCGGCACTGCCCCGGAGTCCCGCCGTAGGAGCTGCACCGCGGGCTGCCGCGCTGCCTGCGGTGACCCGGAAGTCCTTGCACGAAGGGCCGGAGGGTGCCGGAAGTCCCGCCCCCTCGGCCGCTGAGCGAGAAGGAACCTGCGCGGCGTGTGCATCCAGCGAGGCTCCCATGGTGTGGGAGAGCCTTGTGGTGATCAGCGGAGGAGTGCCGGCAGCAGGGAGACGCCGCAGAGAGACAGCGCGATGATGGAGCCTCCCTGCAGCAGAGCCGGTGAGTCGGGGGTGTTTCTGTAAGGAGGGGGGGGGTGTCGGGACACATTGCTGGTGTCCACCCCTCTCCCCCCAGTGGCGCGATCTTTGCTCCACGGGCCTTTGTGTATTCAGAGTCCCCAGTGGGGGACTCCAACGATGGGGCAAAACTGGTCTACGAGCCCCGAGGCTCCCCAAGGCGGCAAATGTTTACATAAAGCCCGCAAGGCTCTCCAGAGAGGCTCGAGGGGGCATTTCTTTGTTTAGAGCCACGAGCGGCTCTGGGGGCATTCTTTGTTGTAGAGCCCCGAGGCTCCCTGCCCACATGGTTGCTTTAGAGCCCCGAGAGGCTCCCTGCCCACCTTGTTGTTTTGCGAGTCCAGATAGGGCTCTTAGGGGCCAAAGTTATTTACAGAGCCTGTGTGGCTTCAGCTTTGCGCAGCTTTTGTTCTAGGGCCAGTGAGGGCCCTGGTGCAGTTTGTTGATTCACAGCTGCCCAGCAATTAGTGGGCAGCTGCACCGTTTAGGCCCCTGACTTTTGGACACAGGGCGTCCTAGCCCCAACAAGGCCAGTGACCTAGGGACTGCCACAGGTGGTGGCTTATGTAAGTTTTTGCGCTTTTGAGTTGTGTTCTGGCACCTCTGAATGTTTTTATGCATCATGTGTCTTCCTTGCTCTTACACCGCTAAATGTATGTTTTATTTATCATGTGTTTTCCTCCCCTACACCTCTGAATGTTGTAATGCATCATGTGTAATGTGTTCTTGCTTATACTCCTAATTGTATTGTGATACTTAGGTGGTTGTTCTTTCTAGTACAGGTGGTCCTAGTGAGGTCCTGGTTCCCTGCGTGACATTCTCCTAAGGTGGTTAGGGTTGCGTGGGTGGTACTTACCTGTTACCAGTGGTTACTGGTTGTGTGCTATATTTGCTAATTTGTGCTACAGTGATTTTATATCCTACACTCTATTTTCTACTAAGTGCTGATTCTGACAGTGGCCCACGTGGCCCTGTCCTGTGTAAATATTCCCTTGTGAATATTGCCTGTGCCAGTTGGCACCATGTATATTGTGTGATTACTATCTGATGTGTTTTGCAATACAGAAGTTATTTTTATATAACCTTGTGTGGAGTTCCTTTTGTGGTGTGCCTAGGATGTTGGTGCTGTTGTGTACGTGGGCAAATGCTTTACACATTGCCTCCGGGATAAGCCTGTCTGCTCGTGCCAAGCTACCAAGGGGGTGAGCAGGGGTTATCTTGGCGTGTGACTCCCTTGCCCTGACTAGAATGGTGGTTTCTGCCTAGCTTTGGCGTCAGCCTTAGCCAACCAGAAATAGCCAGTTCTAACACTCATCAAAATACCCTTCCTTGTGAAAGAAACCTGTTACCAAAATCCAAGAACTCGTTCCAGGCTTGACGATAGCTTCTTCTGGTGGAATCCACCACCGAGTGCTCTACCAACTGTACAATTCTCATTCCCCCATGCCTAAATGCACTGTGGGATCTGCGTCTTATTGCGATCTGCCCCGGGAGCCAGTCTGCGGAATTCCTTCCATTGAAAACTAGATAAATGGTCAGCTATACAATTATTTACACCAGGAATATGCCTTGCTTTAAAAACAATATTCAACTGTAGGCAGTTAAGCATGAATGCACGCAACAGGTGCAACACTCGCAAATCCCTGGCCTTCTGCTTGTTAATCCATTCCACCACCGCCAGGTTATCCACTTGAAAAAGAACTGTTCTATTCAGGAATTAATTGCCCCAAACATAAAGATGCCACCAGTACCGGAAACATTTCTAGAAAGGCAATACTGCGACCCTGCGTACACCAATGCAATGGCCAAGGCTCTGCACAATATCGCCCTTCCCAAAAAATACCAAAACCTTTAGCACCAGAAGCGTCCGTGTAAACCTGCACTTGCCAAATCATGTCTTCATCAGCAAAAAACGAAGACACTCCTTTAAAGTCCGTGAGAAAGATGAGCCATATGGACAGATCCGCCCTGACTGCTGTGGAAAGGTGCACTCTATGGTGTGGGAGAGAGGCCGCAGATATTGACATTCCAAGCCTTCTACAAAGCGTTCTGCCAGCTCTATCCACTCTACAGGCGAATTTCAGGTATCCCAAATGTTTCTGCGCCTTGCAAAGCTCCAATTTTCGCTCCTCCAATACAGAGGACAAAAAGGCTGAAATGTCCCTTACCTTGTCTGCTGGTAAACATGCCACCATTTCTATTGTCTATTTCAATACCCAAAAAGGTCAAGGTGGTACTAGGGCCCTCAGTTTTGTCATGCGCCAAAGGAACACCAAGGTCCCGAGCCATTTCCTGGAAAGCAAGGAACGCTTTCAGACACTGCCCTGAATTCTGAACACCAATAAACAAAAAATCGTCCAAATAATGACAGATGAGCTCGTGAGCTGTAGTGTATGTAAAATGCCACTGGAAGAAAGTGCTGAATGTTTTAAAGAGCGTACAGGACACCGCACACCCCATAGGCAGACCTTTATCCACATAAAAGGCTCCCTGAAAATGCATACCCAACAAACCGAAATCAGAAGGATGGATGGGCAGAAGCCTAAAAGCAGACTGGATATCTCTCTTCTCCAATCGAGCTGCTCTACCCGCCGATTTCACCAACCGTAAAGCGTCATCAACCAATGCATATGAAACACTAGAATCTTCCGGAGCAATTAAGTCATTAATAGAGGAGCCTTCGTGCCAAGACAGGTGATGTATCAAGCGGAACTCCCCAACCTTCTTTTTGGGTACCACCCCCAGCAGTGACACGATCAAGTCTTGCAGTGGACAATGAACAAAAGGACCAGCCACCCTGCCCGCCATGACTTCAGCCCACAACTTCTGTTGCACAATGAGAGGGAGTTCTTTAGCAGACTTTAAGTTGTCTGACCACCTGCTCTGACGGGGGCCTCGATATCCGATCTTAAATCCTTCCTGGAAACCCCAAAACAGTCTACTTGCTGCTTTAGTATCTGGATACGCTGCCAACCACTGCCCCAAGACCTCTAGCCTAATAGGTGTAGGAGCCCTTTTGCACAAACTGAAAGGGCTGGCCTCTTCCCCTCTGTCCCCGTCCCTGATCACAGAATTTCTGGTCCGGAAAGCACTGTGTGAGTGGATGTCTGCCTCCAGATTGAGAACACTCATGCTTGTATCGGCAGAACTGCCTACTGCATAAACCTCTGTTGAAATTCCAACAGGCCCCAAAAACTGCTGACTGTCCCCTGCCTCCAAACCCCGCCCCATGCTGGGCTGGACGATATTGAAAGGGCCGGAAAGATACTGGCAACCCACTTGCCGTGTGAGTAGTAGCAGGCGGCTGAGAAGATGCCATCCATTGCAGCCATAATTCCGAGTCCACATCCCCCCAAGGTCTATCAGGAAAAACACTCAACCTTGCTCTAAATGCCTCATCATATGCGAGCCAAGCATGACCCCCAAAATAGCTCTGAGCCTTTCTGATAATGTCCATATACTTAAACATGGCAACTGCTCTATCCTGGTGCTGTTCACAATATATACTGGCATATATAAGAAAAGCTGATGTCCAGTTCTCAATCGTTTTCGGGACTCTAGGACGTCTGGCCAACTCCCACTCCTCCTCTTTAGACCCTTCCTTGGCCTGAATGTCACAATGCAGCAATTTAAATACATCAATAAATTCATGCCGCCAAATTCTGCTCTTAGATTTATCCGACAAGTGGGAACCTAACGGCATACCAATCCCCATGTAAGGCAATTTTATGTGTATATTTATATCCTCTTCCACTGTCTCCTTCAGTTCGGGTTCCACCTCCTTACGTTTTTGCCCAGCCTGATCCACAACACCACCCCCCAAACCCCTTCCTTCACTATCCCTGCACCAGCATCATCCAAAAGCACATCCCCCCCAATGCCAATAGACCTGGTAGATTTTTGGGAGAGACCCCCATTTCGCCAAACAGACCACCAACCAGCCTTACCTCCAGGCAACTGTGCAGCTCTCTCTGTACAATCCATGGTGTGTTCATGATGGTCAGAAACCGCTGAAGAGACTTTTGCCTTTGGACGGTCCGCACTTGATGTCTGCAAAAGACTAAACATACTGGTTTTCCCTGAAAGACCCCTTTGCTCCACGACCGAAGCCATAATAGATGGTCTAACTCCCCCACAATCCCCATCTCGCACTTCCCCTTCCTCCAAGTCATCACAGTCTGCATCAAATATCAGTGCGTCCCCACATCCAACATAATCCCCACTTCCCCCTTGCATTTCCCCATCCCCAACCCCTCCATCATATGATCGCCATTGAAAATCCTTTGATGTTGCAGTTTTGCCTGATGTGGAAAGGAAATCCGCTCCAGATCTCCGTTTGTGCAGCAACCCCCCTGACTGAGCCGCAGGGTGCTCAGCCTGCAGCTTCATCATGCCAGCCGTCTTCTTTTGGGACAAAACTGGTGTTTCTCCCCTCAAGCCGCTCAGACCTGTCTTAGTTAAATCCACAAAACTCTGAGAAGCCCCCACAGTACCGCCTGCGACACCTCCCCATCCGTGCACACCCACACCCAATGGCCAACCTGTGGAACCTGAACTGTGGAACTGGTTGTGGCACTAGAAAGCTCTCCATGAGGCAGCACCACTAAATCTGGGCCGACTGACTGCTGTGCCATCCTATACGCCACATCTGACTCTGGTCCCTGCTGTGACCGAAAGGGGGAACGCAAAGCATCACCTGTATCCCTAACACCAGACTGCCTCGCCAAGCCAGCACTGCTAGGTACTTGCCTTTTCGCAGCCACAGACGGGGACAGAGACCCAGGATCCTGCAGCAACCTATCTGCTGACCCATACAAAACTGCTTCCAGGTGCCCATCTTCATGTACAACTTGGCACACTGATGCAGCAGGGCTCAATATAAAAGGCTGCCCTTGCACATGGATCAACTGAGCCCCCCCTTGCATTGCACAACAGCCTGTTGGGGTAACCCTAGGGACATCAAAGCTCCTCCCCCGCCTCCCTCTCAATGCGCTATGGCTTTTCAGAGCTGCCCTGGCCAGAGCTCAACCTTGCGACTTGGGGCCCCGCCCCAAAGACCGCCCACGCCTACCACTCACCACCAGATGCTTCCCAGCATCAAAACGAGCAGTAACAAATACCTGCTCTGTGTCTTGGGCCACAGCGGGGGTCACTCTGCTCTGCTGCCGTCGACGCTACACTCTGTTCAGCGCCCAGGGGCATCGCCGCAGAGCATTCCTCTTCCTCCTCCAACTTGGGCGACATGCAGGCCGCCACTGCTTTCGCGACACCCCAGCCCATGCAGTATCAATAACCCCAGGCTGAAGGAGATCCTCTCGCCCCGCAGCACGAAGCACCCGGACGGCCTCCCTCACTGCTGACTCCACCATGCCTAATCAGGAGACCCAGTAAGAGCGCACTGAATGAGAATGACAAAAATGTAAAGCCTCCGCCTACCGCCTCCCACTGACGCAGTGCCTTTCCAAACCCGCCAGGCCCCTATATATAAACTTTCCCACCCGCGCCCCGCAAGCCCGGACCTAATCACCCCCACCTAGTGGCCTGTTCCATGCGCGAAAATACCCAGGGGGATACCGGATCGTGCTCAGCTCCCCCTGGGTCCCCCCTTATATGGTACTAGCAGCCCGTCCCGACATTGTCCGGGAGCAATTAGGCTTCAGAGCCCCCGCCTGCACGTAGACAAAGGGATCGGTTAGGCTCTGGGTGTATTTAAACCTTTTCTTTCAGACCATGTTTTGGGTTTGCATAAGAGCCCACTTTTCCACCTCCTGGTAACCTTTTTAGATGCTAGGGCAGCATTCGTTCGACTTCTGTAGATACATCTGCATCATATCCACTCTTGTTAGTTTGCTCACTGACTTTCTGACTGTGCTGAAGGATGATCGTACTGCAAAAGCCGCTATTTGGTTCTCTCTACGCATACCAGCCCTCTCAAGCCTTCTGCCATATCCCTTGCACTCCAGCTGGCTGTATACATCATACCTGTTCCCTTCCCATGCGACATCTACTACACCTTGTCATAGCACCCCTTCCCACGTGGCATCTACTACACCTTGTCACCTGTTCCCTTCCCACGCGGCATCTACTACACCTTGTCACAGCACCCCTTCCCATGCGCTTGGTCTTTGTACCTCAATACCTGCTCCCTGGCCGCCTCAGCATCACATCACTCCGCCCCCTTCCTAGTGCTGTTGCCTTGTGATTATCACACAAGTGAGTGACCCCTTTCCTGACCCTCTCTGCTACTCGCCACACGTCTCTCGTTTATCGGGTCCCCCTTTCTCCGCCTCTTGGTTGCTCCAATCACGTCTCGCCAGTCCTCCAGTCTCCGCTCTTTGCAATCATTGCTCGGACGTCAGCGTTGGTTGCTCCAATCACGACTCACCAGTCCTCCAGTCTCCGCTCTTTGCAATCAATGCTCGGACGTCAGCGTACGCCGCTCCTCCCCTCGCTCCTGATGTCATGACGCACCTCGCGGCCGGCGCTACTTTCAAGGGACTACTTTTTTTTATGGTAAATTTTTTTAATTACGTTTTTTTTAATTTTTATACAGCCTATGTCCATCTCCTGGACCTTCCCTTTCCAACGCTGTATTGGGTGTTGCGATTGGTGGTGTACTTTTTGAGTTTACCTGGCTCAAAGGACACAGTTCTCTCTTTATAATAGTAGTATAGATATATTATTTAAATGCGCTTTCATTCTTCGGCCTCGTTCACTGACATGACACCCACTATTAAAGAGGCCTTTGTTTGTTGTACCCCTTAAATGGTCAATATACATTGTTGTTACTTTCAAGTCTTACAAAATGAGGAAACACGTGCTTACTTTAAAATCAAAATGTGTAAAGCCAAGTTCCTTATGTATTGAGAGATCTGTTTCATTTGCATTACATATTTTTTTAATAATAAAAAAGAAACAAAGCTTAAGGAGAATTCATTTTGGGGCGGCCAAGCCAAGCCAAGCCAAGCCAGCTCATTTGTGAGTGCGTTACAGCTGGCGCACGCGCGCTTACACATCCAAGCTTTACCAGGCTGTGTTTACTGCACCGTGTTACACTCTCGCCCCATGCTTGCTCAGTGACCCCTGCAGGTGTTGCACCTGTTCAGCCATTGAGAGCCACCTGTGGCCCAGCACCCGCCAGGCCACGTGCTAGCTCCCTGCAGGCTGACACAGGACGCTGGAACGTCATGAAGTCTAGAATCAAGGTTGTCGGATCATACCATGTCCGCAATAAAGCCCACCTAATAGTCCAAAGATATGAAGGCATCAACTTTTGTGGAAGTAATGAAGCCAGTATAATTCTGGCCTCATAGAAAACAAGAATAACCTCTTTAACTAACAAACAAGGCATCCCATCAATGAATCGGAAAGGCATCTTGGACACTTCTGAACAATTCGACTGCACCAATACTCCAATAGCAATAACACACCCTATGAAGCGTGCCTGGAATACCTCAACTAAATTAATATTACCAAGCTAGCTGAAGAGACAAAACAATCTTTAGAACGCCCGTCTTTCGCTACAAAATCTGAAATGCTATTGAGAAGCTGAGAGCAGGAAGGCTCCAGGCCTGGACAGGGTTCCGAGCCTCCTTTTAGCAGACCTGGAGTTTGTCCCTCATTACTTCATTTGAGGACCTTTTCATACACTTTTCTTCCACAGGCACCGTTAGAGGCTCTGACGCTGAGGCACTATTATAGTTATACCCAAAGAAGGGACAGACCCATCCAAACTAAAATACTATCACTCTATATCCCTCCTAAACATTGACTGCAAAATATATGCACAAATTCTAGCACTCAGGCTGGATCCCATCCCCCAAAAAATATACACCCTTAAAAATCCGGCTTCATTAAGGGGAGATTCAGTGTGGGCCACATCAGACTATTTAGTCCCGTCATTCAAATAGCTCACCGCCTTATCTAGTCTGCCTGTGCGATAGCCTTGGATGCAAAGAAGGCCTTTGACAAGTTTTCGTGGGCTTTCCTCCAAGCAACGCTCACCTCCTTCAACTTAGGCCCCTCCCTATCACAAATGATCCTCACATTGTATAAAGACCTAAAGCTAGACTAAATATCAAAGGCTAATTAGCTAATACCTTTAACCTTCGACAAGAAACCAGGAAAGGATGCCCTCTTTTTCCCCTGTTATTCTTACTAACTATAGAACTTATGCTCGTACTAATCAGAGAAAAGCCACTTATCTCTGGCATCCCCTTCTCTGCGTGCCCGCAGAAACTGGCCACTTACGCCTGCAACATACTCCTCTTCACCACCAAAGCAGATTCGACATTCACTCATCTTATGACCACTATAAATAGATACCCTGAAGTCTCAGGAAACTGTCTTAACAAAGAAAAACTGACGTAATCCCACTCAATGTCCTTTGCAATAGTTCCTTGATCAGTGCTTATGGACTTAAATGGGTTCCTAATAAGATACAATACATAGTAATATGGTTCACCAAAAACCTCAAAGACTCCGTGGACCTAAACAAACAAAAGACACTAGACAAAATGAAGAACAGCATAGACAAGTGGTCCAGAAGATTCATCACCTGGTGGGGACGAATAGAATCCATCAAAATGATGATCACACCCCTAATCAATTTTCAAATTAGCATGTTCCCTATATCCCTCGCTGATATATTCTTTGCAAAAATAGATGCAATACTTACTGAGTGTCTATGGAATTCCAAGAAACCCAGAATTGCACTAAAGAAAACGAAGGGAAGCCAATGGTTTCTACCTACTACTAACACCTCTCCCTCCTGACTCAGCATTGCAAAAGAACTTGCTAAACCATTATCCCTTGCATCCCTTATAACTATCAAGAAAACCAGAACAGATAATTCCGCTAACATTATCGTGTACAATACATGCCCTACACAAATTGACAACAACCTACTCAACAAAATGTAATACTCACACTTAGCCTCCCTATGGCACAACAAAATCTGAAAGTAGAAGGTAGAATGCTATTTATAGAGAAATGGGCGCAAAAGGGCATATTAGCTGTAGATGACATTTGTACCCCCTCAGAACCCAGACCCTTCTTCCAACTCAAAGCTAAATTCGACCTTACTGATCTGGACTCCTTCCACCTCTTAAAAATTAAAGCAATTATAGCTAGACATAAATCACCAAGCTCTCACGACCAACTTAAAACTGTTAAGGAATGAGGTTCTGATTACAGCACACCTGACAGTCAGGAGTATTTTAGTCTTGGCTTAGATAATACGCCCTCAGAAAAAAACTCTATCTATCATAGAGAGCAGAATTAAGAACATAGCACAATGTTTAAGCATAAGGGATCCAGGCAGTCCAAGGTAAATTCAGAGAGAGTCCTCTTCAGATTTCATCAATTCTTTCTTTATTAATATTCAAAATTTCATATAAAGATCTCCCAGCACGTAAATCGCCAACAAGTGTTTCGTCCCACACAGAGACTTCATCAAGGCATAAATATGGTTGAATAATTTCTATTGATCCTCCAAATCATTGCTATAAGCAGCATGTGCTATATATTGGAGACGGAGCACCTTACAAAAAAGATAGTATACAGGCTCCATATAGTAAATAGCCAGTGTGTCAAAAGGTCCGTATTGTAGCAAAAGACCGTCCACTACTTAAAGTCTATCCAAGTTCGCAACCATGATAAGTTGCGAGCCGCAAAATAACGAACGAGCTCCGTAATTGCTCAGTCACCCAACAAGTTGCGGTGGGTGACTGAGCATTTACGGAGCTCATTCGTGCACATCGTTCGTGCACATGGTTGCAAACTTGGATAGACTTTAAGTAGTGGACGGTCTTTTGCTACAATACGGACCTTTTGACACACTGGCTGTTTATGGAGCCCGTATACTATATATTCTCCAATATACTGCACATGCTGCTTATAGCAATGATTTGGCGGATCAATAGAAATTATTCAACCATATTTATGCCTTGATGAAGTCTCTGTGTGGGACGAAACACGTGTTGGCGATTTACGTCCTGGGAGATCTTTATATAAAATTTTGAATATTAATAAAGAAAGAATTGATGAAATCTGAAGAGGACTCTCTCTGAATTTACCTTGGACTGCCTGGATCCCTTATGCTTAAACATTGTGCTATGTTCTTAATTCTGCTCTCTATGATAGATAGAGTTTTTTTCTGAGGGCATATTATCTAAGCCAAGACTAAAATACTCCTGACTGTCAGGTGTGCTGTAATCAGAACCTCATTCCTTAACAGTTCTATTCTGGTCTCACATTTGTGTGTATCTATAGCACCTTGAGGTAGTAGGTGCCTTGAGTTTATTTAGCCCCCATCTTGTGTAAATTTTGTTCTACTTTGCCTAACATATCACGCTTTCACCTGTCTATACAATAATATTGTTTCTGAATGAATGGTGCGGAGGTTTCCTTTGTGAACACTACTACCTAATTTTGTTGTACGACCAACTTAAAACACTAAATCCAAACAGCAAAGGAGGACACCTTGCATCCAAACTATATGCTTTCCTCTCCCGCACTAAATTTGCACTAACCAAATCCATTCAAGGTAAATGGGAAACCCTAATCTTAAATCCAAGCGACTCCCAGGAGATAATACCAAATTTGACGTCCATTTGGGGGAACCTCACTGCCAGCAAATTAACCCCCTCACTGGCACAATGTAGCTACTGGATTGACAATATGGCCCACTGGACCACAGCCAAACTTTGTAAACTTGGCCTTAGCCCTTCTGACACCTGCTGGAGTTGCGAGAAGGAAACAGGTCACTTGAGACACATGCCTCCACATAAACTGGACTCCCAGCCTTGCGGCCATTACACTAAGTATCCTCTCTCCGGAAGTAAAACAAGGCCTGAACAAGGACACACAAATCTTATGGGATAAACTGGTTACAACCAGTCTTAAAGTCATCTTCACTGAGTGGAACGACTCATCCAAACTCTCCTCCCATACTTGGTGGGAATGGATTCAATTTGCCAGAGGGGCAATTAATTCACTTAACACTTATCTAAAATCGTCACCACTGAAAAAGGGGAAAATCTGGACTAAGCTGGACAAATGTATATCAAATTATCCCCTACAACAACAACGCCAATGCAAGTGATAATTCCCACCCTGTCCCCCTCCCCTTTCTCCTATCCCCACCTCTCCTATATTCCACCCGCTGCCCACCAGCTCCTCACCCCACATACCCCTACTATAAATACTACTATGAGCCCATGTCCACTAACTGTTGCTCTCCTCTAACTATCTCTCTCTCTTCTCTCTACCTGTCTCACTAGTCCTTGCCTAGTAAACAATCGTACCTTCTTATTACGCTAAGATTAGCCAACTGAACCTCACACCAATACACCTACACCTCCTCTCCACAAATATTTAACACTCATTGTTTAAGAAATATACTGTTGATTTTCACATAGCTTGTCCGTATCACCCTTTATGTAGAATTCTTTATCTGTACTTTCTTATCAATACTTTCCCGTCTGCAAAATATCCTAATAAAACTTTTCTGAAGTAAAAGAAATGTGATGAAATGAGTATAGCGAAAAACTAACTTCGAGTTTTAGACTATGCAGCAAAGAAAACACAGTGTTACTTCCATTCCGAAGCTCGGAACTCAGAGTGGGGTAGCAGTACGGCACTGGGTAAATACCATACCCCATGATATTGATATTCACTCAGTTTGGTATACTCTTGAAGTATATTTTTGGCTCTTCCACTCTTGTGCTGTCTTTCTCTCTCTCTCTCTCTCTCTCTGTCTCTTTCTCTCTCTCTCTCTCTCTCTCTCTCTCTCTCTCTCTCTCTCTCTCTCTATCTCTGTCTCTCTCTCTCTCTCTCTCTCTCTCTGTCTCTATCTGTCTCTGCTCCTGTGTCCTCTGTGGAGGAATGTTATGCATTCCTCCACTTCCTTCTTTACTATTTTGTCAATTTCACCTAATTCATGCCAGCTCGCACTGTTACTTATTATTTACCTTTGTTTTTCTTTAACATGAATTTAGTTTGGGCGGATTTCAAACTGGGGGACATGAAGAGGAACCTTATACAGTAACTAGTAAGGTTGAGGACAACAGAGATAATTGTTGTATTTATTTATACTTTCCCTCCTGTCCTAGTGCTGTGTTCAAGTGCCCCACATTTTGAGTTCCTGGCCTTCCCTGTTTTCTCATGTTCCCTGTTCCTCATGAAGGCGGTGTGTTCGCATGCCCCTTCCTGAATTATCAGTTGAATTACCATTCAGAAGGATTCGGCATCCCTGGTTGTTTTTCAATGTTGGAGAAGCTGAGCCCACCAGCAGCCGAGCCCTAATAAAGAGTTCAACTTGCTTGATTTTTTTATTTTATTTTGTTTAAATCTTTTTATTAAGGTTTTACATTTCAAAGCCCCCGATGGGGGTAATACGTCAGAGTTCAACTTGCTTGATGTGAAGCCTTTTCTTTCTACATTTTCCCGATAAGATGTGAAAAATGAGATTTTTTTTTTTACCATGTTAGAGGTCCAAAGCATCACATCACCAGATTGAATTGCCCAAAAATTGCAAACAGCTCTCTACTTTTGTGACACCGGGTGCAACATATTGTTACTGACCCATGCTGTTCAGAGTGGCTTCTGCTGTTTCCGTATTTCAGAGACTAGTGGATTTCCTATTTGCAAACACGTAAGGGGTAGCACCTTTTAAGAACTATATCATTATTTTTGCTCTACAGTTGAGGAATATCACCACACTCTTACCAAAGTGTTGACTGTATTGCAAGATAGGAGCGTGACTCTTCATAGAGACAAATGTAAATTTTCACAAAGTGAAGTTGAGTTTCTTGACCATTCTTGTTCCTCCAAAGGTGTAAGTATGAGAGTAGGTATTCTCAAAGCCATCAAAGACGCTCCTTTACGCAAAACTAAGGAACAATTATTTGTAATTTTTTTTGAACGTTGTATTATTTTAGATTTGAGGTTGATTTATCTTTACATACTACTTCCATGAGACAGTTGTTAAAGGAAAATAATAAGTTTGTTTGTTCGAAAGCATTGACTTAATATTTTAATAAATAAAACAAATTAATTGTGTCTGCACTTGTGCGAACTCCATTTTAGAGGACAAAACGTCTATTGTTTCTGTAGAAGCCAGTGTCATTGGCCAGACTCTGTTTTAAGTAGGCTGGAAATCCATTTTCTGTATTTCTGCAGAATCATCATGATGTCTGCCCTTGATGCAGATATCGTCTGTCCTAAACTTTCCAAAAACTGTGAAAGTGACAAGTTATTTAGATATAGGCGTAAACAAAACACCTGATGCGACATAAGTCTGGAGCAAGTGCGTTGTTATCTCTATTAGAAGGTCAAACATGGAACAATAGTGTAAATAGTGTAGTCTGAATTGTCGCACTTTTACTGTATATCTTTAAAGGAATGCGTCTTAAACTAGCATCTTGACGCTTATTGGTTAAATCAAACATTCTTAAGGTGACATTGCAAACTCCATCTCGGATAAGATACATTATAAAAGGACTTCCACTTGACCATCTGTCAGTAGAGGTCCTGCGCCCAGATTATCGCGAGCAAATTACTGCCAGACCAGAAGATGATCCTACCTGCCTGCCAGAGATTCTGTCCCCTTATCACACTTTCTACTGAAAGCTGATATCGAGTCTGTCAAGGCCAGTCAAGGGTGTGTGTGTGTGATTCCTCTGGAGCAGTATCCTTAAAAGACCCACCTTCTGGCAGCTCTGACTTCACAGCTTAGTAAACCAGAGTGGCCAGATGAGGGGATGGATGATTAGGGAGGGTACTGCAGGGAAGGAGACCTGTTTAGTAAAGAAACCAGTGATTATGACAAGGAGCACGGCTACAGGCTGTCCTTGATGTAACGTCTTTGAGGGCTCCACAATAACTGCTTGGGAGTGGAGAACCAGAAGGCACCAAGGATAAGGAATCTAATGGTTTTACCTGTAACCTAGTGGTCACCATGGAAGTTCTCGGTGTACAATCACCACAAGACAATTTGTTCTAGGATTCTTCTATGTTATTGCTTCCTCATAAGGATTAAGCTGCTATTGACTGAGGTTGTCACTCATCACAAAATCGTCTTAATATGGGGGCATTCAGTATAACAACTCTGTAGCCTCTAAATGGCAAGGCAAGGATGCCAGGCGGAAACTCTTACAATGTCAGAGTTCACTCCTAGGTCTACAGACAATCTTCTCTCTTTATCAGGAGTGCTCATAAAACTAGTTGCAATGTGTATTATAAAACAAAATCATGGAGGGCTTTCTTCTTGCCTTTTCTTCGAGGAAGCCTTGCAGTGATACTGGTGGAATCTCCAATTATTAACCACAATTGCAAGGAATTCTGACTTCTCACTCCAGTGCTAGAATAACGAGCAACGCGGCTCGGGCCAGTCCGGCTTTTAGAGGTGGAACTTGCAATCATCAAAAATGGCGGCAGAGAGTAACGAAGTCTTGCGGAAAAACATGAGTAGCTAAAAAAAACAGGATGTGCCCTGTGTGCAGATGTTGGTTAACCTGTGGGGAACATAAACGCATTAAAGCAGCCCATAGAAGGTGCCCTCAGTGGTGCAGCAAGTGCCTGCAGGAAAGGGATACTATTAGGGAACACAGAGAGGAAAATCTGAATTCCGTCGAACATTTTAGAGATGGAACGACCTTCCAAAGGAAAAACACGGGAAGGGACTCAGGCAAGTGGGGGGCATTTCAGGTATGTGTCATGGGCTATGTAGAATCGAAACCTGGTAGGCCAGTGAATGGCCCTGCTGGAGCTATAGCCTAGGTGACCTTAAGAAAGTGTTAGAAACCACGTAGCCTGGAGCACACCGTAGGAACGTGGTGGGCCTTTCGGAGGAGTTAATGCTGATGCCTTTCACAGGGAACGCACCCTCCTCGACTCCTGATAATTATAGCATTTTGCTGTAAATAAGGTTAGCAGTGTTCTCGTCCTCCTTATTAAAATCTAGATGCTAATTATTCTACTCTCCATGCTCTCCTAGCATAGTGCATCGTAGTAAGTTTTAGGATATGAGAATTGTAAATGATGTTTTAACCATGTTAGAAATGTACATTTTATTCTCATTGTTTGAAACATGCATTTGTGCTGTTTTAATCATATTCTGTTAGATCTGCTGAGCAAACACCCCATTAGTGTCATGCTTCATCACCGGGTCTCATGCTGGTCTCTAAAAGTCAGGATGAGCTCGACCATTTTCCAGAAAGCATTTAGGATATTCTCCTGCCAGGGTCTAAAGATAGAAATACCTTGGTGTCCTTTTATTAGCAGTGTTCCTGGTATGGTTAAAATAATATTAAGTGGGGTGTCTACGAACATAATGGTCCTACACCCTATGTATTAAGTCAAAATCTTTCAGCCCTATGTTTGTGTGGACAAAGGGTCCAGGACTTGCATCAGGAATAGGTAGTTATGCCCCGGCATACTGTCAATATTATCATTCATGCCTAACTAAATCTGATCAGGACAAAACATGCAACTCGTATAAGCATTCAAAAGGACAATACGGCCCTTGTTCAGATATAATTCAGCGCTTCGTGGGTCTTGCTTGAAAAAGTAATAGCAACACCTAGTTTGCTTTTGTTTATATGGTTTCACGCTTCACATGTACTGTTGTAGTGCACACTCAATATCACCCCGTCAAATCAGGGAGCAAAATAGCAGCTTTAAGACGAAGTAGTGGTCAAAGTGTATACAATTAAAGAATAGGCATTCGCATAACGACATAGAGATAGGAGTACATATGATACATGTTTTTGATATGTGCATATGAAACAACGTGCCGAGACAGCAATCGTCTGGAAGAAGTCAACCAACCTTCTTATGTTAAGTTATGTTAAGACAATAGGCTACATGGGAGGAGTGTGGGACATGTCCCTGTGGTCACACACTATCACCACGGTGGGTGGGTGGAAAGCGGACCAAGCAGGTGTGGATGTGACATGCAACTTTTGACGAAGTAAGTGCCTTTAGGTTGCCTAACATATGCATGGCACCACTAGGAGGATCATTACTAAAAACTATTTAAATTCTTTCTTTCTTTACCGCCCCCCATTCCTCATTCCCTTGTGGCTGTGGGTGTATTGGTGATGGTTTGTGACTACAGGGACATGTCCCACACTCATCTCATGCAGCCTATTGGCTTCAAATAAGATAGGTTGACCTCTTCCAGGCGGTCTCTGTCTCTGCAGACTGTTTACTCTGCACATATCATAAGCATGTATCATATGTGCTCCTATCTCTGTTCTTATGCTTATACCTAATCTTTATTTGTATACACATTGACCTCTCACATTAACTTGTCTTGAAGGTGCAATTTTTCTCACCGATTTGAAGTGGTGATATTGAGTGTGCACTGCAACAGTACATGTGAAGCGTAACACAATACAATTCAAATAAAATTCAACTAGGTGTTGTGTTGCATATGCATTTCTTAGTTATAGAAAAAGGAACATCCCATGTTGTGAGGGGGAGTTTTGTTATTAATTCTGCGAGCTGCAGTGTTCAGAGTGTGGGGTAATACTGTGAAGTTGGAAGGTGGTAATATGTGGAATGCCAGGAAATTATCGATGTGCTATGATGCTGAAGTGGTGAGTAGACACTGAAGTCCACTTCATTGGCCACTTCAGATGATATTCCATATTTATATGTGTACATAGTTTTCATTGTTTATGTCACAATTCTATTTACCAATATGTTATGCCATATTTACATTTTGTATATATCCTTGTTTATTATTGTTTACTAAAGACAGGAGATATGTTGCATTTGTATTTCTTAGTTATCATAGAATATGGAACACAACATGTTGTGATGGGGAATTCTGTTAGGAATTCTGAGAGGGGCAGTTGCTGCTGGTCGAGGAGGCTGGAGGACGTACTTATGGACACATGAATAAAGAAGTTCCTATTTACCTTTCTGTGTCCAGGATTTAATACGTTGTTATTGTTTTTTCTTACAGGACCGAAGAAGGGAACCCAATCTGAACAAGGGCAGTATTGTCTTTTGCATGCCATACACGTGTTGCATGATTTGTTTTGTCCTGACCACATTTAGTGAGGCGTGATTGATCATATTGACAGTATACCAGGCATAACAACCTAGTCCTGATGAAAGCCCTTTGACCCTATGGCCACTCTGATATAGGGCTGAAACATATTGACTTTATTCATAGGGTGTAGGGCCATTAGCTCCGTGGACACCCACCTTAAAATTATGTTATTCATACTAGGAACACCACTAATAAAGGGAAACACCTGCAGGAGAATATCCTAAGTGATCCCTGGAACATGGTTGAGCCCATCCTGGTTTTTAGGAACCAGGATGAGACCCAATGATGAAGCATGACACCTATAGGGTGTGTGAGTGTCTATCATCAAATAAAGCCTAGGCTATGTTTAAGTGACACGGGTTTAGATTCAACCTATTTGCGCTATCTGTCCAATAGGAATTACAGGGCATACAACTATATGTATAGGATATTGTTTTTGTGGGAGCAAGAGGGTGCATCTGTTGAAATAAATGTGCTTTTTTTGTCAAAGTGTCTTTTTCTTATTGCATAGTGTGTGTGTGTGATTGAATAGAACAAATAAGGTTGGTTTCTAGCCACCACGGTGTCCCTGGATCCCTGTTTTGGGGCCGTTAGTAACCTAAAAGCATTGGCACTACTTCAGTTATGTATTGGGTGGAGGTCTGTGGGGCTACAAAAACCTGTCTTTCACTTTCATGCGTAGTTGCATTGCACTGAGTACACTTATGTCACCCATGGGAGGGAAAGCAAACCTTGTAGAGCTGAACCCAAGACTTTTTTTCCCCAAAATTTTTGAAGAACTGGGAACCCATTATCACCTATGAATCAAGATCCTTATCTGAAGCAGAAACTGTGGCCTGTTTCTTTGAGAATAGAAAATCAACAACAACCAGGGACACCATTAGTTCTCAGGCCACCATTAACCCCACCAAGAACATTAAAGTAGTGGACCCCATGTCACATGCCCAAGTTAACTTCTATGTGTTTAAACTCATCACCATTACACAGCTAACTGATACCATCTCTCAAACCAGAACTTCTGGTTCCCCAAATGAACTATGCCCTACCCAGGTCCTAAAGCAATTCTTTTATTACTATTTTAAAAAAGACCTTTATGCACCCTTTAACGACTTAATTTCCCAAGGAAAAGGTACCGTAAAGCGAAAACAAGCATCGGTTAAACCCTTGTCAGAAAAAGATTTACTCATTCTTGAAGATCCTAATAACTTTTGTCCAATCTCCCTACTCCCATACATAGGCAAGGTCCTTGAACAATTTGCATTCTATCAGTTATCGATTTTTTTCTGAAAACAATAGACAACTCAATATCGATCAGTGAGAACAGATCACAGTATGGAATTCAACAGTGTTGCTAATGTTAGCCTAGTTGGCAGCTTTCAACACCATTGATCACACAATTCTTACTAAAATTCTAGAAGAGGTGGGTTTTTCAGTCTTAGTCATTAAATGGATTTAATCTTTTCTGACAGAGAAGAACACAGTCTTTATCTATTGCCCATTTCTCCTCTAAACTAAGAGCTCCGACATGCAGTGTACCCCTGGATGCCACTCGGCTGCTGTTGTTTAATCTATACATACGTCCCAAACCAATTTGCTGACAGAGGGCTTAATTTTACATGCATGGTGTTGAACATGGCTTTGCTTAGGGGAAATTACCCCTAAACGTTTTACTTTCTCCTCCTAGTCTTTGCCGACTCTCTCTAAATGACCTTAGGAATCGGGACACCATCTCACTGTACTGTAGAGTGAAGTTGTGTGCGCCCGCCTCGCTCGCATTGGGAAGGGGGCTGCGTAACCGATGTGTTCAGGTGCTGTATCTCTGTGCACTCTGTAAACAGGCACACTTTGTAGTTTGGCTCTTCCTAGGAGGATACTCCTGGGATGTGGCCGATTCTCTTATGGGGGCACAGAGCATGTCCTCACTGTTGGGGCAGTATGGAAGTGCGCGCGCCTTCCAGTACAGGTTAGGAAGACATGGTATTCTGATACATGAGCCGATGCACACCTGGGAATGTGCACTTGCTCCTGTACAGTGTTGACTAAGCGCCCAGTCTGCCATCCTGGTTTGGGTGCATGCCCCGGCCCTAGTGCTGTTTCAAATATATGTTGCAGGAGGAAGGTTGCACGCTGGCATCTATGGCATTGCTGATAAGTGCCCGGCCTGCCAATGCGGGCCGATACGTGCATACCTACATCCCCGGTGTTCTAATGCCCAGGTCAGTCCTGCTGAGGGAGGCCTGTGTACACGCGCTTGCACCTATGGTGCTAATGGCAAGGTGCCCAGTCCGCTGTCGCAGGCTGGGTGTGCACAATGGCATCCATCAGGGGTCAACCCATGTCCAGCAGGCCAGGCAGGGTGATGTGCACACCCTTGCTCTTAAAGGTGCCAGGGCCTGGGTAAGTCCAGGGTGCCGATCTGACAGAGCAGACCAGTGGGTGTGCACCTGCATCTACACTGAGTAAATTCAGGAGCAGCCTGTCAGTGCAGGCCACTGTGTGCGCGCACCAGCACCTATAGTGCCCATGATCGAGTGTGAAGCCTGTCATCGCAGGTGTGCGCGTGCACTGACCCCTGTCTTAATTTAACCTGTGTCCAGTTTGTGGTGGCAGGCTAGTGTGGGTGCACTTGCACCTCTGGTGCTGGAGACTATGTGTCCGACCTGCTATCCGAGGTAAGTGTGCACCGTAGTGCATGTGCACCCAGGTAGTGAGGAAAACCTGTGTGTTTTCACCACTGATGAGACTTGCTCTTCCCATAAGTTGACATGTGGAAGTGATTGACATTACTTCAGGCTGCAATAGTGGAATGCAATGGAGCAGCCTCATATGTTTCATATCAATGGATTTGTTGCGCCAAAACCTTTCCAATGGTAAAGGTGGTGTTGGCATAACGCGCTTAGAAATGCCACTGATGGAATATGAGCATTTATATGCTCGCAGAGTACTGTGTGCCATGGTTGCTTGGTTCTAGTGGACACCAGGGATCGGGGGGCACATCTGTGCATTTCTTTGCAACAGCCATAAATCATGGGCATACAATGGGAATGACAAACCTCTCCCATTTGAGGGTCGGATGAATAGTTAGGAGAGTGAGATTTTTTACACTTGGCCTCTCAAGGCCAGATCATGTCCCCACTAAAGATTAAGATCTACATTCGACGATCCCTTGGCAGACAGGCCTACAATTTAGGGGAGACATCTGGAGTTCAAAGGAAAAACCCTTCATCAACCCCTAACTTCAAAGGCACACAATAGTATAACTATGGGTGCCACCCATCAGAAAGGGGTGAGATACGCTTGTGGCAATGCGGGACCGGAGAACCGTACTGCATGGTGCACATTGCTAGAGCACATGGAGGATTACTGCTCACGGAGTGGACAGAATGTCCTTTTGGCAAAGTGGCTGGCCTAGGCCTTGACCTGCTGAAGTGTGGCACCCTGAAGTGTGCTCCCCAAGGGCTCATCTGTGGTCTCCTGTTCTCTCTGGGATCCAAGAGACATCAAAGATCTCCTGCGAAGGACTTTCACCATCTACTTTACATCTGGAGAGCGGTGCCCTCTCAAGTGCCCACATCGGCTACTAAATCCCAACAGGTAGCGTGGTGTGACTGTGGTAAAGACTTGTTCCTGGAGAACGTATTGTCTAGTGCGGAATCCAGAAATCTTGCCCACATCTGAGGCATGTGGTTCACGAAACGCTGGAACCCTGACTCTCATAAGTGTCTTGTTGTTGGTAAGTGGATTCACCGGTTGCTGGATCCAAAATGACCTGCTTCATCAGTCATGTCTCATATCTCTCCTGTGACATGCTGACTGCATGCTCATTGGATGAAGTGTCCGATTCCCAGGGCGCAGTCCTCCAAGATGGGGCTGTACGCATAGAGGTGTCACAGTTTACCTTGTGTGGCTCCGCTGAACTTGAGCCTGTGTGTGTCATCGGACTGGTCTGGTGCAACCTGATCAAGTTTCACCGTATGTGGTGCCTCCTATCCAGGGAGGTACGGAATTTGCAACTCTTTGTTGTGTGTGACTGGAATTGCCTCGGTCAACCCATTTCACTGTGTACCGATCATAGTGTCTCATTTCCAGGAAGGTACAGAATTTGTAGCTCATCATGATTGAGATCTGAAGTGTCTGGTGTGACTCATACTAACGCTCACCAGACGCTGTACCCGGATTGCCTGGGCACAACCATTATCATTGTGAACCTGCCGGGGTGCCTCATCGTAACGAGAGGCTCCCCTGTGCTACTCCCCATTCATCGGTGGTTACCTTTTTGACCCTCATCGTGGCGGACCAAAAGCACTTTCCTCACCTAGCCCCTCCTGAAGACATCTTGGTGCCAGGTAGTAGCGAGAGTTAATGACTGGGTTGAAAAAATGCTTCAAAGACAGTTCAGAAGCGGGTCAAGAAACTGCGTGACTACATTGTTTTTTTGACCTGTGTGTGAACTTCTTGAGTGGCTGCTAAACTCCCCTTGTTTACGTCTACCTGGTAATGAAACTCGCTACATATTCCCACCTGCTTCCCGAAGACCCAGACTAAGGGGCTTGTTAGAACTGGCTATTTCTGGTTGGCTAAGGCTGACGCCAAAGCTAGGCAGAAACCACCATTCTAGTCAGGGCAAGGGAGTCACACGCCAAGATAACCCCTGCTCACCCCCTGGTAGCTTGGCACGAGCAGTAAGGCTAAACTCGGAGCAAAGTGTAAAGCATTTGCGCCAGCACACAACAGCAACAACATCCTAGGCACACCACAAAAGGAACTCCACACAAGGTTATTATAAAATAACTTTTGTATTGTAAAAACACATCAGATAGAAGTCACACATATACATTGTGCCAACTGGCACGGGCAATATTCACAAGGGATTATGTACAGGACAGGGCCACATGGGCCACTGTCAGAATCAACACTTTTAGAAATTAGAATAAGTATAGCACAAAATAACAGTTATAAATCACATCCAGTAACTACTGGGAACAGGTAAGTACAACCTATGCAACCCTAACCACCTTAGGAGAATGTCACGCAGGGAACCAGGACCTTACTAGGACCACCTGTACTAAAAAGAACAACCACCTAAGTATCACACAGCATTTAGGGGTATAAGCACAAAACATTACACATGATGCATGAAAACACATTCAGCGGTGTAGTAAAGGGAAACACATGATGCCTAAAAACATTCAGAGGTGTAAGACAAGGGAAACACATGATGCATAAACCTACACATTCAGCGGTGTTCAGAACAAAGTACATGATGCAATAAAATACATTCAGAGGTGCAGCGCAAGAAGACACATGATGCCTAAAACATTCAGAGGTGCAGCGCAGGGAAAAGGAAGACACATGATGCCTAAAAACATTCAGAGGTGCCAGAACAATACAATAGCGTAAAAACACACAGTAGGCAATTACCATCCTAAACATAGCAGGTAACCACATTGCGCAAAACTCACATTAGCAATTACTATTAAAAACATAGAAATCACATTGCGCAGAAATCACATACCAGACCTCATCTAATAAAGGGACTAAAAGAGCCCTGTGTCCAGAATGTCAGGGCGCGCTGCCATGCAGCGCCAGTCAAGGGTGCGCCACTGGCGCAAAACCTAAACGTAGCAGGTGCCCACTACTTGCTGGGCACTTGGGAACCACACCAGACCTAAACGGTGCAGCTGCCCACTAATTGCTGGTCAGCTGGGCACTTCAAACTGCGACAGGGTCCTCACTGACCCTTAGGCGCGAACTGCGCCCACTGCTGGAGCCACACAGGCTCTGAAAACACACGTTGGAGCCACACAGACTCTTAAACAATTATGGCCCCGTCGTTGGAGCCATCTGGGCTCGGGAACCACACCTTCCCTCAGGAAGCCTCTCGGGGCTCTAGCCAACATGCCCCCAGGGAGCCTTCTCAGGGCTCTACAACGTTGGGGCGACCCGCTGCCAATCGGACCGCCCTGGCTCTGTGCCTCTCAACCGGCACCCCTAGGCTTCCTCTGCTCCCACGGGGAGCGAAAACAGATATGCCCCTTCAGAGCCTCTCTCGGCTCTACCTCCACGTTGGGGCGACCCTCTGCCAACCGGAGCCGCCCTTGAAGCCCTCGTGGCTTCATACAGACAATAAGCGCGAGCTCGCGCTACTGGGGGGGGCGGACACCGACAATGTGTCCCGGCGCCCCTCCCTTCTCTTCTGCCCCACTCACCGGTTCTCTGGCGATCTGCGGCTCTCCGCACTCGGGGCTCCCTCAGCACACGGGATCCCCAGCAGCAGGCCACGCTTCTTCTCTCGGGGCTCCCTCTCGGTCACGGGAGCCCCGCAGCGGCCGCCGCCATCTTCCTCTCTCTCCCCAGACCGGCAGCCAATCACGGCGCGGCCCGGGGACGCGTCATAGGGAATCCCGGGCCGGTCAGTCAATCACGGCGCGGCAACTCCTCTTGGGGCCAGCCAATGGCAGCGTGGCCCTCCTGACGAGCCCACTGGCTCTGGTCGCGCTGTTGAGGCCAAAAATGCGGCGATTTCTTCCCCAAAGCACAGGGTGAGCTCCCGTTGTATATTACCTAATCAAGCGATGCGGGACTCGCTCGGGGGCACAACTTGCAGGGTGGGTACCTGCTAAAGCACATGAAGCGCTCCCAAGCGCTAGAGACCCAAAAACGCGCTCCAGCGCTAGCGGACAGAAAAACAGCGCTCCCAGGCATTAGAGGAACCAAAGTAAAGCGCTATTAAGCGCTGGGGGCCAAAGTCAAGCACTCCCAGACGCTAGAACACAAGTAAAGGCCCATAAATCCAGCAAAGTCCTCCAGGGGATGCAGCAAAGTCCTTCCAGGCACTTTAGGCTATAATAAGCCTTGGCAAAAGCAAGAGAAAGTTTCCAGATGTCTGCAGCAGGGGACCACAGGCAAAGGTCCCCAGGGAAAGTCCATCAGGTGTCCAGAGGCTGGGCAGGGCCCAGGGATTCCCCTGGGCACAAGCAGCAGCACGCCCCTGGCAGGATTCAAGTCAAAAACAAGAACAAATTGTAAGGGGACACAGCCCCTTTTTATACTGTAAATTCCTTTGTCTAAAGGGTGCAGGCGGTTGTAAGCCAACCGCGGCGGAAAAGCTGCGGACAGAAACCAGGACCCACCAGCCATCCTAATGTGGCGGTGGGTCTTTGGTGGGTCCGCTGCGGTTTTTCCGTATCCTCCGGGCCGTCGGTGGCTTCCGCCGGCACGGAGGATGCGGAAAAACCGCAATTCTAATCTGCCCCTAAGTGACTTTGGTTGTGTGTGGCCTAGTGTCTGGGAGGTGGGGTTGTTTATTTACCATCCAGGGGTATAGAACAATTAGGATGAACTGGAGGGAGGCTGGGACCTTGGAGTCTGCAAAGAGTGTTATCCATTGACCTGCTGGGTACCAGTGGCACCGCATTAGGGTGCTGTGTGCGCATGTGTGCAAGAGCATTCTGTACGGACTGTGCTGGTTACCTATCGCACCGTAGCTCAGTGCGGAGTGAGTGTGTAAGAGTGGAATTGGTAGTGTGCGGACCACATGTGATTCATGACACTAGCTGGCGGTGCTGCGTTAAACGTTGATTTGGTGCCAACAGCACTACACAGCTGACATTGGGTTCCAGCGAGGCTCTGGCCCGTAGTGCTGCTAAAAAGTGTTCTTGTCTCATGTATGTACATATTGTTGATATCTTTGTGACCCAACATGTACCACATAACTGTGTGGGACTGTATTATCAGGATTGCTAGGGTGGGCCTGGGATGGACAGCATGTCGCACCGCCTATATCTTGTGTGAGGTCTCTTTTGTGATGCTCAGTGTATTTATCACGTCTGTCTGCCGTGCCTTTGCTTTACAAATTGCCTCTAGAATTAAGCCTGACTGCTCAGTGCCAAGATACCCAAGGGTGAGCACAGGTTATATAGCGTGTGCAATCACCCAACCTTGACGGGAGCTATAGGTTCTGCCTGGTTGTGGGCATCCCTTCATCTAACCAGAAAGTGCAGGTTCTAGCACATGCGGGTTAAGGCTTCCATTTCATGGTCAGCGGATTGGTTTGACCTCAGTTAGAATATGGATAGATCACAATTTCTCCTTGTGTCGCACAGCGCTATTCAGCATACAAACATAAGAAATTCAGAAAGAATGTGCTGGAGGGCTTTATCTGTGAGATCTACGGCCTTGATTTGAGCAAGTGAGTCAGGCAATGAGGAGAAAACCTGAGATAAGGACGTGGATTGGATAGAAAAGTGAAGTGGGATTTCAAACCAAGGATTGCGGGAGTAATGTCATTTGGTTATTGTCCCTCCTGCACTTGTATTTCATGGGGCATAACTATCAATAGTGGAGCAGCGGCAGTGGTACCAGGGGTCGATGCATTCCATTCATGGATGGTTCATACTATCCAAACAAGGGGTAAATTGGCACATTTACTTGCCAGCATTGGGGCTTATGGCTCCCTTGGGTGCCACTGTTTACCTTTATTCATGAACTGAAGTTGTAAAGGTCATCGTATACTTTTACTGCTGCTTGCTTCGGTACTGTGGTTCTTTTCGGATTGTAACCTCAAAACAGAAGGCAAAGTGCAGCTTACAAAGATATGTTTTGTAATACTGATTAAACCTCACATGCAAAGCATTAGGAATTTATATTTGCGACAAAGCTGCTTGAAACATTCCTCTCAGCGGTGTGATTTGAAATCCGAGGTTGTTCATACACCTGCATTCTGAAGCACATTTGAAGCCCCCTCACAATGTGTATTTGAAAACACACGAAATGAAACCCTGTAAAATAACTATTTAAAGTTTTCTTACAGCCCTAGAGGGTTCATGGTTGGGTTAATTTGTGTAAATAATTTTGTATAAAATCGATAGCCATAAACGTGTGCACTACGCTGGCCTGATTCCTAAACAAAGTCCGAAATCTGCATCTGCAGGTTTCCGACCTTACATTTTTGGCTTTTTAGGATACACAAATTTGACAAATCTGTGACAGCAGCTGGTTTTCTCAATCTCGTTAAAAAAAGTTGCCAGTGGAGGAACGCGTCTCCTTAAACCACCAACCATTTCGGTTGTGTTCCTTTTCCCTTACCACAGTGGAACATGATTTACTTCTGCCCTTCACAAGAGTAAATCTCCAATCTTTTCCAGGGTGGAAAGAGGTTGCAGAAATACTTGTGAACACCTCCAAGCGTGCACCTTTGAGGCGGTTCCCAAACTCAGAGCGCATTCTCTCTCTGAAACACCCACCCTCGCTCATAGATTGAGACACAAACAAATATTTCTTTCAGGTAACCCACCATGGGTGTTATACCAGTTTTAACATATTACGCTTGTAAAATGATGCCTGTAAATAAGCCACTTAAACTGACTTAATGCTCAAACAGCTTTGAGAATCGGGCCCTGGGGGTGCAGCAAGCATATGGAAGGACACATTTATAATTGAGCCTGGAACACTGCCAACCACCTGTCTTCAAAAGAATACTTATGTGCCCAGTTTAGCAGATAATCTGTTCTACGTGCCCTGGGGCTTCTCTTTAGCAATAATTTCGTTTTTTTCTTTTACACTTTAGTCTGGAAGGGAAACTTTCCGCTGAGTCCACAGAAAACATGTCATTGACCAAGTTCTTTGGCAATTGATTTTTTTTTTAAATGAGGTACATTTGCGCAATGGTGAAGTTTGTATGCCTCATTCATATATGCATTATTAATAACAGTGTGCAGAGTGATTAATCTACACTTAAATTCATATGTGTATACTGACATGGAAATATTGCAAATGAAACAAACTTGCTATGACCTGTTAAAGTGTGTTTTTCTGAGTTATACTAACCAGGAGAGGGCTGTGCAAGTGTGAGATAACTCTGGAAGCACCTACCTGACGCTACACCAGGGGGTCACGAACGCCGCCACCGGCCAAGAGTCACTTCCTGGATTTTGCATCGCGCCGCCGCCCCGGGACAACAATCGCCGGAAGCCTCAGCGGCGGCGCACTCTTCTGACCACGCGCCAGCGCCTGGAGGCGCTTTAAATCCGCGGTGAGGTCCGCCTCGCGGACGCCGGTCAAAGCCCGGGCAAAGGGCGGGCCGTCTGTGGCCGTCCGGGGCAGACCGTGGCTGGGCTGGGCCACTCCCCTTGGCAGGTCAGAATTTAAGGATCTACTCTATATCTGCCAGCACACCAGGTCAGTGATATCAACTGGTTCATTTCTTACTTTATATCCCCAAAGTGCTTGGGAGTTATAGCTTATTGTGAGCCACCAGCTGTATTTTTATTGAGTCTGTACCGACTGACACACATTATGGGGAAAAAAATACCGGCAGCGCCTGGGGCAAGGACTAGGCAGAACATGGCCACAACAACTACCACTACCCCATTGCCAAGTCTAACGGCCATTGATAAAATGCTCCAGAAGACTATTGTGGTCGTGGCTACAGCCATTGAGAACACTGAAAGACGCCTCTCACTCCCACCAAGTTTGGCCCCATTTATGCTTCAAGACAATTCATCTGACTCTTTGCTTGCTACATCATACGTAGGGCTCCCTGGAGCTGATTCCAAGGATAACTGCACAATCCAGGACACAATGACATCAGAACATTGCCACATAGGTGGTAGTAGGTTGTCATCAACTCCCACTATGCTGACGCTAAATACGAACATAAGTCAAGATCCTTCTTCGCTTATAGTAAATGACAAGACACACATAGAGGACTTAGAAGTTTGTCCGAACCTTGACACTTCATTCACGGATAAGGATAAAAGTGTTAGTATACCGGTACAAACAAGAGGACAAAAGGCAAAGAGCAAACTTAAACATATAGAAATTGAGCCATTGATAAAGAAGCAAAGAAGCAAGGGTGGGCGCAAACAACGGAGGCATGCGGTCAGCGCTGAAGGGCAGAGAGGGGATAAGGGGGAGGAACTATCTAATGATACAGACACTCAAACTATACATGCTAGCGTAGTGTCTGAGAATGAAGGATTTTGAGGGAGGATGGAGACCCAGTTTTCCACTTTACTAGGGCCTATCACTCTACGAGACTCAGCCATTGAAAAAAGGCTGAGAGCGATAGACGGACATGTAGCAAAGCTGGGCACAGGACACAACCCAACAAATAAATCTAACCCAGTGACAATTAGCGGTACTAATGCCAAAAGCAATGTAGCTAATACAAAAACAGTTGCCCATAATAAAGCTCCTCTTTCAACACCAAGCACGAGCAAAATCCCAGTAGTCAGTCAACCCCCAGTAAAACAGGCTCCTAACCATAATGCAACAAAGGCAATTAGCCCAAACGGAATGGTCCAAACCACTGACACAAGCAAAAAGGCAACTACTGGTCATACTAGTAAGGATGCTCAAAACCCCCCAATACCCAAGTCTGACCCAAGAACGGCAACTAATGTGAGTTAGATTCCAGCTCGCATCAGTTTACCCCCAGAATGTGGGGCCTATGTTGCGGTCCTATTTAACGTCCCCAAACTGAGGAAGGACCAAGAGGAAAATTCCACAAGCCTTAAAAATAGAATCCTCCATTGGCTTTCCGGTAACTGTAATTTCCCAACGGAATTCTCAAATGAGATTATCCAAACCCAAAGGGTGGGATGGGTTGGCCCGTTGAGAAAAAAGTTTGAGGGGGACTGTATAATTATAAATTCTAGGTCCCCACAATGGGCCCAGAAAACACTTGCTAATGCCCCATTGCCCTCACCCTGGGAGTTTAATACAACTCTGCTCCCCCTGGGTTATTTCTATAGGCATCTAATGGACCCAAATTTTAATTTTAGGAATGACCCCTTAGTGCGTCAGCAAGATTTAAACTCGAATTTTAGGAATTATTCTTTGATGTGTTACCAGGACCAAAATTTTAACTTTAGGAATAATCCCTCACTGTGTCACCAGGCAACATTCCCAATGTATTTATTGCCTCACCCATGCCTTCCTATTGCCCCTCAGTACAAACCAAGAGAGAGGCCTAATTTAAGGTTCAACCAAAATCAAAACATGCACCGAAATGAGTTGGGGTATACATATAATATCCCAACGTATAATAGGTTTGAACAAGCCTTCTCAAATTTGGAAGACCAAGATTGACTGGGGAATAGGGAGAGTATTACCAAATCTAAGAAGGCAAATAATAATACCAACGACAAAAGGGAATATTTGGTATCTACAAAAGTTAAGACAGCCAATGGAACAGTAGTACGTGATCTTATCCCCCAACACACAGTCACACAAAAGGACGTAACCCCTACACTGACTAAAGCCAAGTCGTGTATAGATAAAGGCGTTAGGAGCAAGATAGCCAACCCCTTTAGGTATTCTGACTTGACAAACTTGACTTGAATGTTGCTGGATTAGAACCAAGATTGGCAGATCCGCAATGGGTACAGTTATTGGATGGCAAAGACTTTATTATGTTTCAGGAAACATGGGCAACAGAAAATTTACATATAGATGGCTACCATTGTTTTAGTGTGACAGCACGCAAATCTAATTCTGGCCGTGCAGTGGGTGGACTTTTTATTGGGATTAGGATATTGGCAGGTGGTACCATCAGAGTCTTACCAGTTGAGAATCAGAACATACAGGTCCTGGAATTCAAGAGACAGATTCAGATTTATTTAATACATTTTTATAATAATAATTTTAATTCTGTGCCTAACAAGAACTTAATAGCGCTAAGATTTTACGTAATCTGGAATTAAATTTAGTTATAGAGGAGGAGACAGGGATCCTCATGGAACGAAGGGGTATTGAATTAGAAAATATCCTAACTGAACATGTCCTTAGTAATGCCCTGGAAATAGGTAACACCTCTAGCAATTGTTATGCACCTACATTTAGAGGTAGAGACTGTTCCTCAACCATTGATTTTATTTGTAAGTCCCCCCACCTAATAGATTGTATAATTAAGTCCACAGTGTTGGAAACACCATTTGGAGACCATAACCCTCTTACAGTTACCTTGCAACTAGGGTCAAACCCTGTATATGCTAATCTAAATGGTGCAAGAGATATTACACCCTCAGGAGACGGTCTCCGATTAAAATGGAGGGGAGTCGATAGTGGGGCCTTATTAAAAAATTTAAAAAAGGAACATTTCCACCTGAGTTATACTAACCAGGAGCGGGCTGTGCAAGTGTGAGACCTGTTGGGCCAGGTTAGAGGGGGAGAGGGGGTTAAGGTCCGACAGACGACCACAAGGGAAAATTAAATAAATAATGAATTTCCCCTCGTCGTCGTCTTTCGAAATCTACTCCCTCCCACCCCGCCCCATCGCTCTTACCTGCACAGGCCGCTGCTGATAAAAACCAGGCTTCAGTCTGGCCTTGATGCCATTTTGTACAATAAGGATGCTACATCATGTTTATTATTGTCTGTTTATTTTTCTGCTGGACCTAGTTAAGCTAGATGTGGATTTGTTTACTTCTGAATGACACTGTTCTCAAAGAAAGCCTGTTAAAGCCTGGAACAGTTTCTCAAGGCCTTTCTGCTTGCAGTGGTGTTACATTCATTCACGATGATTCACTTTTGTTTATGTAACTAGTTTGTTCCGACACCTCCGGATGACATTGGGTTAGAGGGACTGAATCATCATTCATATAGTGGTTTAGCTCTAAGGTGGTAAAAAACAATTTATAAATCTTGTAATCTGATTTGTTGAAAATGTAATTCTTTGCGTATAGCAAAATGAGTTTGCAGTTTTAACAGCTGCAGCCCGTCCATGGGCTGAGGGGCCACACCTCCTTACCTTTTGCCCATTAAGAAGAGTGTCTGTCAGGCTGAACAGAGTTCATCCCGCCTGACAGACTCTCTCTATTTTCAGGTCAGGCAGCCAGGAGCTGAACATCCTGTGGGCATCACCTCCTCAGCCCAGCAAAGGTCCTCGAGGCCCTCCCCTTCATGATAAGGGGGTGTTTCACTGAATGCCTTGGACCTGGGTGCTTCAGAGTTAAGCCTTGAAGTGCTCAGGGCCGAGTGTCAATCAGTTACGCCTCGTCACATAGTGGGGAGGAGTCAGCAACTCTAGCTGACCCTATCCCACTCTGTGACAAGTAGGGACTGCTGCCTCCCATCATTGGCTGACCTTAGGTCAGTCAATGAGAGAAGACAACAGTCCCAACCCACCTGGAACCTCCGAGACAGAGCTGAAGGTCAGTGTTATTTTTTTAAATTAATGTTTGGTAGTGAGTGTTGTGAATGGATCTGTGTGTGTGTGTGTGTGTGGGTCTGCACGCCTGCACGCAAGTGTGAATGCATGGGTGTCACTGTGTATGTGTGCATGTGTGACCCGTCTGCCTCCTCTCGCATAAAATTTCCAGCCACCACTGAGTTCTAATGCTTTCTTATGGAGAAAATAGCTCTATACCCCTGGATTTGGGGGTGAGCCAGATTCTTTTTAGTCTCTACCAGGGATTCTGTCTGATTTCCTACTGATTTTGTTGCACATTTGAGACTTAGGCTATTTCTAATTGTGTCTATTATTCTGCATTGCTCCTGTTATGAAGAGCCTTCATGGTAATTACTTTTTGCATTTAAATGAGATTTGCTGTATCTACACTTTATTGTTTCTGTATTGTACCCTTTTGAATTTAATAATAACCCTTTGTGGTTTTCATAAACTGTGCTCTAGAACCCACTCTTTGATTTAGGTGACAGTGCACTCTATGAATACTATAAATAAATATTAAATACGTTTTATTGACTGTATTTTGAAATGCAGTTTTTGAACCTTGTCTCTGAGAGTGTTGCCTCATGATTCAAGGATAACACAGTCCCCAATCTAGACAAACTCCATGGCACTCCATTTAGGCATATATTTTAGGGGTACAGCACATCCACTGCAATTATGCAAAGTACTTGCCGGGGGCACCCCACGCTCTGGACTCAGGGACCCAGGGACCTGCCAGGGGTGGAAGGGGCCCCCGGGAGCACAAGCCCCCAGCCCCACAGGAGCTGCGGGGACTTTTGTTAAACCACTGCTGGTTCCTATAAGGATACATAGCACATTGTCACATTGTAACCTAAGAGATCTTTCTGCTTTCCTACTAGCTGTCAAAAACTTTATTAAAATCTGTGTAATCTGGAAGACTGCTCTGGTGTCTAAGGCTTTCACTAGAACCGTGGAAGAGGCCCTGGCAAAAATATAGTTAGGCATATACTATCATGTAATTTCCAGGATTTCCCATTACAATAGATATGCAAAATTCCTGTAATTATACCATTATAGCATCTCACATAGTTTCAGGTCTTTTTGGGTGAAAAGCCTACTACGAGATCACGGGAAGAACACAAACGAACAGAGCGCATGCAGCTTTTGGTCATTGCATTTGTGTCTTTTTAGCTTCTTTAGTGCAAAATGTGTCCTTGTGTCAAAATTGGACGTGAGAAAACATTTAATATCAAAACATTGCCTCAAATGTCCAATTTGCCCTGCTCATAATTTTGCGTTTTCCCCCCAAGATTTCTTGTTATTATGCATGAGGAAGTTATACAAATGTTGCACACCCCCTCTGTGGAACCCAAGGAGCATCTCTCCTATATACCAACATTATTCTGCTTTTAGATACCATAGGGAGAGGTGTATGACCTGAGAGTTAGCACTGCTGCCTAAGGATTTGCCTGTGGCAGCGTCACCAAATAAATAGATCTGTTGACCTTATAAATAGCTTTGTAGCCTAAAAAATAGCTCTGCTTTCTAAGGCCTTGCTGAGAGTTGTCTGCCCAAGAAGTGGCTTTGTTGTCAATGGCCCCTTACAGCAGAAGCAGTGGATATAGTTAACTGCACAACTCTGATTCGGTTATAGAGGCTCAATAGTAGATGCAACAGATTTTTAGGAAACTGAAAAACTTAATTGAGGGGTGCTACACCAAAAAAGCACCTTGCTTGCATCTTGTAGGAGTGCAACCTGGATGAGGAAGGAAAACCCTATCGAAAACAATATCAATTAAGTCTGGAGCCCACCCAAAGAGTAACAACAAGGTGTATAAATGTAAAGGTAAACAATTGCTGTACTGGACCACGAGACCCTTTTGTTGCTGACAAACCATGAAGTGAAACTTCCATGCAACAAGTTGTCTTAATTGAGCTTCTTATGGTAAAAAAGCCAACAGTGTGAAATTCACAGCCAGATAGTAATGCCAAGTTACTGAAGGTAAGGTAACCCAATGGTATAAGGAACATTTTTTGGGAATGTTTATTGACCACAGTAACAGAAGCAAATGCAGTGTCCGTGAGCGCCGAAGCTTCCTTCATTTTTTACTACGGACCAGTACTTTTCCATACATTACCCTGCAACGTGTCTCAGCACCACCCTGATTGTTTGGCATACCTCACCTTCGACCTTGATAAAGTTGTATTGACAAATGAGAACGTCAGCTGGTTCCCTTCTTATCACACTTACCTTCAATAACCTGCACTTTAGCATCTGGCTGTAAATCTGAAACTGTTGTAGACAACTTGCTATTGTTACATGATCAGAAGTTTGTCTTTTCATCTATCATGACTGTTTTTAATACTCAACACATATTTTTTTTATTATGAACCTTCACATATTCTAACCGAAACTGCACATAAACACTTTAAGTGGAAGTCTCAGTTTCTGTTCTGTCAATAACACAGGTTCTCGCGTCCACTATATCAATGTTTTACTTTTATGCACCTTCTTGCTACTCTTTGGGTGAGCTCCAGACTTCATTGATATTGTCTCAGGCCCTATAAAGTTCTTTGTAACCTAAGATATAACTCTACTTTCTAAACTGAAACATAGCTCATCTGTCCCTGTATTGCTTAGAGATGTGTAATCCATAAAAGCTGTGTCCTTTAGGGTGTTTGTCAAGAACTCCTTAACCCATGAGATTACTCAGTTTCTGTGGCTAGGGTAACTTGAGGAATTGCTCTGCCCTCCGAGACATTAGTGACAGATATGATATGCAGTCTGATTTTGTTGTTATAATCCATGCTTACTGTAGAAAGTAAATTGGAGGGTTGCAGTGTGCAATATACTGTTAACTGTGAGCATGACTGGCAAACACCCCAATGCCTTACAGCTATCTCCCTAAGAGAGAATTTTACTGACTAAGACCTGACCAAAAGTTGTGCAACCCAAGAGATAGCTCTGCGTTGTACTGTGCTGAGAGCTGTGCAACCCAAGAGCTACCTCTGCGTTGTACTGTACTGAGAGCTGTGCAACCAAAGAGATAGCTCTGCGTTGTACTGTACTGAGAGCTGTGCGACCCCAGAGATAGCTCTGCGTTGTACTGTACTGAGAGCTGTGCAACCAAAGAGATAGCTCTGCGTTGTACTGTACTGAGAGCTGTGCGACCCCAGAGATAGCTCTGCGTTGTACTGTACTGAGAGCTGTGCAACCCAAGAGATAGCTCTGCGTTGTACTGTACTGAGAGCTGTGCAACCAAAGAGATAGCTCTGCGTTGTACTGTACTGAGAGCTGTGCGACCCCAGAGATAGCACTGCGTTGTACTGTACTGAGAGCTGTGCAACCCAAGAGATAGCTCTGCGTTGTACTGTACTGAGAGCTGTGCAACCAAAGAGATAGCTCTCCGTTCTACTGTACTGAGAGCTCTGCGACCCCAGAGATAGCTCTGCGTTGTAGTGTGAGCTGTGCAACTCAAGAGATAGCTCTGCGTTGTACTGTACTGAGAGCTGTGCGACCCAAGAGATAGCTCTGCGTTGTACTGTATGGAGAGCTGTACAACCCAAGAGCTACCTCTGTGTTGTACTGTACTGAGAGCTGTGCAACCAAAAAGATAGCTCTGAGTTGTACTGTAAGCTGTGCAACTCAAGACATAGCTCTGCGTTGTACTGTACTGAGAGCTGTGCAACCCCAGAGATAGCTCTGCGTTGTACTGTACTGAGAGCTGTGCGACCCCAGAGATAGCTCTGCGTTGTACTGTGAGCTGTACAACTCAAGAGATAGCTCTGCGTTATACTGTACTGAGAGCTGTGCAACCCCAGAGAAAGCTCTGCGTTGTACTGTACTGATAGCTGTGGGACCCAAGGGATAGCTCTGCGTTGTACTGTACTGAGAGCTGTGCAACCCAAGAGATAGCTCTGCGTTGTACTGTACTCAGAGCTGTACAACCCAAGAGCTACCTCTGTGTTGTACTGTACTGAGAGCTGTGCAACCAAAAAGATAGCTCTGAGTTGTACTGTAAGCTGTGCAACTCAAGACATAGCTCTGCGTTGTACTGTACTGAGAGCTGTGCAACCCCAGAGATAGCTCTGCGTTGTACTGTACTGAGAGCTGTACAACCCAAGAGCTACCTCTGTGTTGTACTGTACTGAGAGCTGTGCAACCAAAAAGATAGCTCTGAGTTGTACTGTAAGCTGTGCAACTCAAGACATAGCTCTGCGTTGTACTGTACTGAGAGCTGTGCAACCCCAGAGATAGCTCTGCGTTGTACTGTACTGAGAGCTGTACAACCCAAGAGCTACCTCTGTGTTGTACTGTACTGAGAGCTGTGCAACCAAAAAGATAGCTCTGAGTTGTACTGTAAGCTGTGCAACTCAAGACATAGCTCTGCGTTGTACTGTACTGAGAGCTGTGCAACCCCAGAGATAGCTCTGCGTTGTACTGTACTGAGAGCTGTGCGACCCCAGAGATAGCTCTGCGTTGTACTGTGAGCTGTACAACTCAAGAGATAGCTCTGCGTTATACTGTACTGAGAACTGTGCAACCCCAGAGAAAGCTCTGCGTTGTACTGTACTGATAGCTGTGGGATCCAAGGGATAGCTCTGCGTTGTACTGTACTGAGAGCTGTGCAACCCAAGAGATAGCTCTGCGTTGTACTGTACTGAGAGCTGTACAACCCAAGAGCTACCTCTGTGTTGTACTGTACTGAGAGCTGTGCAACCAAAAAGATAGCTCTGAGTTGTACTGTAAGCTGTGCAACTCAAGACATAGCTCTGCGTTGTACTGTACTGAGAGCTGTGCAACCCCAGAGATAGCTCTGCGTTGTACTGTACTGAGAGCTGTACAACCCAAGAGCTACCTCTGTGTTGTACTGTACTGAGAGCTGTGCAACCAAAAAGATAGCTCTGAGTTGTACTGTAAGCTGTGCAACTCAAGACATAGCTCTGCGTTGTACTGTACTGAGAGCTGTGCAACCCCAGAGATAGCTCTGCGTTGTACTGTACTGAGAGCTGTGCGACCCCAGAGATAGCTCTGCGTTGTACTGTGAGCTGTACAACTCAAGAGATAGCTCTGCGTTATACTGTACTGAGAGCTGTGCAACCCCAGAGAAAGCTCTGCGTTGTACTGTACTGATAGCTGTGGGACCCAAGGGATAGCTCTGCGTTGTACTGTACTGAGAGCTGTGCAACCCAAGAGATAGCTCTGCGTTGTACTGTACTGAGAGCTGTGCAACCAAAGAGACAGCTCTCCGTTCTACTGTACTGAGAGCTGTGCGACCCCAGAGATAGCCCTGCGTTGTACTGTGAGCTGTGCAACTCAAGAGATAGCTCTGCGTTGTACTGTACTGAGAGCTGTGCGACCCAAGTGCTACCTCTGCGTTGTACTGAACTGAGAGCTGTGCGACCCCGGAGATAACTCTGCGTTGTACTGTACTGAGAGCTGTGCAACCCAAGACATAGCTCTGCGTTGGACTGAGAGCTGTGCAACCCAATAGATAGCTCTGCGTTGTACTGAGAGCTGTGCAACCCAAGTAAGGAATAACTATATTGTTTCAGGTCTTACTGAAAGTTGCATAACTTGAGAGATAACTGTACCTTCTCCGGCATCACTGAATGCCGTGTAATCTTAGCAAGACCTGTAACTCTGCGCTCTGTTACTTTGCTTAGAGATGTTTAACCTGAGGAAAGAACATCTATGTGGTTTCTGGCTTTACTGAGAGCTGTGCAATTTGAGAAAAAACTACGTCAACTCCCTATGTCCTTACTGAGAGTTGTGTAACTGGAGCGATAGCTATGCCTTCTCGGGAATTACTGAATGCAGTGTAGTCTCATCAAGAGCTGAGTAACTCAAGCAACATCTTTTTAAATCCTTAGAGCTGTATAGCCTAAGGGTATGTTCTGCTGTCTCAGGTGTTACTGGTGGATGTAATGTGGCGCCTTGCACACACTTCATCCTCGGATGCTGCTCAATGCCAAGGTGTCTACATGAGGAGATTAGTAGATTTGGCTTTTTGACCGTTTTGTGTTTTTATTCAAATGAGTTTGTGTTTCTTTTCCTTCAAGGGAGGTGTGAGGCGTATTGTGTCCATGTTCTGTCCCCCATCATTACACCGAGGCTGCGTGGCTCATAGACGCTGTAAGTAGAGGAGCGCGCGTGCTTCAGCAACCCCAGAAATAACCATGTTGATGTACAGGTGATTGGGCCATAAAGATGCCTTTACATTATGTCTTTATCTTGTCACATTTCTGTTCTTTCAAAGACAGGGGCCAAATGTCAAGCTATATCTTATCACAAATTGCTGCTTATTTGTTTAACATGGAGATTGGTGTGCACTTTTCATTCTCTGACTGCAAAGAGAGTGGATTGTGTAAAGTGAACTGTGATCATTTTGCTTTAGTGCAGGGGTGTGAAAGGAAAGGCTGGAGGATGTTACGAGCAAATGATAATTATTTACTGAATTCAGATTTACACACATTGCTGTTTTATCACTAAAAGTGCATGTCAATGCATATGTAGTGACCATTTCAATGGAAATTGTTGTCTGTGTAAATAGCAGTGCACTACTACACCGTGTTTTAGTACTATACTTGTGACAGTGTGCTCCAGCATGCACCACTGGTTACATACCGCACCCTTACAGTGGAATGGGTGTGCCTCCTTTGCTACACTTGTTCTTTGCATGAAGCGTGGATTTTTCACAATCCATAGGACTTGGGGGCAGTAACGTTGATGACAGCACTCCAAATCTGAAAATTGTTCCAGCATCACTGGCGTTCCTGTGTTCTTCTTGTGTTTTGCATACATGGTACAGGCTGTGCAGGGTTTGTTTTTTAACACCTTAGAGCATCAGTTTCTGATCTTAGCACTAGACACATGATACCTGTAGGCTGGAAATAAGCCCTGTCTTCTTTCCAGCCTACAGGTATCAGATTAGTAAGGTTTTTCTTCCAATTTAAATAGACTGTGGTTTTTTTAATGCAATGGTGACATGAATATCCTGGAAGGTGTGTGAGTGATGTGCATGTTTGTGCACTATTTCCATGTGTGAGTTGTGAAGGCGGATAGATTATATCTACTTGTGAACATGAAGGGTGGCACATCTGCCCCCAAAGATATTTCTCTCTGATGCACATTTGTATTATTCAGTGAATCAACAGTGGGTGCCAATGTGCATCTAATGGTGTATTTGTTGTGGGCTAACTTCGTTCTGGTCATCACTATTGTTGGGGCGGGGAGTTCACGGCTCATTATCATGATGATGTAAGTTAAGTCAAACAGTCTTTCATGAATCTCTTCATTGGTAGGGGCTTTTGTCAGTCTAAAGGCATTTAACGTGCCTTTGCAGATGGCCTATTTGTACTTTCAGCCAAACAGAAAAGTGTCCTTTGCAAAGACCTGCTCTTTTTCCCTGGAGACATCTTCCACCAGGATGTCCGCTACCTGCTTTGTCCAGCAAGGCTCCCGCTTTCACTGGGCTGCAGCCCTTGGATGGATGTACAGGTTGCTAGGTTACTGCTGCAGGCTTCAGTTCCTCTTTGCTGCATGAATGCCAATGGTGTTCCTCTGAATGACAGTCATTTGACCACCTTCCGTTAACCCCACTTCATCGTTAAAGGATCAGCTTGCCATTGACGCCATCATGCAACTTTGATGGTTATGTGTCTGTTAGACCTGGCACCTTGGCGTGAGTTTCCCTTCCACTTTTTGCTGGTGTGCCTCCGATGTTTTGCTGGTTTTCCGCCACTCAGGGCACTGCGCCACGGCCAACCCGTGCCGCAGTGCAAGTGCTCCCGACTGTAAATTGTACATGTGATTGATGTCCATGATTGGTTCATTGAATTTACTGTTAGTCCCTAGTAAAGTGCACCAGGAGTGCCTGGGCTTGTGAATGCCAATACTGCTAGTGGGCCTGCAGCGCTGGTTGCGCCACCCACAGAAGCAGCCTTAAGATGTGTCTGGGGACTGCCATCGCAGAACCCGCGGGCAGTCTCGTACTGTCACGCTGGCTGGGCAAGTGCACCCACTTGCCAGCCTCTAAACCTTCCCTTAACTTCATATCAGTAACCCCTATGGTAGGCCTGAGGGCAGGGTGCATTGTGAGTGTAAGGTAGGACAAGCCCGGATGTGTGTGGCATGTCCTAGTAGTGAATTACAACTAAATTTGTATTTCACTATTGTAAGGCTACCTGCTTCCTTTAGGCCAGAATGGGCTGCTGGAATTGTTACACTCTATAATCCCAGCAGGCTCAGGGAGCATGGTAGAGAGTCATGTTTAGTATGCCTGAACTCAGGATGATAAAATATTTCTTTTAGTAAAGTTTATTTTAGTATCCTGTGTTTGCAAATGCTACTTTTAGAAAGTTAGCATTTGCTTGCCTAACCATTTCAGCCCGCCTCTGCTGGTATGTGTATCTGACTGTCTGGGATGTGTGAGTGACAGGGCTGGGGGATGACAGGTGGTGAATGCGCAGATTACATCTTAGTGGGAGGTAGGAGTGGCTCTTGACTCAAAATCTAGCTGTGCTCTGCCACCACAATGCTGGCTCCACCCTCCTGGGGAGCGACTGATGACTCAGCCGGCACCTGGCCCAGGAAGGGCGAAGCCCCATCAACAAGGTACTTCTGGCTGCCCCCGTCAACACAATGCTGGCCCCACCTCCTGTGGAGTGTCTGATGTGCCTGCCCCTCACACTGAAAGCAGAGGCCGGATTGCACCCAACAAGGTACTCAAGGACTGAAAGTGGCTATGCAAAGGCCCCCCTGGCCTGTAAGAACAAAAGAAATGCAGTATAAAAGAAGGAGCCTTGCTCCTTGTAAATTAGATCCTGTTTGTGCTACAGAAGGAACTCTGCCCGACGTGAAGGACCTGGAAGGACAAGGAGGAGTGCTGTCTCTTGCCTGTGTCTGGTGCCTTGCTGCAGAAGGAGAGGAAAAGAAAAGACTACAAGAAGACTTTTGCTTTGTAAAACTTTGTGCCAAACTTTGCTGAGAGATCTCCAAGGGCTTGCTTGTGAACTTGCCCCCTGACCAGCGCCCCAGGACCAGTGGGCGCTACCCCCTGACAGAGGAATCACTGCGAGACGCTGTCTCCCCTCTGCAAGCCTCTCCAGGAAAAGCGGGGCGCGCTGTGACCATCGCGCTCTTCAGCAACGCTCTGGGAGCTGCCTTCCCTCTAAACAAAGTGACCGCCGCCTGCTTGGCCCAGAAGCATCGTAAAGATCAAGCCCAGCTGATCCGAGCACAGTGACTGACCCGAGCGGCAGCTAGCAACGTGAAGAGAGGTGGCGCCCGGTGCCTGCTGGCCCCCCTTCGTGTCGTGTACCCCTGAACGCGCCGCCGCTGTCCGAGAAACAGCTGTTGCGTGGGGTGCCTGAACGTCGCCTGGATTGATAGAGGCCTGCGCCGAGGAGCGCTGTCCCCTAAGTGCACCCTCCTGATCAGGACACCCGGAGGCGCCGGCCCAGTGCACCCGGCCCGCAAAGCAACGTCAACCCACGAGCCAGAGTCGAGCTGCTGCTCGCTCCAAGCACCGGACGGAAGACAACGCGACGCGGACTGCCGCATTGACCTGCGCCCCATCAACTCTCCCGCAAGGTACTGTTTCCTTCCCGCTGCCTCGCCCAGCCCTCGGAGCTGCGTGCAGAGCGCTCCCAGGGCCCCCGCTCTCTCCCCCTCGTCAACCGCGCCCTGCCGCGCAGAGAGACCAGCGGACCGCTGGAGGAATCCTGGTAGACCGCCAGGACCGAGAAAAGTACCATAAGGAGCCCAGAATCCCCATGCGGGGGGAGTCACGCTGAACAAGAACTGTTCTGAATCGCTAACTGATTATTGCTAAAGATAAGAACTGTGGCAACCGGATTGAAAGTATACTGGAACCGTCTTCGCATTGAATCAAGACTGTATTTACAAGCCTGCTTGAAATTTATATAAAGATATATATATTTTTACAAATACAGTTTGGTGTCCTTGTGTGGTGGGTTGGTTGTGATGGTGTGATATTGCAAATGTTTAACCCTATATGCCCCAACGATTAGCCTAAGACTGCATAAGCCACACTACCTAGAGGGTAAGCAGAGGTTGTCTGGAAGGTAACCCTCAGCCCTGACGAGGAAGAGAGAGTCCCTGCTTGTCGCTAGTGCTACACTGCGCCAACTAGAGACTCCCCCTTCCTACATTGGACGCAGCGGTGAGGATTTTCGAATTTACATTTGCAGTGTTTATACCTGAGCTTCTGACCATTGCACAGTGATTACGGTACAGTAACTTGGCCACAGGCTTGTTTTTAATTTTGCCAAGAGAAGATCCCTGGTGTAGAAACCATGCCGGGCACGAAGAGCCTGGATGGAGCGGAGTCCACGACCTCTGAGATGTTGGAGGTGGAATGGGATGCAGCAAAGCTGGATAATTACACCAGAGCTGAACTAAAGTTTTTTTGCAAAAAGCTCAAGGTTCCACACGCCGGGTGTAGGAACAAACCAGAACTCTACAAAGCCCTGAAAGCCTGGATGGAGTCCAGAAAGGCCCCTGAAGAGCAAGATGCACCTGAGGATCAGAATGCAACTGAGGAGCAGAATGCACCTGTGGATCTGGTGGATCTCGAAAAACCAGACAGCATGCATAGCTTTGGTAGAGGCCTGTCGCCAGAGGAGCTGGCAGACAGGAAGGAAACCAGGAATCACGAAAGAAAGCTGGCAGAATTAAAAATCCAACTGGAACTGGAGACCAAAAGAATGGCTCTGGAAGAGCGAAAGCACCAAATGGATTATGAATTGAAAATGAGGGAGATGAGTCTAAAAGAGAGAAGCTTGGATAATCCTCCCTCTGGTGGCAGCACAACGCCAGTGCAGGTAGAGTCAAGAGTGCACATCCCCAAAGATGTAGTTAAAGAGTTCTTTAAGGGGGATGACATAGGACAGTGGTTTAGGGCATACGAAGTAGCCATGTCCTCCCACCGGGTCCCTGACAAGGATTGGGGAGCGGGGTTGTGGGGAAGGTTCCTTAGCGAAGGGCGGGACACCCTGCTAGATTTGCCCATTGAAAACCAGAGATCCTATTCCCACATGAAAGAAGCTTTAATGAACAGGTATGGGCTTACCCCTGAAATGTATAGACAGAAGTTTAGGGGGTGTACTAAGCGGCCTGGGAATACGTATGTGGAGTATGTGACTTATTTTTGCAGAGCACTGGATGGTTGGGTGAAGGGTAGCAAAGTGAATGATTTTCAAGGTCTCTTTGATTTAATTGCATGGGAGCACTTGTCTGATCACTGTTTTCCTGAGTTACGCCAACACCTGATTGATAGCAAGCTGTCCAACCCGAGGAAGCTTGCTGAGGAGGCGGACCGCTGGCTCAGCACCAGGGTCCACAAGGGTCCAATGGGAGACTCCGCCAAGGGTGGGCAGGGTCCCCAGCAGAAGAGTGGGGGGGACAAGGGAAAACAGAAAGGGTTCCAAAAAGGCCCCCAAAGTAATCCCCAAGGGGACCAGCAGAAAGGTTCTCAGCCTCCCCCACCCCCAAAGCAGAATGGGGCCCCGACAGGTAGACCTGTTCCAAAGGGGCCCTTCAATTGTTTCAAATGTGGTGAGCCGGGGCACATATCCAGTGACCCCAAGTGTCGCCTATTTGGAAAACCCGCACCCACTGGTGCTCCGCCCCGTCAAGTGACTAGTGTTCACTTAGGAGAAGAAGTGATGGTCCCGGGGGGTGGAGATCCCGTTCAGATGACCCTAGTCTCACTAGGAGACAGTGAGATGGTCCCTACGAACTACCTGCCCTCTAACACTAAGAAATATGGGCAGGTGGTGATCATCAATGGTAAGGAAGCTGAGGCTCTTAGAGATACAGGAGCCAGTGTGACTGCAGTGAGGCAGCACCTGGTGTCTCAAGAGCAGGTTGTACCCCATGCCTACTGTAGGGTTATCAATGCTGATAATTCAGAGAGTCAGTGTCCGATGGCTCAAGTTCCCTTCGAGTGGGGGGGGTCTCTGGTACTCTGCAGGTCTGTGTGAGGAAAACCATGCCTGTTGACTGTTTGCTAGGGATTGACTTGGAGCACTCCCCTTGGGAAAAGGTGGAGAAGACGACTCACCTGAGGATGGTGGGTCTACCTGACTGGGCGTGCGTGACCACCCGGTCCATGGCAGCCAGTAGGGGTGATCAAGAGGTCCTGGGGCCTGAAGGAGAGGCCCAGGAACCGGCCTTAGGGAGAAGGCGCAGGGGCACGGGAAACCGGCCCCTGAAGTTCCCACTGTCCAGGAGGAAGCAGACCCTGAGGGGGATGCCCTGGAGCCTACAGGGGAACAGATTGCTGAACTGGGGGACCTGCCTGAGCTGACCCATTGGCAGCAAGAAGGAGGACCCTCCAGGGAGGAATTCTGCAGGGAGCAGAAAGAATGCCCTTCTCTCGTGGGTATGCGGCAGCAGGCTGCAGACCAGGCCAATGGTGTTCAGGCCAAAACACATTATGTGTACTGGGAGAACGACCTCCTGTATTCAGAGCCTAAGGCTGCTGAACCTGGGTCAGCCCGTGTGCTGGTGGTACCCCAGAAGTTCAGAGCCTTCCTACTGGGGCTGGCTCACGATGTGCCTTTAGCAGGACATTTGCGGATGGACAAGACCTATGACAGGCTTGTCACCCACTTTTACTGGCCCCAAATGCACAAGAGCTCAGATGCTCATTGTAGAACCTGTCCGACTTGCCAGGCAAGTGGGAAGAGCGGAGGGAAGAACAAGGCTCCCCTCTAACCCTTCCCTGTGGTCGGTACGCCATTCCAGCGAGTGGGTATTGACATTGTTGGGCCTCTGGACCCCAAGACAGCCATGGGCAACAGGTTCATCCTGGTCTTGGTGGATCATGCCACCCGGTACCCTGAAGCCATCCCTCTGAGGACAGTGACGGCCCCCGTGGTGGGACGTGCACTGATGGGAATTTTCTCACGAGTAGGATTCCCTCTAGAGGTGGTGAGCGACAGGGGGACCAACTTCATATCCAAGTATATGAAGTCCCTTTGGCAAGAGTGTGGTGTAACCTACAAGTTCACCACGCCTTACCATCCCCAAGGAAACGGGTTGGTTGAGAGGTTCAACCGAACCCTGAAAGGCATGATCATGGGCCTGGAAGGTCCAATGAGGCGTAAGTGGGACGTCCTCTTACTATGCCTGCTCTTTGCATATCGCGAGGTACCACAGAAGTCCCTAGGGTTCAGCCCCTTTGAACTACTGTACGGTCACCCCGTGAGAGGACCACTGAGTTTGGTAAAGGAAGGCTGGGAGCAATCTCCCAGGAAACCTCCCCAGAATGTATATAGCTACATGCTGGCCTTCAGAAACCAAACCAGGCGCTTCAGACAACTTGCCGAGGCAAATCTGGAAGCCAGCCAGGAGGAGATGAAGCGGTGGTACGACCAGAATGCCACTCTGGTCGAGCTTCAGCCTGGACAAGAGGTGTATGTCCTGGCCCCAGTGGAACCCTGTGCCCTTCAGGATAAGTGGACAGGTCCATTTGAGGTTGTGGAGCGCAAGAGCCCAGTGACATACTTGGTGGACATGAAAACGCCCAGGAACCCTTTGAGGGTCCTACATGTCAACCGCCTCAAGCCCCACTTGAGAAGGTCCGAAGTGGGCATGTTGTTGGCAACTGATGATGGAATGGAGGAGGAGTCTGAGCCTCTTCCTGACCTCTTAGTGGCCTGTGAGAAAGACGGGTCAGTGGATGGAGTTAACCTCTCACCCACCCTGACCCCCGAACAACAGGAAGACTGCCGCCAGTTGCTGGGGCAGTTTCCAGATCTGTTCTCCCTGGTTCCTAGTGTCACAGATTGGTGCGTCCATGATGTGGACACGGGAGACAGCTTACCTGTGAAGCATAAGGCTTACAGAGTGACTGACAGGGTCAGGGCCTGCATCAAGGAGGAGGTCTCCAAGATGCTTGCCCTTGGGGTGGTTGAGTCTTCCAGCAGTCCTTGGTCCAGCCCCGTGGTCTTGGTCCCGAAGGCTGCTGCGCCGGGAGCCACACCTGAACTCCGGTTCTGTGTGGACTACAGGGGATTCAATTCAGTCACCAAGACTGACGCGCACCCCATCCCCAGAGCTGATGAGCTCATTGATCGGCTAGGGGCTGCCAAGTTCCTCAGCACGTTTGATTTAACGTCTGGGTACTGGCAGATCGCCTTGACCGATGGGGCAAAGGAGAGGTCGGCATTCTCTACACCAGATGGGCATTTCCAGTTCCGGGTTCTGCCATTTGGAATGAAGAATGCCCCTGCCACCTTTCAGAGATTGGTCAACCAGGTGCTGGCTGGGCTGGATGAGTTCAGTGCCGCCTACCTGGATGACATCGCGGTGTTCAGTGGCAGCTGGCCCGAACACCTGCGACACCTCTGGGAAGGGTTGATGGCCCTGCGCAGAGCAGGCCTCACAATCAAGGCCAGCAAGTGCCAGATTGGGCAGGGTTCAGTGGTGTACTTGGGACACCAAGTGGGGAGTGGCAAGGTGGCACCCTTGCAACCCAAAATTGAGACCATCCTGGCTTGGGAACCCCCCAAGACCCAGACTGCAGTGAGAGCCTTCCTGGGGCTCACTGGGTATTACAGGAGGTTTGTCAAGGGCTATGGCACGATTGTGACCCCCTTGACAGAGCTGACTTCGAAGAAGCAGCCCAGGAATGTGATTTGGACTGACACCTGTCAGAAGGCTTTTGACACCCTGAAGACTGCCATGTGCACGGCGCCCGTGCTCCTGGCTCCTGATTTCTCCAAGGAATTCATAGTGCAAACAGACGCTTCAGAGCATGGTGTAGGGGCTGTTCTCTCACAGATGACTGAGGAGGGCTTTGACCAACCCGTAGCCTTCATCAGTAGGAAGTTACTTCCACGGGAAAGTAGGTGGAGTGCAATAGAGCGAGAAGCATTTGCTGTGGTCTGGGCGCTGAAGAAGCTAAGACCCTACTTGTTTGGGTCTCACTTCCGAGTTCAGACGGACCACAGGCCCCTCAGATGGTTGATGCAAATGAGGGGTGAGAACCCGAAACTGTTGAGGTGGTCCATTTCTCTACAGAGTATGGACTTTACGGTGGAACACCGCCCTGGCACAGATCACGCCAACGCTGATGGTCTGTCCAGATTTTTCCGCCTTAGTGATGTGGAACTCCCTGGGGAAGTGTAGTTCCCCCCACATTTCAGCTGGAGGGGACACGTGTTAGACCTGGCACCTTGGCGTGAGTTTCCCTTCCACTTTTTGTTGGTGTGCCTCCGATGTTTTGCTGGTTTTCCGCCACTCAGGGCACTGCGCCACGGCCAACCCGTGCCGCAGTGCAAGTGCTCCCGACTGTAAATTGTACATGTGATTGATGTCCATGATTGGTTCATTGGATTTACTGTTAGTCCCTAGTAAAGTGCACCAGGAGTGCCAGGGCTTGTGAATGCCAATACTGCTAGTGGGCCTGCAGCGCTGGTTGCGCCACCCACAGAAGCAGCCTTAAGATGTGTCTGGGGACTGCCATCGCAGAACCCGCGGGCAGTCTCGTATTGTCACGCTGGCTGGGCAAGTGCACCCACTTGCCAGCCTCTAAACCTTCCCTTAACTTCATATCAGTCACCCCTATGGTAGGCCTGAGGGCAGGGTGCATTGTGAGTGTAAGGTAGGACAAGCCCGGATGTGTGTGGCATGTCCTAGTAGTGAATTACAACTAAATTCGTATTTCACTATTGTAAGGCTACTTGCTTCCTTTAGGCCAGAATGGGCTGCTGGAATTGTTACACTCTATAATCCCAGCAGGCTCAGGGAGCATGGTAGAGAGTCATGTTTAGTATGCCTGAACTCAGGATGATAAAATATTTCTTTTAGTAAAGTTTATTTTAGTATCCTGTGTTTGCAAATGCTACTTTTAGAAAGTTAGCATTTGCTTGCCTAACCATTTCAGCCCGCCTCTGCTGGTATGTGTATCTGACTGTCTGGGATGTGTGAGTGACAGGGCTGGGGGATGACAGGTGGTGAATGCGCAGATTACACCTTAGTGGGAGGTAGGAGTGGCTCTTGACTCGAAATCTAGCTGTGCTCTGCCACCACAATGCTGGCTCCACCCTCCTGGGGAGCGACTGATGACTCAGCCGGCACCTGGCCCAGGAAGGGCGAAGCCCCATCAACGAGGTACTTCTGGCTGCCCCCGTCCACACAATGCTGGCCCCACCTCCTGTGGAGCGTCTGATGTGCCTGCCCCTCACACTGAAAGCAGAGGCCGGATTGCACCCAACAAGGTACTCAAGGACTGAAAGTGGCTATGCAAAGGCCCCCCTGGCCTGTAAGAACAAAAGAAATGCAGTATAAAAGAAGGAGCCTTGCTCCTTGTAAATTAGATCCTGTTTGTGCTACAGAAGGAACTCTGCCCGACGAGAAGGACCTGGAAGGACAAGGAGGAGTGCTGTCTCTTGCCTGTGTCTGGTGCCTTGCTGCAGAAGGAGAGGAAAAGAAAAGACTACAAGAAGACTTTTGCTTTGTAAAACTTTGTGCCAAACTTTGCTGAGAGATCTCCAAGGGCTTGCTTGTGAACTTGCCCCCTGACCAGCGCCCCAGGACCAGTGGGCGCTACCCCCTGACAGAGGAATCACTGCGAGACGCTGTCTCCCCTCTGCAAGCCTCTCCAGGAGTGATTCAAAGGACTATGGTTTCACCTGCACAGTATGTTAGCAAAACCTACTCCTATGGTTGAGTTTTTCTCCTGCAAGGATACTACCTGGAGGGGTGGAGGTGAAACTGCTTGGAGATCCTGCGGCAGAACAAAATCCTTTGGCTTCCACCCATGCCTGGTTAGTTTGCCCCAAGCCCTCCGACCCGTGTTCCTGGCCTATGATGCACAGAGCTGGAAAAACAGACATAGGTCTAAGCAACACCCTTGTTGGCGCAGTGACCAGGATGGACTAGTATGGAGACTTCTTCAAACCTGCCGCAGACACTGCAGGGTAAATTTCGGTATGTGCCATCCACCGCTTTGCACTGAGAACGTTTCAAACAAATACAATGATATTTTATAAGTCTCTATGTGACACTAACTATTCCATAAAAGATGCAAAGCTATTGCATTACAAATAAGTAAAACATTAGCAAATGCAAATATTAAAATGCGAAAATTTAAATTCCTAAGAATTTTTAAGAGCACAAAAAGCCTGCATTTAATTTTCTGTTGATCTGCTGGAAATGACAACTTTCTAGTTATCTCATAACTCTTCTCAAGTAAGCACTGTAGGATCTTTATTGCAAACTGAAATTAATGAGTACATATTTCTTCACTTGCATTTTGTAGTGCAACAACACACACTGAGAAAGTGCCCCATTTGTTGTTGATATTGTTACTTACTCTCGAGTTTATGCCCCTCCAGATTTCACTTTTCCAGGGTTTGCTTCCGTGATTTCCACAACAGCATCTTTTTCTGAACGCAGAACACATAATTGTGGCATTTTACAGTATTTGCCTTTCAAACAATATGGCAATTAATTGGGCTATATAAAAGGGACCTCTAGTAACGGGATTGAGTACTACACCCTTTGCTCTGTGCATCTGACATGTTCACTGCAGTCTTTACACTTTCAAACACCTTCCATAGCTCTTCCACACACACACTTGAGGATAAGTCATCTAAATCAGCAAACAATATTGCTTTGCTGTTTTTTGAAACATTTTATTGGTTTCAAGCATCAAGATATATAGACTGCAGCAAACCAAATTCTACTTTTATTCCTCAAATCCCCCCTCAAAGGATTTTGTCTTCTGACATACAGAGGGATTCACAAGTAAAGTACTAAAGGCATTGGCGAAGAACCTACATCTCCTAACGCCCCGCCAATGTTCATAGCAATTCGTATTTAGGGGCCGATTATGATGGCGGACGGACCTGAGTCCGTCCGCCACCATAGAGTAGGAGGGAACCTCCGCATTGCCTGCGGAGTTCCCTCCTGTGCAAATAGGATGTGACCGCCACCCTGGCGGTCACAAATTCAATCATTAACATTGCGGCGGGTGCAGCTTGAAGCTGCACCCGCCGCAATGTTAAAAATGCATGCACGGCATTTGCGTGCACAAAGCAGCAGGCACCGCGCGGTGCCTGCTGCTTTGTCCACACAAATGCAGGGGGTTACCATAGGTACCCCCCATGTGCACCCCCCAACCCCCTTCACCCAGGGGGCCCGCAACGGGCTCCCGAAGTGAAGCTCCGTATGCTTTTCCACGGCGGAAAAGCCGCCGTGGCAAAGCATACTTTGTACTCCATCCTAATATGGATGGCGGTGTCTGATAGACACCGCCAGCCATGTCAATGCTTTTGCGCCGTGGTCGCCTTCCGACCGCGGCGGAAAAGCGGAGGACAGATTGTGTGACCCACCAGCCATCCTAATTTGGCAGTGGGTCTTTCAAGCCTTTGCGGCGGATTTCCCGCATCCTCTGGGCCGGCGGTGGCTTCCGCCGCCCCGGAGGATGCGGGAAATCCGCCATCGTAATGACCCCCTTAATCTCCTCGGCAAACCAGTTCAACCTCAGAGCTCTCAGTGTCGAGGTATTTCAAGGTAGGCAATTCATCTTGGAAATAGTCCATAACTGATTTCCAAATCTCTCATCTCTCACGTCGTATGTCAACATCTCCTTTGACATCAATGTCCACAAACGTCGTACTCACAACGAGTTATATGGGATTGTCGACTGCTTCCAGTGTGCCAACAACTCCGGCTTGGATGCAAGAAGCAGGTCTCAATCACTGTCTATTCCCCTCTACCTAATCGAGCGCGGATCTTGGGGTACAGCCAATACCTTCTTTATTTGACTTTATGTGGCATCTTGCCCTCCTAACCACATACCCTGCAACATCAACCAGTTGTACATAATTTTATACCATGTTTCTCCACTCTCCACATTTATCATTAATTTTGATATATATCGCCATAGCCTAACACACTCTCTTTCTGGGATATCTCTGGATCTAAAACCTGCTCCCCTCCATGCATGTAGGGCCACTTATGTTTATCAGGGAGGGCCTTCAGGGTCCCATATATAGTTGAAATTAAGCCTTTAGTATTTTGATAGGTAGGGAGCAATTTTGTAAAGGACGTTATGCTAGTTCTCTTGTTCCTCTACTTTGTTTAGTGGGAGTAAGACGTAGTGTCACAATTGCCGGGTCCGAAGTCCTTCAGTCTCTGGGACCCCAACGTATAATATACATTGAGTGACTGACTTGATTGTGGGCTCCTGATAGGGATCTCTCCACTTACTACAATTGCCCTGCAGCGATGCTGCGTTTTGTGTGGGGTCTAAAGATGGGGTGAACTCTGAGTTTACCAGCGGTGGATTAAATGGGGATGGAAAAAGTGTGATCCGTGGAGATTTAGATACAGTGCCATACCTTCATTAGTGTTCTCATTATCTCAGAGACATAAGGATTGTCTTGTTTTGGGATCTTTAGTATATACCAGGGGGATCTGCCCAACAAATTATTTTCCTTTATGGGCCAATGTTTTTCTGTTTCCGTAAGTGACCATTTGAATGCTATGCGCAGTTGCGCTCCCTCGTAGTAGGTCTGGGAGACCCAGTCCTCTCCCTTTCTGGCTTCCTGCATTACTTTCCTGGCTACCCTGGGTTTACTATTTTGCCGAATGGAATTGTTGCATATTCTGCGTAGGTATCAGCACTGGTAGGGCCTGGAAAAAAATACAACAGCCAGGGAAGGATATTAATTTTTAAGGCATTCATCCTGCCCATACAAGAGATGAACAAAGGGCCCAATTCGCCCCTTGTCTCTTGAAAGAGTAGTGTGTAATTTGTTTTTCACAGCACCTGCAGTTTTGCTGTAGCCTTCACCCCTAGGCACCCAACAGCTTTTTGACCCATTTAAATAGGAAGATGTTATCTATTTCTGTTCACGCAGGTTGGCCATATTAAAATGTTAGCTTCCCCTATTTCATTTTGCAAGTGGGAGATGCTGTGCTCTTTCCATTGACCCTCTCACCCAATGACTTGATTTCTTTCGTAATGTCTGCCAGTGATGGGGAATCTTGGTCTTTAGTGATTGTATTTGCTCTGCCAAGGATTTTGTAATTATCTCCTGCATGTCAGACAGACTCGACAGCAGTCATGTTTTGTAAATCACTGTACTGTTGGCCTCCTTCCTTTGCAGTAGCGATTAAGAGACTATTTATGTCTTGCGGAGTAATTTTGGGGTCAGTTTGTACTTTTTCTGCATGTATGGGTATTGCGCCTAGGGTATATCTGACTATTTCATGTGGTTATCTGGCCTCTTAACATGTCTGTGTCAGGTCAAACATGCAGTAGGGATAGGGCCGCGTGTGGACCAGCTAGCACATGCACTCAATGTCTTAGGCGGTTCAAGTCAATTTGTCTTATGTTATGTTATGTGGATCTTTAGAATTACCAGTGAGGGTATCCAGGCGCTGAGTAGGACAGGCCTGAGGTGGTAGGAAGAGATCATGTCTGTTTTGTCTGGGAGACGAGGCGATCATGCCTTTTTCGTCTGGAAGAACCATGTGTTGAGGTTCCTTCTGAAGTCCATGAGGGACGGGGATGTTCTGAGGTGTTTTGGGAGGTTGTTCCAGGTCTTGGCTGCGAGGTATGTGAAGAAGCGTCCTCCGCTTCTGGTCTTCTTGATGCGAGGGAGGTGTGTTCGTGCCTGGGACGCAGATCGAAGGTGTCTGGTGGATTGGTACAAGTTGAGGCAGTGGTTGAGGTAAGCTGGACCAGTGTTGTGAAGAGCTTTGTAGTTGTGGCTGAGTAGCTTGAACTTACATCTTTCCTGGACTGGGAGTCAGTGAAGATTGTTGAGGTGTGGCAAGATGTGGTTATTTCGCGGGAGGTTCAGGATGAGTCTGGCAGCAATGTTCTAAGTGGTTTGGATTCAGCGTAGGAGATATGCTGGGATTTCAACATAGAGGGTGTTTCCGTAATAAAGCCTACTTGTGATAAGAGCCTGGGTGATTGTCTGGCGGGTGTTCATGTTCAGTGGAATCCACTTGAAAATCTTGCGTAGCATTCACAGGATGGGGAAGCATGATGAGGAGATGGTGTAGATCTGTCTGCTCATGGAGAGGTTGGTGTCCAGGATTATCCCGACGTTCTTGGCACGGTCCGAATGGGTTGGTGGGGGCCAAGTTCAGAAGGCCAACAAAAGGCATCCAGGGGAAGTGGTTGTTGCCGATGATTAGGACTTCAGTTTTGTCTGTGTAGAGCTTGAGGCAGTTGTTTTCAATACAGTACAATAAGGACCTTATCCTTTACTTGAACATGATGGTTGGCTTTCCCTTCGCCCTCATTGCCACACAAAAGTATGGATATCAACAGCAGCTACAGCTATACTGTCTGTTGTTGGGAATCCATGTTCCCCTTTGTATAAAATTCTTGTACTTGGTCCCCCGGATAGTATACCACCTTATAGTGCAAAGAATCAAGTGTTTAGAAAAAGGTGGTGAAAAGGCTGGCAGTGCCTTACGGGAGCAACACAATGGCAGTTTACAGAAAGGTTCTCACCCGTAAACTCAAGTTCTCATCATCAGCGACTGCCATGCCACAACAGCAAAAGTGCAGAATTGTGGAAAAAGTTAAGAAAATTTCACGTGCTCAGTGTGGTGAAACGTAAGACCGGCACTCAGATAACGTATCCGTATGCCCAAGTATACCGGGTAAAATACATAAAAAGATTGTTGCAGTGTGGCGAGAACTGACCCTTGCCCTGAAGAAATACCCGTAAGTTCAGTCATGGCAATGAAACATGTTGGCCCTCTATGACAAAATAGATAGGTGGCAACAGTGTGTCTTGGTTTTAATGTGAGCAGACCCAAAGCATAGAATGAAACAGTACAGCTATTGGTTGTCTAGCTCATTTTTAGTCCCGGTGTAGCGGTGTTCACGTTCAGTTTCTGCCATTCTGTTATTGGGTCAGAATAGGTGGGCATAGGGATAAGTTATCCGAGTGCCGGTCTTACAATTCACCACACTGAGCATGTGAAATTTTCATTACTTTTTCTACAATTCTACACTTTTTCTGTTGTGACGTGGCAGTCGCTGATGATGGGTACCTGAGTTTACTGGTGAGAACCTCTCTGTAAACTCCCATGGTGTTGCTCCCATGAGGCACTGCCAGCCTTTTCACCACCTTTTTCAAAAAACTTGTGGCCTCATTTATGAGAAATGACGCATCGCTGCATGAAAGTAGCGATGCGTCACTTCTTAGTGCGCACTCCATGCGACATACCTGATGCGTCATATTTAATGTATGATGCATCATGTCGCAAGGAGTTCCAGATACGTCAGTATTTCTGACATATCTGTAAGCGCAAAAGTGACGCATTGATGGAGTGTGTCACAGAAGTGACTCAACTCCAGCAATGCGTCCTTTCACAAGCCCCATGTGAAAGGGCATGCATCAGTCTTACGCCTGCTGTGAGGCAGGCGCAAGATTTTGACGCAACAGCGTCCTAGAAGTGACGCAATGAAATTTCATAGATTTCACTGCGTCACTTCTACGAGACTTTTTGTGGGGGAACGCCTCCCCTGCATACATTATACCTGACGCAGGTATAATGTAGCGCAGGGGTTTACAAAGTGACGCATCTGCTTAGATGCGTCACATTGTAAATAGTGAGCAACAGGAGGCATGTTTTACGTGGCCGATGCGTCACAAATACTGACGGATCGGAAGCGCAAAACTGACGCAAGGCCTCATAAATGAGGCCCACGATTCTTTGCACTATAAGGTGGGATACTAACCAGGGGAGACCAAGTACAAGAATGTTATACAAAGGTAAACATGGATTCCCAACAACAGACAGTATAGCTGTAGCTGCTGTTGATATACATATTTTTATGTGGCCAATGAGGGCGAAGGGAAATCCAACCATCATGTTCAAGTAAAGGATCAGGTCCTTATTGTATTGTAATATTGTGAATGGGGGGCGACCTGACCTGTATCCCTCTATAGATCCTTTTTGTAAATGGCAGGTTTTTTTATTCCAAGCAGCGACGTTGCTCATGTAGTTGGTAAAGTTTGTCTTGGTGGTGCTGGTTGAGTCGATATTCGGAGAGGATGAGCTCTGTGTTGTTGGTGAAGCTTTCTGATAAGTGACTTGTGGGAGACCGTATCAAAAGCTGCGGAGAGGTTGAGGAGGAGGAGCGCGGCTGTTTTTCCTCAGTCGAGGATGCTGCTGATGTCATTGGTGCCTGCAATGAGGGCTGTCACTGTGATGTGGTTAGTGCAAAAGCCTGATTGAGAGCTGCCTAGGAGTCAATGGAGTTCTAAGTGGTCTGCGAGTTGAGTATTGATGGCTTTCTCAGTGACTTTAGCTGGCAAAGGCAGGAGAGAGATGAGTCTGCAGTTGCTGAGGGTGTTGATGTCTCCTGTTGGTTTCTTCAATAGATCGTTGACTTCTGCATTTTTCCAGCGAGATGGGAAGGTGGCAGTGGTTATGGAGGTGTTGATGTTAGTGGTGAGCTCGGGGAGATGATGGTTCTTCCAAGGTTGTATATGAAGTGAGGACATGGGTCTGAGGGGGCTCCTGAGTGGATGGTATTCATCAGGGCAGTGGTTTCTTCCTCTTTAAAACATTCCCAAGAAGCGTCTGGAGAAAGGGACTGCTTTTTGGCTTTACAGATCACCCCCTGCACAGTATATGTAATAATTTCTCTTTTGTCTGTGAATGTAGTACCCCAAGAAGTGTGCACCAGGTTATTATCTTTTCAGTGTGTTTCATGTCCTTTCCATTATTTGCCCTGTGCTGCCGTTTTCTTTTTGTTTTGTGTATGGTCTATCAGCCGGTTTCAGACTTATTTATTGAAGTGCCAATCATCTCTAAAGAAGGGAGTCGTCGCCAGCTTGTACTTACAGAAAGTAAAGTGCGCTTGAAGTCTTATGTGCTGACACTACAAGGGTGGCCCTAAGGCCACTACGTCACCGCTTTGTTCCTTCCCCATCCTCCTAGCTTCCCCGAACATGGAGGGCTTTCCACTGCCTGGGCTTGAGGCCCTGATGGTAACATAACTCTGCATCAAAATGTTTATGCAAATAGTGAATTGTTTTTCTGCATCTACAAGGAGTGATCTCACAGCATAGAGCCTGGTGCTCTATTGGCAATAATGCATTCTCTCCCTATCGTATTCCTTTATGTGCTGCCCTAGCTGGGACAGGTATGCCTAGATGTGGGTTCTGTGCACACTGTGTCAATGGAACCTAGCTGTACCCGGCTGATGAGCCCATAACTACCTAGGGCAATAACGGTCCTGGGTTGCTCTTGCTCTGGTTCAGGGAGGACCTGGCTTGGCAGTTTCGGCTGGACTGTTCCGATTGGAGCAGGGTCAAGACTGATTTGCATATAGCTGGGTCAAAATGAGGTGACACTGAGTGCAAAATCACGATGGATTCAAATGCGGCCATGAATAATTACCAGTGGTTGAAATTAATTCTAGCATTTCATCCACCACTTTTTTTGTATTCACTCCCTATTTCTCCTGTCTCTGTCTCCGCTTTGAAGATCTTACTCAGCATAAACAAAAAAATAATTCTAGACCCTTCTCTCTTCCTTTTCAATCCAAATAACTGACTAACATATCCACCACTAAAACGACTTTCATATTTCAGTATACTAATTCACCACTATTCCTTTATGGAAACAAATCACAATAATTCAAGTTTAGTTACTGGCCTCTGGGTTTAGGGCCGTGTTGACTGTTTTCATAAAGCGCACTAGCCTACAGGCTAGTTGAATGTCTTCTCCCTTGAAGCTCATCAGCAAAGCTTGTCTGCAAGTGCGCACACGTCTTTGATTCCAGAGCTGTGTTAGTAGGCTTTTTCGGGCACTATCTAGAGCTTTACAGCTACACAGCAGGTGCAGGATGTCCTCCTTTGCGGTATCACAAAGCCTACACTTGAGATTACAGTCCAATCGCTTCCAGGGGGGGAGATGTACTTTGGATGGTGTTACCCCATCCTCAACCGTAAAAAGTCTTCCTTCGCCTTCCTTGAAAAGCCGGTGCTGAGATATGGCTGTGGTGAGGCGCTGGTGTAGCCTTGAATCACAAACCACCCATGGGACCTCTTGGTTAGTGCTGCTTTGTCCTCTTCCAACGAGATTGTTTTCACATATTTGTTGACAAGGCGCTTGAAGCAGTTGTGTGTACAACTCGAGACCCAAAAATCTTTTATCACAAGGGAGTTAATGGCTGCTTGGAGGTACACCATTGCGGGGGAGTCCTTGTTTGTTTCCATCTCTTTCCAGAGATGAGCATTCAGGGAGTCTGTTTCAGCGTTCTTTACTTTGTACCAGCATTTTACGTATGCGCCTTTACGTGCAATTTGCTGCTTCTGTAGGCCAACCTCGAGCCTTAGCTGTGCTGGGGAGGTGTAGGGAGGGAGCAGTGTGCTTCTCACTGAAAAAGCGCTTAAACACCTCATCCGGGGTAGCAAGCGCCATATAAATGCAGACCTTTTTCCCTCTTCTATCCCTCCACTGTCCTTCTTAATCCAAATAACTGACGAACATATCCACCACTCAAATTACTTTCACATTTCACTTTACAAATTCACCTCTAATCCTTTATGAGTTTTGGAGTAGTGTGCTACTCGCCAAAAAAGCACTTCAACACCTCATCAGGGGTAGCAAGCGCCATTTAAATGCAAACCTTTTTCCCTCTTCTATCCCGCCACTACCCTTCTTAATCCAAATAACTGACTAACATATCCACCACTCAAATGACTTTCATATTTCAGTATACTAATTCAGCACTAATCTTTCATGGGTTTCAGAGTAGCGTGCTAGATGCGAAAAAAGAGCTTCAACACCACTACAGGGGTAGCAAGCGCTATATAAATGCAAAACTTTTTCCCCTCTTCTATCCCTCCACTATCCTTCTCAATCCAAATAATTGACTAAAAAATACACCACTCAAATTACTTTCATATTTCAGTATACTAATTCAGCACTAATCTTTTATGGGTTCCGGAGTAGCGGGCTACTTGCCGGAAAAGTGCTTTGATGCCTCATCAGGGGTAGTCCGCGCTAAATAAATGCATTAACAAGACAATTAAATATTCCGTACCGTAAACAACCTCTAGTGTTAGGAGGGAGTACTGCAAGCTTTGATCACAATAATTATTAGTCTTATAGTTAAGGCAAACTCAGATATGGCCAGATGTACGACGTAAAATTGCATGCGCAAACGGGTTGTGCGTCCTGTTTGTGCATGCAATTTCAGTCTGGGCCATGTACTTACACTATTTTGCAAGCCGCAAATAATTTGCGACTCACAAAATAGTGTATTGCGACTTGCTGTTAGGAAGGGGCGTTCCCTTCTTAATTGCGACCGCAGAGCCATGTATGAATGTTTTGCGACTGCAAATTGCGATCGCAAAACAGTCGCAAATTACCGCCCTCTTCAAGAGGGTGGTAATGAGGTAGCAAAGGGGAAAGGGTCCCCAGGGGATCCTTTACCCGATGTGACGGGCTCCCCAAATATTTTTTTAGGGCAAGCAGTGGTCCCAGGGGCCACTGCTGAGCCCAGTAAGCCACCATCCCTGGGAGGGCCTCATTCCCAATGGGCTCGCAAATTGTGAGAGCCTCATTAATATTCATGAGCCTTGCAATTTGCGACCCCATTCGGTATCACAAACAGTGTTAAACACACTGTTGTATATGCAAAAGAGCGCCTCGCAATTTGCGAGGCGCTATTTTGCGCATCGTACTACTGGCCCATAATGTGTTGCACCAGTTGGGACTCGGAGCTTTTAAGAGATTTAAAATGTTAAATGGTCATTTATACCTTGCGGTTGTCCGAATAATGCTACCGATGGCCAGTAAGAGGACAATGCAGCAACATTAACAGTGTCATTTAATAAATATATAAATATAACCATATAATACTACATTAACCTACTCTTCTTTCTTCTCACTCTATTACCCTTTTCTGAGACCGATCAAGACAACATTTTATGCCCAGTAGTTTCGAAACTGATGCACAAACGCGCGCGCCGTGTGTGTAGGGGCAGCTTCAAACTCATCCAGGCTCGGGTAAATTCTCCAAAAGTAAGGGTCCAATCTTGGAAAGGTTAACTACAACGATCTAGAAGCAGCTTACTGTGGCCGATGAAACCCAGAAAAGTGCGCGTGGACACTCTCCAGACACACAGACGCAAACGAGGATGTTAGTAGTGGCCTCAATGTTCGGCAGATGAGAGGGACTGGAAATGACGAAATTAGATTACCAGGAAGTAATTCTCATACTTAAATGACATTGATGTTTAGGGGTTAGGTAGATGCCACAGCAATGCTCCAAGTTCTGGTGTCATTCCGACAGAAACCTAATGGACTTAAGCGCTCTGACACTGTCGGATACAGTCCGCGCTATATAAAAACACATAAAAATACATTTAAAAAAGCTATATAACTCTTCTATGTCTATGCTTGGCAGTAAACAAAATAATCTCAGCTCAGGTGCTGGCTAGAAAAGAATTGTATTGAAAATATTGGATGATTATTACAGCAATGTGTCTGACATTAAATCATTTGATTCCCAGCCTTTTGCCTGAAACAGCTGGCTATATTTAACTCCGTCTATGCCACACTATCAATATGTCGCCATGACAACCAAAGGGATACAGGAGATTCAAGGTCTGCTCTTTGTAGGCGTGCACACAGCAGCCTTTGTATGGGGATACCATGTTACTAACTGCGATATTTATTTGCTTGTGGGATAAATCACTCAGCTCTTAAAAATAAAAAAATCATTTTTCTTTTTTCTCACTTTTCATGCCCGCGACTTCCTTTGCTCACGCCTGGTGCTTCTTCTGTCCAGTTTCAGGGGTGGTATCAATTTAAACAGGACCCCAATTCCCAGACTGTAACAAGCATTGAGAAAGCCACTAGGCCTTGTCTTTAGGACCTACTGGCTTTGCCAATGCCTTTCGGCCATACTGTACAGCATTGGCAAGATGCTGTACAGCCTGGCCAAAAGAAAAAAAAGCATTGGCAAAGCCACTCGATCTCGGCAATACGAGAGCTAATAATTGATTTTCAATGTCAATGTGTTTCAGCATTGCATGGCCAGATGGTTAGTGTTCCCAGAGAGACAGACATAGCACCCAAGTGCCCGCAGCTGATGCGCAGTTACTCCTTTGTGTAACCACGGGCATACATGAACAAGGCATCACAAATTAAATGTAACATTTGATAGAGAGCAAAACACAATATGAAATGTGTTGTTTCCCTTTAACGAGGGCTTCCAAAATGACCTAGTCAAATCATGATTCTCATTTTGCTCACCTCGCAAGAAAAGGTGCCGTTTGCCTTAGTGCAATTCATACTGGTGATTTGGAAGTTGCACACAAGCTTGCTGCAGGCACTCAACCCACTGAGCTATCTGATTAGCTAGAAGAATCGCGGACAACAATAATCAAAGTGCAAAGATCATTGCATGCATATATTCAAATTCAGGAACCCTTTATTACATCTATTCCCTCTTCCTACTACATGGTGTTTTGTGGGTCACTGCTGTGTCTATCTGGTTTGACATAAAAGCACTAAACAATCCAGGCACATGATCAAAGCATGAATAGTTCACATCTGCATCAGACTTCAAAACACTCACACCCAGCAAAAGGAACAGGTCCCAGGTACCTGACCTGGTGTTTCACAAGAATGCATAAATAGTCATGACTGCACAGAGGGAAAGCATTTGAACTGAGACCAAAGAGAGTCGTCCAAAATGAAACAGGAAGTCCGGCGACTCATGAAAAACTGTTCAGATAGACAGGTGCAAGGGCTAACATTTCTGGAGATCTTTGGACTGTTAGGTGCCCCGCCCAGCGCCACCCGATCCAGTCGTAACTGCGACCATGCCGCAGGCCAGCATTGCACAAGGCACTCATGTTATCACTCGGAAGCAGAAACACTGACCGCAGGGCATTTAAAAAAATATTCAAAACACGAGCCTACTTTTCTGAACTGTCTACTGTGTTAGAAAGAGCTCAATTTGCGCGACACAAACTGGAGTACTTTCAAGGGCACTTTAAAATAAAATGAGGAAGCAGGGTACACACTTTCGACCAACTAGAAGAGGCCAAAGGGCAGAATACTGCACACAAATGCAATTAGTTCTGGGAAAATCATATGTATTTATTCACCTGGTAGGCCGCTGAAATCTTCTGGGTGTATTCTGCTTGGGCGTGCCATTTATTTGCCTTCTATGTGCTGTACAAGTGCCACGTGGGTGAAATGTTAGTGCTTAAGTGTTAGACATTGAGAAAAAAAAATCACTGCAACAATCTAACATTCATGGTTGAAGACGTTTGTCACCACGCTAGCTACTTCATTCTACTCATATGAGAGGAGGGTGGGGCTTACGTGTTTGATAGTCCTAGTGGTTTTGTGTGGCATGCGAATGGTGATTAAATATATTCATGTAACTGTGGCAGGATGTTCCCGCCCTACACTTTCATTCATTAATCAGTGCATTTTTGGAGTTGTACTCTTGGTTCGGGACAAAGTAAACAACTGGACCAATATGGCTGACTAATAAAAATTAAAAAAAGAGAGTGAAGAGACCTAATCTAGAAAATTGCTGTTGAAATGACACTGAAAATATAGTGTCGATGGGCATGCGCCCCCTAGGGGCCAGTGGATTAGGAAAAGTACACATTTTAATATACTTCTTACCAGTTGGTTGGTTACGTGTCATTACGTTCATATCTGCACTAACTCGTTTCACAGAAAAAAAGCTGGTGACACAAAGAGGCACTTAACGTAATTTGTCTAAACTTGTTGGTTGTTAGTTCTCTGCATGGTGGCCCGGCATGCCTGGTATGCCCGGCATTGGTGTGGTGTACAGAGCTTTCTACTCTCAAACTATAAACTACAAACCCACCATTAGTACATAGTACTGCGGACTATAAAATAGTGTATACCAGCATCAACTGATAAATAGTTGTACGGCCATAGTATTTACAGATAGGGTGACCAACTGGCATTGGTGCAAATTCAGGACGGGGAGTGTAAAAATTCAGGACAAAGGGTCGAAATTCAGGACACAAATTCAGGACAGGAGGTCAAAATTCAGGACAAAACTTCAGGACAATTGGATACGTTTTACATACACATCAGAGGTCGCGCAATAGTATAGAAGTAAGCCCAGCCATATCCAAACATATTCAACATTTTGCAAACCTATCCATCATGTATCCTTCCTTCTATCATTTCACTTATCCATCCTTTCACTCATCCATCCATTATCCATCCATCCACCCTTTCACCCTATCCATCTGTACACTCATCCATCCACTCTTCTACCCATCCATCCATTCACTCATCCACCCAGCCATTTATTCTTTCACCCATCCAGCCATCCTTTCACTTACTCATCCATCCACCCAGTCACTCATCCTTCCACCCTTCCACTCTATCAGTCATCCATCCATCCCCCCTTTCTCTCTCCATCAACCCTTTCACTTAGCAATCCTTCCTTCCATCCATCCACCCACCCATCCATCTACTAATCCACTCATGAATCCATCCATTGACCCTATCACTCATCCATCCTTTCTCTCATCCATTTATCCTTTCACTCCTTCACTCATCTATTCATCCTTTTGTCCATCTACCCTCCCTTTCACTCACTCATCCATCCTTACATCCACACTTTCACTCATTTGTCAATCCATTCAACCTTGCATTTATCAATTCATCAATCCATCCATCATTTCACTTATCCATCCACCCACTCACTCACTCACTCATCATCCACCTTTTCACTCATCTATCCTTCCACTCATCCATCCACCCTTTTACTCATCCAGCTACCCTTCCACCCATGCATCCAGTCATTTACCTTTTCTCTCTTCCATCCTTCCACTCACTCATCAATCCATCCATCATCTCTCATTATCCATCTATTCAATCTTTCATTCATCCATTCACCCTTTCACTAATTCATCCAGCCATCCACTCATCCCTTCACTTACTCACTCGCCCACCTTTTCATATTAATTTTGAGCAGAGCCTTTTTGACAAGAGGCCCATCAAGAACTTCACCCTCGCTGCATGAGCCATTCCAAGACTGGACAGAAGCCACCCAGGGCAGAGACAGGATCCACCACAGGAGGGGGACAGGAGCCATCACAGGCGGGGGGCAGGTGGGGGGACAGGAGCCATCACTGGGGCGGGGCAGGAGCCATCAAAGGAGGGGGAACAGGATCCGCCAGGGTGGGCACAGGGGTGGGCATGCAGTATTGTAGTATAATCTTGGTCTCTTCCAGGGGGGGGCTCCACACCCCCTCCTGGACAAGACAACGAGAAGACATGCTCTTTCCAAAATGTTAGTTTTCCCAACCCCCGCTGTGATGTACAGTACTTACAGGAGATGCTCCAAGATAACTGATTTAACTGATTGTCCTCCATACTTTGTTAATTAGTGTGGGTGCGATTGTGCCATTTCTTAATTTTATTACTTTAAGACTGCATGTTAGAAGAACCAGGTTTAATTACAATTTAGTGACAGTATTTAAGCTCTGTGAAGAGAACCAGTGCTGCACAGTGTAATCAGGGCCGGTTCTAGGATGTTTGGGGCCCTGGGCAGAAATGAAATGTGTGAAGCCCTCCTAAATCGCAGAAACATGGAACATTCAGGGCTGTTTGCATGTGAATAGATGTCGCTGCTCCTGAAGCTGCCGCCCCTCCCTCTCAGTCACCTTCAAGCACCTCTTAACAGCTCATCGAGGGCTGGAGGTGTGAGGGTTGCCATCCCGCTGAGCCTCTCCAATGCTGCGGGGTATCTGAGCTTTGCATCAGTGTCAAGAAGGGAGGTGTTTGGAAGCTGAGCCGGCTTCGGCTTAAAGGTAGTGCGACCGGTCCCCGAGGGTAAAATTACGGACAAATGGCGCCCGTTAAAGAATGCTTCACGGACAACGGACAGACGGCCGAAATTACGGACTGTCCGTGAAATTTACGGACGGTTGGTCACCCTATTTACAGAACACGTGCAAGTTCACATCGGACCACATTATTACTTGTGTGTTGAATTGTGTATTTTGCATCTGGTAGAAGTTGCATTCCCATTCGATTTGAATGGGAATTACCGCTTTAGGTAGAGAGTGTTCAATACAAAGAAATTCCAGCTCCACATTAAAGAAAATTGTTCTCCCCAGCAGCGCTCTGCAACCATGATGACTTACATGTTTTTCAGAATTCCGGACATACAATTTTTCAGCACCTGTTAGTTTTCTGTGCGCATCTTCACCTTTTTACAGTGGATCTCCGAGCGACTGAAAAGACGATCACTTGTGTGAAGTGCTCCAAATTAAAGAAAAAAGCAATTCCGAAACTTGTTGCTTAATGGGGAGCTGTGGATGGAAAGTAGTAATTGGTCCCTACTCTTGAGGAGGGCAAAACACAGGAAGAGGCATGACACATTCATGCCATGGACAAATGGGGGGAATGAATACGAGAGCAATGATGGAGCCAGCAAATGGGAAGCCTATGGGCAGGCTGAATCCCACAAAGTATATATAACATGTCTTGAAGAGACAGCAGAAGCACTGTCTAGCCAAGACCTAAAAAAGCATATCAAAATGAGCGATGACATGGAAGCATCATTTTGTAGGAGCGCATGCGTAATTATGTCAATATGCAAACGCAAGGGTCAATATGCAAACGCACTTATAAAATGTCACCAGCTCCGTTTTTAAATCTATTGATATGAGATGAATTGGTCAATAAAAAAAATAGCGCTAAAGCACCTTTAAGACAGTGGGACAGGCAGCGATTTGCTGCCTGGTCCTATCAAAAAAATTAAATATAAAAAAAAACAGGCAAGGGTGGCAATGAAGACGTGGGTGGCGGAAATGGGGAGCAGGCAAGGGAGTGGAAAGGCAGCACACAAGGGGAACAACAAGGGGGGAAGGGAAAAAGCACACAAGTGAGTGAGCAATAAGGAGTGTGGGGGAGGGAGGAAGTTTGATGGAGGAGAAGCATACAAGAGAGAGCCTTCAACATGAATGAGATAGCAACACAAAGTTCGGGTGGGTATTTGGCATGTGAACATGCCCATGAAGGAGAAAGTTGGCAAACAAATGCATGGTAAAATGAAAAAAGTAGTTATCTAAAAGTCAGCGATGGAAGGATAGAAGCCAAGCAGTCAGAGAGATGGTAAAGAGGCTATGCTCCAGGGTAGAGAAAAATGCAAGATGGACATGCTGGGACAAGGAAAGCCACTGAATAAGAAGCAAACAAATGAGCTAACCAATAGTTAGCAAGCGGTGGGCTGTAAGTCCCTGTAAATTCTTGGTAAGCCCACAATAGGTCTTTGCAACCAGACATCTAGTGCTGGCTGGTAGGTTTGACGTAAAAAAGGTTTTGACTGTGACCAGACCTAACAAGCATTGGCAAAGACAATAGGTCTCTTCTGTATGAGATCTTTTGGCTTTGTCAATGTTTGTTCAGCTACAATGTATATGATTTGATATGGTATGGCTGTGTCATTCTATCATTTGGTATGGCCTATCATTGCATAGTGTGGTATAGTATTCCCTGCTGTATAATATGGTATATGTAGTATGGTTTTGCCTGTCATTGCATATTATGGTATGGTATGGCTGGTCATTGTATAGTATGGTACGGTATGCTCTAGTTGATGGGAGATCTAACAAACAACAGCGTATGCTCCGTCTAGGTAAGACCTAAAAAACACTTACAAAGAATGGCAGCTTCGAACTGCACATAACCTAGCAGACTTCGACAGCGTATAAGGCCATTCACAGAAGCCATAAAATAAACACAAGAATATTGTAGATCCAGAAATAATGAAGTTCATTGTGGGATGAGAGGGTGTCATGAGGTCCAAACCCCGGGTGCCACTTCCCCTTAACATAGCCAGGTTTAATTGATGCGACAATGGAAGGAAAGGTCAGGCTTTTCAGCCCTCCACACCTTTCCGAGGGTTTGTCCTCACCTTAAACATCTAAACTATGATTAAGGGAAGGGGGCAAATCTGAAGTCACAATAAGAGTCTGCCCCGGGTTATCAGTGCCTACCTTAAGATTTCAATGTAATCATGTGTTCTTGGTTCCATTCACTTGTATTGGGAAAACTGCATAGATGCAGCACTAAAATGTGGGAATGTTAGCATTAGATGCTTGGGCTGATTGGAGGTGAAGCTCTGGTCAGTTGCTTAGAGAATTGCCTTCCTTATTCTGAATGCACACCAGCTATTTTTCCATTAAACACATTCTAGACTTCTATGCGCTATCCCAAGTATATTGTTCCTTATTTTTTTCCACTGGTTATCACCCAATTCTATTTCTTCCCATGTGCCTCGATATACAGGAGCAGATACAGAGCCCATGGCTCCAAGAGCTCCCTAGTTCCCCCTTCTCCTCATAGTGACTATCGTTGGTGACAGTCAGTCTCAGAGTAATGCAACCTTCACCTAATAGTGGTGTCAATATTTGCCCTAAGAAGCTACCTCCTGTTTGCAATGTTCTGGATGATTTCAGTGGTATCAGAGGTAAAGCAATCATTTAGGACATCCTCACTCCTCATCCTTACCTCTCATCCTTCATCCCTACTTCTCATCCATCCTCCCAACTCCTCTTCCAACATTCCTACTTCTCATCCCTACTTCTCATCCATCATCCCTGCTTCTCATGCATGATCTCTTTTTCTCATCCATCATCCCTACTTCTCTTCCATCATCCCTACTTCTCATCCTTACTTCTCATCACTGATTCCTACCTACTTCTCATCCATCATCCCTACTTTTAATTCCCGCTTCTCATCCCTACTACTTTTCCGTCATCCCTACATCTCATCCCTACTTCTCATCCATCATTCCAACTTCTCATCCATCATCCCTACTTCTCATCCATATCCCCTGCTTTTTATCTATCATCCCTACTTCTAATCCATTATTCCTGCTTCACCATCATCCCAACTTCTCATCCATCGTCCATATTTCTCACTTATCATGCTCATCCAGCATCCCTCCTTCTCTTCCATCATCCCTACTTCCCATCCCTCATCCCTGATTCTCATCCTTGCTTCTCATCAATCATCGCTACTTCTCATCCATCATTCCTACTTCTCATCCACCATCCCCACTTCTCATCCAACTCCCCTGCTTCTCATCCATCATCCCTTATTCTTATCCATCATCCATATTTCTCACCCATCTTGCTTACTTCTCATCCCTACTTCTCTTCCATCACCCCTACTTCTTATTCCTACTTTGATCATATCTCCTTCTCATCCCTACTTTCATCATATTTGCTTCTCATCCATCACCCCTACTTCTCATTCATCATCCTTCAAATAAAATCAAATTAAGGAATTTGAAAAGCATAACAATAACATACAATAGCATACGGCTACTCCAAGAGTATCCTGGCACTACAGGTTCGTTAATCGCTGTTCCCACTTGGAAGGCCTTGTTGCACTGAGGTACAGGGAACAGCATTCCATCTAGCAACTGCTAGCCCAGAAAAAGAGGTACCTCCCTGATGGCGCGCGGGATCACCAGCTCAGTTTACAATATTTACCTGGGCCCATAACATTCACACCTTGAACGGGCAATCCTGTTTCAACTTGCTGCCTATCAGAATTTATTCACTTTAGGACTTATACCTGTACACCATGACTTACCAAATCCTTGTCACCTGTGCTCTAAGAACTAAGGATCGAAAAGAAGTTTAGAATAATAGGTAATAGATTTTAATATTTACCGTCATAAAATAACCACAGACTTGGGTAAATTTAAAAAGTTTATCTATGCAATATTCTATGAGTCAACAGCCAAATCAGGGACACCAAAGAATTTTCGAGTGAGAAAATAATTATTAAAGCAATAATTCTGCAAGATTTTAAAGACACATCTTTAGACATTGGTACCTGGGAAGGGTAAGAAAGAGAAAACGGTACAAGGGCATCCCATACAGAGTATATTTACCTAGAATGGAATGAGGACCAGCCCTGGCCACGGGCTGGGTCAAGGGAAAAAAGGGCTCCTGACCGATCAGGTGACACCGAGACAGGACAGGTGCAAGACCGGACAGGTATCCTCAGCTAAGTGCAACGGCAGCGTCACACCCCTCTCTGCGGGTAACACTCGGACCCTGACTGGGTCTTCGATTGTTCTTCCTCAGCAAACTCCTGATTCTTCTGACAGAGTGCTCGACCAGCCCTCTGCTCACGATTCTCCTTCAGCATATGTTGGGTCAGTGACAGGTCTGTGATAATTCGGACAATCTAACTAACTAAGCCTACCTTAGTTATACCATTTCAGTGTATATACCACCCCCTAAATGTTGCAAATTCTATGTGTTCCGTTCATTTGATTGGTCAGAAAGATGAGAGAGGTCATCACACCATACTAGTATGAGGTCATTTTCATTCAATGTAATGGATCAATGTTTCCGCCAATAATTTACTTTCACACACATTTTTATTCCACCCACAATATTATTTCAATTTAATATACAAAGTTTAATAAAGTTGCAAGTTGTCTTCCTTTCCCAGGTAATGGGTTGTGGTTCCCAGGCGCGTTGCAGGAAAGACAGTCATTGGCAGCAATTCAATGCCGCTGCTCGAGGTCTTTCAATGCTCTTGGTACATGCGCAGAGCGATTTCAAAATGGCGATTCAAGTCACCCTTCAGGCCCAAATACGAGCTATTGATCAAGTCAAAGAGAGACATTTTAGAATACAAAAATAAATGAATGCACTGTATACCACTTATTTCTACTCTAACCCTGTTACTTTATTTTAACGATATCATTTATAGTTAAGCAGAACACACAAGGTTTAGTTTAAGAATGGCATTAGCATGTGAGGTTTGAAGCGGCCATCTTGGCACTAGTACGCAGCTGCAAGAAAAATCCCACCAAAAGCGAAAGATACGTCACACCACGTAGATGTGGCAGATGCATGTGCAGAAAAGTTCCCTCGTTTTTGGCGGCCTTTTTAGTACACTCGGGTTACTGTTAGTAAAAGCACATATGCAAGCTTCCTCTTCTTACTAGAAAATGTTGTGTAATGTAATTATTAGAAAAACAAAACATGTTGATTAATTAGTTACATGTTATTTTCGAGAGGACTGAATACAAGTGAGTTTTGTTACGTATGAAACCTTGCTTCATCATCCCCATTTTTTCTGCCTCATCTTAAGCAGGCACTACTACAGCATACACAAAGCACATTAAAAAAAATTGCACTTTGAACAGTAGCAACATCCTTACTTTCAACCAAAAGGACCACCATGGTTGACATGATCTTTCAAACGTCAAATGCTGATTTGTCAATCCTCATTTGTACATTCTCTGCTACCACGCTTTGGAATAAAAATAAATCAAAATCATTGGATTCTATTCTTGTGATCATTATAATAGGTTCTTGATATATTGCTGGGGTTTGTTTTGTTGTGCGCCTGTGCTTTTGTGTTCTTTGTCTATAGTTCTCTTTTGAACTGGCACTGTGATGGTGGGTGCTCATCGGTGTGCACACAAGTCCCTAATTTAACAGAAGGGATTGATATAATCAATTGGTTTCTTAGGTTAGGTGCAGATTTAAAGAAGGTTCCACTGTCGCCCGTGTTTCCTATAATCCCTATTTGTTATCCATCATCCTTACTTCTCATCCTTACTTCTCATCCCTACTCCTCAACCTTCATCTCTTCTTCTCAATCCTCTTCCCTCAGTCATACCAACACACTTTTAATGTTGTGAAACAACCTGTCACACTGATTGGTTGCCAACAGCCAATCAGAGTTAAGAGAGAGGGCTGCATCCTATTGGTCTAACCACTGAAAAAACACAGAATTCTCATTGCACATGAGGACAGAGGAGAGGAAATACAATGGGTGATTGCTTTGAGTGAATCCAAGGCTGTACGGCATTTAATTTTTATTCAAGCAAGTGTTTTTCTGTTTAAATAGGTCTCTGAGGAGAGCTCAGACATTTGGGGAATGGAAGGGCCTTCCTTGGAGAGGATTATACTGTTCATCTGAATCCTTTTATGATTTCAGTTTCATTTGCAACAACTTTGTCCAGGCCCTGCTCTTCATGGTATTCTACACAACTGAAGCCCAGCCTCTAAACTCTGAAAACTGTAAGTAAAGAAAGAAATGCAACTCCTCTCAAAGCTAAAAGCAGCCTCATACCAAAACAATAAAACTGAAACCAGAAAGGTTTCTGATGAACTATACTACCCTGTCTCCAATACCTGATGTTAAACGTTTTATTTGTTACAATATTAAACTGGAACCTGCCAATGTTTCTGATGGCCTGTATACCCCTGCCTCCAAGTGTTGATTTATAACCCAAGCAAAGGAGCCTTGTCTTTCCCAAACCATCAGAGCTTTCTGCAAAGGCCTAGTGTTAGAAAAGGGGTTCACTAGTTGGCAGAGGTAGGTACCTTTGTCCAAATAGGGACCCTAGCCTTTAATTACGGTAAGGGGGATACACACTTTAGATAACCCCTGCTCATCCCTTGGATAGCTTGGCACGAGCAGACAGACTTATCGCAAAGGCAATGTGTAAAGTATTTGTACTCAGAACACACAGTAAAGCAGTGATAACACCACAAATGGACACCGCACCAGTTTAGAAAAATACAGTATCTTTATCTAAATGCAACAAGAACAGAACCAAAAAAATCCAACATATATGTAATAAGAATATAACTTTTAAAGGGTTTCAAGCAATTGGATATATAGAAAACTATGGATGCGTGATTCTACAAAAAGTACCTGTAGATGCTTCAAAATTCACAAGGCCAAATATCTACAGAGAATGGAAGCGTTGCGAAACAAAGAGATGAGTCAGTTCCTGAGTCCTCGGGGAGGGGATGCAACAGTTCTGGTGCATACAGGAGAAGTGATGCGTCAAATCCGGACTGTAGGGGGAAGTGATGCGTCGACTCCAAGACGGTTTTGGTCTGCTGGTGATGCGTTGGGAAAACTTGCCGCACAGGTGCGATGCTTGGAAATCTAGGATGTGCTGGCGATCAATGAGGTGGTGGCAGTGGCGCTGCATCGGTTTCTTCAGGCATGATCCCACGATGCGTTGGTTCTTGCAGCCACTAAAGGCGCTGCGTCATCTTTGCAGAGGCGCAGCAATGTGTGGAGATCGTTCTCACACGGCATTGCTGCGTCTGGAAAACAGCTGCAAGAAGGGCGATGCACTGATCCCTTGAGTTCTTAAGGTTTCTTCTAGCTCCCAAAAGCAGGACAACTTCCAGCGGCCCAGAACTAGAATAGGCACCTCCTGACAGGTCAGAACTCCCAGCAGCAGAGTTCAGGGGAGCTGAGGTGTAGTCTTTGTGACCCTGAGACTTCAGAACAGGAGGCCAGCACACACAGGCCCTTGGAGATTCTCCTTCAAGCAGGTTCACAGCAAAGTTCCAGTCATTTGTCCTTTCTTTGGCAGAAACAGCAACTGCAGGCCAACCCCACATAGGACACAACAAAGGGGCAGTACCCCTCCTCGCAGCTCTTCTCCTTGCTAAAAATTCCTCTTGAGTCCAAAAGTGATCTAAAGTTCTGGGGTTTAAGGTCTACTACTTCAACCCTGTTTTGTCTTTGTTCTCCCTGTGCAAGGGTCTCTGAGGCCAGTCTAAACCAGTTCTGTCCTCACTAGTGCAGTATGACCACAGGGGGTGGAGACAGCATTGTGCAAGGGAGAAAGGCCCTATTCAGGTGCAAGGAAAACTCCTCCCACTATAAATGCAGGCAAGGTCTATTCAGCTCAGCTCTGAGTCATCCAGGAAGGGCCAGAAACATCTCAAACCACCCCTTGTGGCTGTCCACAGGGAATGCATCCCTAGCCCCTGTCACTCCAAAACCAGACAGTCTATCCACAAACAGTCAGAGGCACACAGAATGATTAAACAAGAAAATATCTGCTTTTTAAAGTGGCATTTCAAACACACAATGTAAAAAACATCTTTACTAAAAGATGTGTTATTAAATTCAGAGTTCAGAGAGCCTAAACTTTATTTCACCATCCATTCCCAATGGAAAGGTATACTTGTAAGATGTCACAAAGTAACTCCCATTCTATGCTGTAGGACAGATAGCCTTTCAATAGTGAAAAATCAAATAGACAGTATTTCCCTATCAGAACATGTCACACACACCAGTACATGTCCTACCTTTTACATACCCTGCACCCCTTGGGCCTACATAGGGGTGCCTTAAATGTAAGAAAATGGAAGGTTAGGGCCTGGCATGTGGGTGCACTTGGGAGGTTGACATGGCATTATAAAACTGAGCACAGACACTGCAGTGGCAGGCCTGAAATACCTTTTCAGGGCTGCTCATGTGGGTGGCACAAACAGTGCTGTAGACAAACTAGTAGCATTTGAATTATATGCCCTGGCACACTCAGTGCACTTTACTAGGGACTTACAGGTAAATCACTAAAACCCAATCAGGGAGAACCAATTGTAATAACAATTTACACAGAGAGCACTTGCACTTTGACACTGATCAGCAGTAGCAAAGTGCCTAAAGCATCAAAGCCAGCAAAAACGAAATCCAGCATTCCGGTGCCTTCATCAACACTTGTACGGCTCCACCCGGGTCCAACTTTATGCCCAGATCTCCCTGATCCATCCAACCCAGGACGGATGGGCCCTTCTCTGCCACGTATAGCTTGCAGTCTGCGCTCCGCCCCCTGAATTCAAATTTTAAGGGTCGATACTCCACCATAGGGATTCGATTACCTGTGTACGAGACAGGCCTTATGTCAGGTGGTTCCAATCTTGGTCCCAAGTGAGGCTTGAACTTCTCGTTCCAAACCGCTCTCTGTACAATTGTGTATGGTGATCCTGAGTCCGCCACGATGCTGATCAGTACACCTCCTACTAACATGTCGAGCAGTGGTTTATTCGACCTCCTGATGTCCACCCCCAGCACTTGATCCTCTATGCATAGTACTGAGTCCTCTTTAGGTATGAGCGGATTTTGCGGATTGGCAATCCGCAAATTTGCGGATTTGCGGATTTGGGGATTGCCAAAATCCGCAAAATCCGCGAATTCGCGGGGATTTTTTTTTTTATGTTCGCACGGGTTTCTGCAAGTTCGCGAGGGTTTTGTACAATTTCGCAAATTGCGAAATTGTACAAAACGCGTGCGAACTTGCAGCAACCCGTGCGAACACAATTATATGAAGAGAAAGAAGCTCCTGGTCACAGGAACAGCACGGGGATTGCGCTCATGAAAGTCAACGATGCAATGGCCTCTACCCAGCATCACAGCTGATTTTCCACAGTAGATTTGGAAAGAGGCACACCTGTCCAGCCTCGAAGACGCTCATGATTGTTTTTGGGCTAATGAATGAGTCACTGATTTTGAGCATCAACTAGTTCGAGCGACCATGCAAAGGCCGCCCTCTACCCAGCATCACAGCTGATTTTCCACGGTAGATTTGGGAAGAGGCACACCTGTCCAGCCTCGAAGACGCTCATGATTGTTTTTGGGCTAATGAATGAGTCACTGATTTTGAGCATCAACTAGTTTGAGCGACCATGCAAAGGCCGCCCTCTACCCAGCATCAGAGCTGATTTTCCACAGTAGATTTGGGAAGAGGCACACCTGTCCAGCCTCGAAGATGCTCATGATTGTTTTTGGGCTAATGAATGAGTCACTGATTTTGAGCATCAACTAGTTTGAGCGACCATGCAAAGGCCGCCCTCTACCCAGCATCACAGCTGATTTTCCACAGTAGATTTGGGAAGAGGCACACCTGTCCAGCCTCGAAGACGCTCATGATTGTTTTTGGGCTAATGAATGAGTCACTGATTTTGAGCATCAACTAGTTTGAGCGACCATGCCAAGGCCGCCCTCTACCCAGCATCAGAGCTGATTTTCCACAGTAGATTTGGGAAGAGGCACACCTGTCCAGCCTCGAAGACGCTCATGATTGTTTTTGGGCTAATGAATGAGTCACTGAATTTGAGCATCAACTAGTTCGAGTGACCATGTGTGTGTTACTATGCAATCGCCCTGAAGGGCGCAGGGGTCCCTTGAGTGACCTGTGTAAGGCTGTGCCTGTAACTATTTTACAATGGCGCCAGCAAGCTGCCAGCGCCGTTGTAAAATAGTTACAAAGTTAGCTTGCACAGGAAGCACTTAGATAAAATAAAGCAGCACCTGCTTCGTTTTATCTAGTGGTTCCTGTGCAAGCTAACTTTGTAACTATTTTACAACGGCGCTGCCAGCTTGCTGGCGCCATTGTAAAATAGTTGCATGAGTGGGGGTTCAACTTTTGAACCCGTTACGTTCGCGGATTTTTTTTGCGGATTTTGCTGGAAATCCGCAAAATTAGCGGATTGCGGATTTCCCAAAAATCCGCAAAATCCGCGAGCGTAACGGAATTCCCGCTCATGCCTAGTCCTCTTCCTCCTGACCTCCATCGTCGGCGTCTTCCTGATCTGGGTTTACGTACTTCACCACGTTGCGGCCAGCTTTCCTCCTACACACCTTCTCGTAATGCCCCACTATGCCGCAAAACATTCACTTGGCTTGGAACGCTGGACATTTCCTATCATATGCCTGATGGGCGGTACTGCCACAGCGGTAACATGAGATTATGGTTCCTTTCTGCTGCTTTCCTTGTGGTCCCGGTTTCCCCGGCCACTTGCTAGGTCCTCTGTTGGGAGTCCCGGCGTTTTTGCTCCATCCTTTGGGTTCTTCGTCTTCCACCCTGTTCACCATAGGCCTCACCATCGGTTCTCGTTTATCCGCGTCTGCGCATCTCTTTGCCAGTTCAGCCTTTTTCACTATCGCAATCACTTCTTTCAGTGTGGCGTCACCACTTGCCCATAGCTTATCTTGCACCGTTTTGTTCATCGTGTGCATCACTATCTGACCCTCGATGAACTCATCGTGGAGTGTGCCGAATTTGCACGTCGACGCCAAACTTTTTTAATGCCGCCACATACTCGTCTACCGATTCTCCCATTTCTCGCTTTCTTTGCTGGAAGTTGTAGCGATCTATAGACACACATACAGCCGGTCGGTAGTGTTCATTGAGTTCTTCTAAGGCATGTGCAAACACGTCGTCATCTGAGCTTTGCCTGGGCTTGGGTACTAGGTTCTTGAATACTCTGATCCCTTCTGGGCCTAAGTTATACAGTAATATCCTTCGTTTCCTTATGCTCGTGAATGTTTCTTCACTCTCGTCTTCCAAGACTTCGATATAATTGAGGATATACTCCCTCCAGTCATCCCACTTCATTAGGGGCTCTCCTGGTTTGGGCAGGAATGGTATTGGAGCTGTCGCCGAAGACGATTGCGCACACATGGTCTCGCGTTTTCCTGGCGCTGTGTTCGGGCTCTTGGGGCTGCCCGGTGCGCTGCTCTCCTCTCCCTGTACTGGATGCACTGGGGGGCTCTCTACACTTCCTGTGTCAACGCTCCTTTGTTCCACCAGGGTATCTGTTCAATTGGGGGTTCCCCCTTTCCGGTACTGCTCTGGTACCTGATGCAGCTGGTCTTTCTCTGTGCCGGTATCCTGGTGCTACTGCTGCGCTCTCCGTGGTATGCTGGCCTCCCTCGCACGTGGGGCCTTTCCTCTTACTGTTGCACCCTCCTTTCCGGTTCTTTCTGTGGGTCCTCTTTTTTCTTGGGTCTCAACCTCGTCGCCACTGTAATGTTCGTGTTCTACCTAATGAAGACAGGAGGCAGGGTGAAGGTTCTATGTATTTATTCTAAATTATCTTTCTCTCACGGAGAGCGCCGAGCAAGCTGCTGTCTATCTGCAGCTCCGGCGCCCGACTCACGCTCACTCGTGCAAACCCAAGATGGCCGCCGTTCACGCTACGTGGTGACGTAGCGTGAACGTTAGACTGCAACTCTACAACGGGCAGTCCTCATGGGAGGTTACAACAGTAGAAAAAGACGGACTACTACAGACAATAACCAAGGAAATAAAAGCATTTCCAAATACAGTTAAATTGAGCCAATTAAAAACATGGGTGGAGCTTAAATCCATATTCTGAAAAAAATCACTGAATAGGCGGGACCTGAAAAGGATATCATGATGGGGACACTAAGTTAAGGCAAACACCAGCAATAGCTAACCTTGTGAATATAGACTCCAGTTTGTCACTAAAATAGTGAAATTAATTTAGTTCAGGGGGTTTGAAGTATCCCTCTCCCACTGCTCAACCCACACTAATTGGTAAGGAGTGTCTCTCACTTCCAGACATTGTCCTTGGGATGAAGGGGAAAATTACAGTAAATCAGGCAAGTTGAAGGCTCGGGAGAAGTGATGCTCAGTACTTTTCTGATGACTGATGGCATATTACTTGCAACCGTGTAGGAGGGACCTGAAGATTCCATGAAGGTTACAACAGAGGTGCTACTAGCAGACCCTTTGAAGTTAAGTCATCATTGAAATAAACCCATTATGGTTGTCTACAAAACAACCATTGCAACAACAACTACAAATCAACAAGCACATTTGAGCTTTATCACTGTCACCGTTTAAATATAACTCTTCAAGCACTAATTGAAATCCACAGAAAAATCTTTGAAGATGTAAAGATATGATTTTGGGGGCAAAAAGATACAACCTGCAAACAAAACCTTACAAAATATCTGAAAATGATGGTGAAAATATGCATATGCTTTTCTCCTTTCCATGGCCAAACAATACAACTGAGAATATCAAAAGCCCCTTTTGGGAGGACGCCCGACGCGGCGGATAAGATGGCCGCTCCCCCCTGAGCTCCGCGATTTCGGCAGTGCTTCAATTACGGAGGATCCGCTTCCAGACGGCGTTTCTGGGCGGAAACGGCTGATTTGAGTGTCAGAACTGCCCCCCCAGCATATGGGTATGTTTCTGAACGCGAACTTGCGTTTTTTGAGGTCGAATTAAGCATAAATGATGCTACCTCGGACACGGCCGCCATTTTGTTTTCTCTTTTTTCTTTGTTTTTTCAAAACATCCTCCTACTGCTCCTACATGCAGAATATGGCCTCATGACTGTGCTATATCATAATGTATTGGAACTAAGAGGCATTTGACGTATTTTGAGGCATTCTGAGGCTTTCCTGCAGTCTTTTTTTGTCGTCTGGTTCCTGCCTCTCATCCTTACCTCAGCACTTTGCCTCTTTGGTGAACTGTCTGCTTTTGGCTTCTCTGGGGACCACCAATATTTCATTTTTGCGCAGTTCTCTGCCACAGCTGTATATTGTTCCTTCTTGAGGTTTTTCTGTCTCAACTTTTTTCAGTTCCCCTTGGGAATTATCAGCCCTCACCTCACGCTAAGCTGCCTTGTCCTTTACCTCACGCTGGTTTTCCTAACTTCGCCATCATGGAGCATGTGCACAGCTCAAAAGCCTCTAACGCAGCTTCTTCCTCACGCAAGGACTCAACAACTATGGGCAAATGTCTCAAGAAGGACCCTCCATCTCCTTCTAAATCTCTGCTTCCAGTCACCCTGGAGGACCTCATGGAGGAACTTCGTCTAATCCGCCCTTTTATTGCGGATACTACTGCTACCCTGCAGAGGTTGGACGATAAGTGGTCCAATCTTGATAAAAGGGTCACCGAAGTAGAACAAAAAATCAGTGATGCTCAGGATGTTGCCGCCAGGCTAGATAGCCTCACCAAGGAGGTTCAAGTTCCGGAGACTTCGGAGGGGTCCAACATCATCCTATTTTTGAAGACACAAGTCCTACCAATTGTTGGGTTGCCTAAGCATGTGGATGTGAATATTCAAATGGCGCACCGTCTTGGCCCTAAAAACTCCTCTTCTTCATCAAAGCTTAGAGGCATCATTGCTTATTTTCTTCTTTACTCTGACCTTATGGCTATTTTACATTCAGTCAAACAACACAAGCAGTTATTATGATCTGGCCATAAACTTTTTTCTCTCAGGATGTCTCCAAACAGACTGCAACGCGTCGGAAAGAATTCCTGGATTTGAGGCCCACGCTTCGTTCCATGAACGCTAGATACGGTCTAATTCATCCCTGTTTCTTCAAGGTCACATACAAAGAAAGGACTTTTAGCTTCGAGGATCCGGCTGATCTCCGCAGATTCATCCATTCCCACAGAGAAGATTCCATGGAACAAAGCAGCTCTTAACCTTATAATGTCTCTTTCTCTGTGCTTCGTCTATTGTTTGCTAGTGTGATGACTTGTTGTTTCTCTTCATATTACTTAATTTTTTGATTCTGTTGTTTTCTAGGTTCATCTCCCTGTGTTTTAATTGTCTGCTCCTTCATCGTACTGTGCTGTTGTTTGTTTCCGTCATCCCAGTTCGCTGCTGTCCTTGCATAACTGTTCGGTAAGTTTACTTCATTTGTTCTTATTGTCGTGCTCGGTCCCAGGTTCTATTTGTAATTTCCCCTTACTTCCTCTTGTCTCTCTTCTTTCATGCTCCTCGGACCCTGTTTTCGATCTTTTTCTTCTTGTGAGTCATCTTGGCTCTAGTCATCTCCAGGGTTGACTTTGCAAACATCTTATATGTAGGGATCCCTGCTTACCAGCTCCAGAAACTCCAACTGATACAGAATCAGGCCGCCCGCTTGGTGTTCCACCAGCCCAAACACCAGCACGTCTCCCCACTGCTGAGGAGCCTCCACTGGCTTCCAGTGGCCAAACGGTGCACCATTAAACTCGGATGCACTATTTTTAAAGCTCTTTACAATCTGGCGCCCGCTTTTATTTCCTCCAAGTTAAAGCGGTATCTACCAACTCGTAACTTACGCTCCTCCGCTGACAATCTCTTGTGCATCCCCCACAACCATCGCAAGAAACATGGTGGTCTACGCTTCTCTTTTCTAGGCCCTTCCTTTTGGAATTCCCTCCCTTCCTACTTTCGTCACTGTCCTTCCTATGAGCTCTTCCGTAACACATTAAAAACGTTCCTTTTTAAAGCTGCCTTTGAGTAACCATCTACCCTTGTCCGCTGTGTTTGTTATGAGCGCCAAGAAACCGCTTCGGTGAACGTGCGCGGTATAAGAATTTTAACATAACATGAGGTCGTCTTTTCTTGTTGCTCCCGCTCTCACTTCATTGTTCTTCTCGTTAATTGTTTTGTATGGCTGGAACCGTTTTGGTTTCTTTTGCCATCCTTCTTTTTGCTGTCTCCTTTAGGGTAGCGATTGGCTCCCACTTTCCTTCCTTCTCATTACCCTTTCTTTTCCCTCTTTTTATTTTTCGGCTTCTTTCATGTTTTTCTGCTTCATTCATTTTTTCCCTGATATTCTTCCCTTCTCTCCTTTTGTACTGTGGTACTGGCTTTTTTCTCTTTTCTCCTTTTCAACTTTGACTCTCCCTCTACAACTCGTTATGCTTGCTCGGTTACTGCAGGAATACCTTCCCTACAGAAAACTTCATCTAAAAACTGAACGATTTGGGTAGATCCAATCTTGTCAACAATCTTCAATTCTGATGGGGCGCTAGAGGGCGCACTGCAGAATGGCCGCACTGTTGTGAGGCTCCTGCTGCCCGGAGCTATTATCCGTCTAGGGATCCTGATTACCATCGATGCGCCCTGATCTGACCCTATAGATCTACTGGGATATCGACTGACCACCCACGGTCCAACTCCTGGGCCGATCGGAGGTTGCTGGCCGAAGTTACGAGGATTTCAAGTTTCCCCGACTTGCGCTCTGGAGGTCTGGTGCCCCTCGGCCCGGCGTCATCATTCATGCCAGTCCGTGGCTCTGCACGTGGGGTGTAGGCCCTGCTCTGCCCCTCTCCACCGGGCCTGCTCGCTGGCTGGGCAGGCGGGTTGCTACTTCTTTGCTATCGGACTGATCTCTTGGCTCCTACATCTGCCTGCCCAGATCCCATTGCTCACGGAGGCATAGCGGATCTCCTTCTGGCTACCTGGGAGTTCGCTTCTCGGGCCTGGGTGCGGGGACGGCCATTTTTTGTCGTCGTTGGGAGTGGCGGGGCGCGCTGGCCTGCTCGTGCCCCCACGAACTCGGCTGCTGTCCGTGCCCTGTGACCGGCCTACATCCTACTTCTTACTTGCCCCGGTCCCCTGCTGTGCTACTAGCACACCATCATGGGGAAGCCGGACACTAAGCAATCCAAGTTGTCCTTTGACTCTGGAGGAGCTAGGAGGGGTACGCGGTTGCTCCAAGATGCTGGGACTTCGAGGTCTCCCCCCCGCCTGTTGCTGATAATGTGCCGCAGCCACCACCACCGGACTTTACCCAGATGATGCAGGAGATGAGGCAGGGGTTTGCCACGATAGTGGACAAGGTGGACAAGATATCGTCGCGCATGGAAGCGGTCGTCCAGAAGCTGGACGTGCATGAGGAGCGCCTGACAACGGCGGAACAGCGCATTTCGGACCACGACGACACGGCGGCCACCCATACCACCCAACTGGCGAGAATGGACAATATATTGCGTGTTATTGCCGCTAAGAATGAGGAGTTGGAGGCGAGGAGTAGGCGCAATAACGTTCGCATTGTAGGTGTGCCGGAGTCCACAAATGTGGGCAAAATGGACCTTTATGTCGAGAGACTACTGGTGGGCGCCATTGGGGCGGAAGCATTCTCGTCCCAGAGTATATTTACCTAGAATGGAATGAGGACCAGCCCTGGCCACGGGCTGGGTCAAGGGAAAAAAGGGCTCCTGACCGATCAGGTGACACCGAGACAGGACAGGTGCAAGACCGGACAGGTATCCTCAGCTAAGTGCAACGGCAGCGTCACACCCCTCTCTGCGGGTAACACTCGGACCCTGACTGGGTCTTCGATTGTTCTTCCTCAGCAAACTCCTGATTCTTCTGACAGAGTGCTCGACCAGCCCTCTGCTCACGATTCTCCTTCAGCATATGTTGGGTCAGTGACAGGTCTGTGATAATTCGGACAATCTAACTAACTAAGCCTACCTTAGTTATACCATTTCAGTGTATATACCACCCCCTAAATGTTGCAAATTCTATGTGTTCCGTTCATTTGATTGGTCAGAAAGATGAGAGAGGTCATCACACCATACTAGTATGAGGTCATTTTCATTCAATGTAATGGATCAATGTTTCCGCCAATAATTTACTTTCACACACATTTTTATTCCACCCACAATATTATTTCAATTTAATATACAAAGTTTAATAAAGTTGCAAGTTGTCTTCCTTTCCCAGGTAATGGGTTGTGGTTCCCAGGCGCGTTGCAGGAAAGACAGTCATTGGCAGCAATTCAATGCCGCTGCTCGAGGTCTTTCAATGCTCTTGGTACATGCGCAGAGCGATTTCAAAATGGCGATTCAAGTCACCCTTCAGGCCCAAATACGAGCTATTGATCAAGTCAAAGAGAGACATTTTAGAATACAAAAATAAATGAATGCACTGTATACCACTTATTTCTACTCTAACCCTGTTACTTTATTTTAACGATATCATTTATAGTTAAGCAGAACACACAAGGTTTAGTTTAAGAATGGCATTAGCATGTGAGGTTTGAAGCGGCCATCTTGGCACTAGTACGCAGCTGCAAGAAAAATCCCACCAAAAGCGAAAGATACGTCACACCACGTAGATGTGGCAGATGCATGTGCAGAAAAGTTCCCTCGTTTTTGGCGGCCTTTTTAGTACACTCGGGTTACTGTTAGTAAAAGCACATATGCAAGCTTCCTCTTCTTACTAGAAAATGTTGTGTAATGTAATTATTAGAAAAACAAAACATGTTGATTAATTAGTTACATGTTATTTTCGAGAGGACTGAATACAAGTGAGTTTTGTTACGTATGAAACCTTGCTTCATCATCCCCATTTTTTCTGCCTCATCTTAGGCAGGCACTACTACAGCATACACAAAGCACATTAAAAAAAATTGCACTTTGAACAGTAGCAACATCCTTACTTTCAACCAAAAGGACCACCATGGTTGACATGATCTTTCAAACGTCAAATGCTGATTTGTCAATCCTCATTTGTACATTCTCTGCTACCACGCTTTGGAATAAAAATAAATCAAAATCATTGGATTCTATTCTTGTGATCATTATAATAGGTTCTTGATATATTGCTGGGGTTTGTTTTGTTGTGCGCCTGTGCTTTTGTGTTCTTTGTCTATAGTTCTCTTTTGAACTGGCACTGTGATGGTGGGTGCTCATCGGTGTGCACACAAGTCCCTAATTTAACAGAAGGGATTGATATAATCAATTGGTTTCTTAGGTTAGGTGCAGATTTAAAGAAGGTTCCACTGTCGCCCGTGTTTCCTATAATCCCTATTTGTTATCCATCATCCTTACTTCTCATCCTTACTTCTCATCCCTACTCCTCATCCTTCATCTCTTCTTCTCAATCCTCTTCCCTCAGTCATACCAACACACTTTTAATGTTGTGAAACAACCTGTCACACTGATTGGTTGCCAACAGCCAATCAGAGTTAAGAGAGAGGGCTGCATCCTATTGGTCTAACCACTGAAAAAACACAGAATTCTCATTGCACATGAGGACAGAGGAGAGGAAATACAATGGGTGATTGCTTTGAGTGAATCCAAGGCTGTACGGCATTTAATTTTTATTCAAGCAAGTGTTTTTCTGTTTAAATAGGTCTCTGAGGAGAGCTCAGACATTTGGGGAATGGAAGGGCCTTCCTTGGAGAGGATTATACTGTTCATCTGAATCCTTTTATGATTTCAGTTTCATTTGCAACAACTTTGCTTCAATTACGGAGGATCCGCTTCCAGACGGCGTTTCTGGGCGGAAACGGCTGATTTGAGTGTCAGAACTGCCCCCCCAGCATATGGGTATGTTTCTGAACGCGAACTTGCGTTTTTTGAGGTCGAATTAAGCATAAATGATGCTACCTCGGACACGGCCGCCATTTTGTTTTCTCTTTTTTCTTTGTTTTTTCAAAACATCCTCCTACTGCTCCTACATGCAGAATATGGCCTCATGACTGTGCTATATCATAATGTATTGGAACTAAGAGGCATTTGACGTATTTTGAGGCATTCTGAGGCTTTCCTGCAGTCTTTTTTTGTCGTCTGGTTCCTGCCTCTCATCCTTACCTCAGCACTTTGCCTCTTTGGTGAACTGTCTGCTTTTGGCTTCTCTGGGGACCACCAATATTTCATTTTTGCGCTGTTCTCTGCCACAGCTGTATATTGTTCCTTCTTGAGGTTTTTCTGTCTCAACTTTTTTCAGTTCCCCTTGGGAATTATCAGCCCTCACCTCACGCTAAGCTGCCTTGTCCTTTACCTCACGCTGGTTTTCCTAACTTCGCCATCATGGAGCATGTGCACAGCGCAAAAGCCTCTAACGCAGCTTCTTCCTCACGCAAGGACTCAACAACTATGGGCAAATGTCTCAAGAAGGACCCTCCATCTCCTTCTAAATCTCTGCTTCCAGTCACCCTGGAGGACCTCATGGAGGAACTTCGTCTAATCCGCCCTTTTATTGCGGATACTACTGCTACCCTGCAGAGGTTGGACGATAAGTGGTCCAATCTTGATAAAAGGGTCACCGAAGTAGAACAAAAAATCAGTGATGCTCAGGATGTTGCCGCCAGGCTAGATAGCCTCACCAAGGAGGTTCAAGTTCCGGAGACTTCGGAGGGGTCCAACATCATCCTATTTTTGAAGACACAAGTCCTACCAATTGTTGGGTTGCCTAAGCATGTGGATGTGAATATTCAAATGGCGCACCGTCTTGGCCCTAAAAACTCCTCTTCTTCATCAAAGCTTAGAGGCATCATTGCTTATTTTCTTCTTTACTCTGACCTTATGGCTATTTTACATTCAGTCAAACAACACAAGCAGTTATTATGATCTGGCCATAAACTTTTTTCTCTCAGGATGTCTCCAAACAGACTGCAACGCGTCGGAAAGAATTCCTGGATTTGAGGCCCACGCTTCGTTCCATGAACGCTAGATACGGTCTAATTCATCCCTGTTTCTTCAAGGTCACATACAAAGAAAGGACTTTTAGCTTCGAGGATCCGGCTGATCTCCGCAGATTCATCCATTCCCACAGAGAAGATTCCATGGAACAAAGCAGCTCTTAACCTTATAATGTCTCTTTCTCTGTGCTTCGTCTATTGTTTGCTAGTGTGATGACTTGTTGTTTCTCTTCATATTACTTAATTTTTTGATTCTGTTGTTTTCTAGGTTCATCTCCCTGTGTTTTAATTGTCTGCTCCTTCATCGTACTGTGCTGTTGTTTGTTTCCGTCATCCCAGTTCGCTGCTGTCCTTGCATAACTGTTCGGTAAGTTTACTTCATTTGTTCTTATTGTCGTGCTCGGTCCCAGGTTCTATTTGTAATTTCCCCTTACTTCCTCTTGTCTCTCTTCTTTCATGCTCCTCGGACCCTGTTTTCGATCTTTTTCTTCTTGTGAGTCATCTTGGCTCTAGTCATCTCCAGGGTTGACTTTGCAAACATCTTATATGTAGGGATCCCTGCTTACCAGCTCCAGAAACTCCAACTGATACAGAATCAGGCCGCCCGCTTGGTGTTCCACCAGCCCAAACACCAGCACGTCTCCCCACTGCTGAGGAGCCTCCACTGGCTTCCAGTGGCCAAACGGTGCACCATTAAACTCGGATGCACTATTTTTAAAGCTCTTTACAATCTGGCGCCCGCTTTTATTTCCTCCAAGTTAAAGCGGTATCTACCAACTCGTAACTTACGCTCCTCCGCTGACAATCTCTTGTGCATCCCCCACAACCATCGCAAGAAACATGGTGGTCTACGCTTCTCTTTTCTAGGCCCTTCCTTTTGGAATTCCCTCCCTTCCTACTTTCGTCACTGTCCTTCCTATGAGCTCTTCCGTAACACATTAAAAACGTTCCTTTTTAAAGCTGCCTTTGAGTAACCATCTACCCTTGTCCGCTGTGTTTGTTATGAGCGCCAAGAAACCGCTTCGGTGAACGTGCGCGGTATAAGAATTTTAACATAACATGAGGTCGTCTTTTCTTGTTGCTCCCGCTCTCACTTCATTGTTCTTCTCGTTAATTGTTTTGTATGGCTGGAACCGTTTTGGTTTCTTTTGCCATCCTTCTTTTTGCTGTCTCCTTTAGGGTAGCGATTGGCTCCCACTTTCCTTCCTTCTCATTACCCTTTCTTTTCCCTCTTTTTATTTTTCGGCTTCTTTCATGTTTTTCTGCTTCATTCATTTTTTCCCTGATATTCTTCCCTTCTCTCCTTTTGTACTGTGGTACTGGCTTTTTTCTCTTTTCTCCTTTTCAACTTTGACTCTCCCTCTACAACTCGTTATGGCGGTAATGCATTGTTTCTCTTCGTTGCCTCTCTCTCATACTCCTTGCTGGTTACATCACTTCTCCTTTCACTTCACCAAGCTTGTTACTAGATGCCTTCTTTTATCTTTTCTCCTGTTTTCTCTCCATAACGGCTATATTCTTATTCTTTACTCCTTTTCCATTCTCCTCCTATGAAGGGTTTCCGACTAATTTCTTGGAATGTTCGGGGTCTCCGCAACCCTAATAAGAAACAAAGTATTTTGTCTCACCTTGCCCGTTTACAATGTCAAATTGCCTTTTTGCAAGAAGCGCATCTTTCTACACAAGAGTTGTCTATGTTACGCAGACAATGGGTTGGGGAAGTTTTCTGCTCCCCGGCTGTTAATCATAAAAATGGGGTTGTTATTTTATTTCACAAATCCCTGTCTGTTCAAATACACAAAGAAACTGCTGATTCTAATGGTAGGTGGTTGCTTCTGGATTGTACTGTTGATGATGTTCATCTCTCCCTTTGCAATGTTTACGGTCCCAATGGTATTGATCCGTCCTTTTGGAATGATTTTTCCTCCCTTCTCTCCTCCAATGGTAATGAAGATATGATTGTAGGGGGGATTGCAATCAATTGATGGACCCCTTCCTGGACCGCAAATCCCAAGCACGTTATGTCCCTAACAAAATGCAAAAATCCTTCAACAGATCCATTTCCTCTAGAGGCCTAATAGATTCATGGAGAATTTCTCACCCTGATTCTCTGGAATTTTCCTTTTTTTCTCCTGTGCATGCTTCCCATTCCCGAATTGATTATATCTTTCTCTCCCATCATGCTTTCCAATACAAAACCAATTCTGAAATAGCCTCTATCCTCATCTCTGATCACGCCCCTATTATTTTGGATATGGACTACCCCTCCCACACCCCAAGACCCGCCGATGGCGCTTTAACAATTCACTTTTACTTGACCCCACCTTCACTGTTCATTTCACACACTTCATGGATGAGTTCTTTACTAACAACTTAAGTACCTCTTCTGATTTCCACTTTATTTGGGATGCCTTCAAGGCTGCTGCTCGTGGTTGTATTATTGATTTTGTGTCATGTAAAAAGAAGAAGGCGCTTGCTCAGGCATCCTCTTTTCTTAAACGCATTAAGGAGCTTGAACACCTTTATTTTACCATCAACTCTCCCGACTCACTGTCTTCTCTTATTAAAGCTAAAATGCAATGTAATAAACACTCCTGGGATTCCGCTTCTAATCAGCTTCTCCACTTTAATGCCAAATCTATGGTGGTCGAAACAAGGCTGGTAGGGCTCTGGCAAATTACCTCAAAAGCAAGAAACAAAAATCTAAAATTGTTACGATTATGGACCCGCAGGACTCTCCCCAATCCTCAGATGCCAAAATTCTTGATTGTTTTGTACAATACTACTCTACCCTCTTGTCAGGAGACATGTTGTGGCTGCCGTTGGTAGTTCTAGAAGGGTTGGGCACTCTCGATTCCTAACTGATCCTAGAACTGTCAACGTATGGCAGTATCTGTAAGGTTAGTTGTCCTTCCTAAGATGGCCGCCAAAGTCGCCAGGTAGTGGTTAATAGTTGCCTGGCTAGGCGGTTTAGTTTACGTGGAGCGCGCGAGCCCTGTGAGCTGCGCACTTCAATTTGAACTGTTTCCTGAGGAGAAGTCTGTGTCCGTTCCTCCGCGTTTATTTCCATAACGGGAGGAACGGAATTGGTAATTCAGAGTGTGAACTAGTCTGGAGGTAAGAGAAGCCTCTCTTATCTCTTATCTTCAAAGAAAGTCGTCAGAGGAAGCTTCGGGTCCGTGAAGTGAAGAACGGACTTCCCGTGACGAACTTGCCGAGCATTAAGGTATTTGCAGCTCGAGAGTAGCAGTGGAAATTCAGTCCGTGGCAAAGTGGTTTTGTTTCCTTAAGCCTTATCAACCCTGAACTTTTACTATCGTTTGGAAGATAGTTTAAGGTTGCTCCAAGACCGACATTGGTTCTTGAGCCCGTTCAAAGACTTCGTCAGCACTTCAGCCCAAAGGTATTGAAGACTTTACAGAACCACCGGAATTAGGAAACTGCAGACTATACGACGTAAGGTACTGTCAACTGTGCATATCCTCCCTTCGTTGCGCTTACCCTTGTTTCTTCCTTCCCTTCTTTCCTCCCTTTAATCCTTTTTGCGCGCTACGGATTTTCAGCGACATGCACAGCTTATCTACACGTCCAGCAGAATAAAAGGCACAGAAAAGGTACAGACATTAGGAAAGCTTCCACCGGAGATTCATCAGGTAGGGTAGTTCTGAGTGGAGCATTCATAGGACCCTTCTCCTGATTAGGAGAAAGTCTCTAATGTAGTTTGTTTCTCTTTAGACAGAATCTCCAAACTCCATACTTATTAAATATAGAAGAGAGGCGAAGACTCTGCAGTGAGCTGGTAGGATAAAAGCCAAGTTTGAATATTGAATGTTTAAATGACTTAGAGTGTAGTGTTCTCAAAATCCCCTCCCCTCTTTTTATGTGCATTAGACACCCCCCTTAAGATGTCAGGAGAAGCAGTAGAAGATTCCAGAATCTGACCGGGGTGCCAGCAACAGAGTCTCTCTTCTTTCTCACTCCACTTCCCCTTTCCCCCCCTTGCTGGTCTAGTAGATAAATTCGCTGCGACACCAGTGAGTGGGAGTTTGGGATTAGCAGCGATTCAGCCTCTGCGAAGCATCTGGAGCCTTTGACACCTCTACACGCCTGAGTCCAATCCCTCTGCTGATCAAATAGACTCCTTCTTTCACTCTATCCCCAAACCTTCCGCCCCTCTGGTGGACTTCTCTTCCCTCGATGCCCCAATCTCAGAAAAAGAGATCCTTGCGGCTCTTTCTCTTCTACCCAAAGATAAAACGCCTGGCCCAGACGGCTTTACTGTACGATTCTTTCTCCACTTTAAGACTGTTTTGGTTCCTTATTTGCTCCAATTAATTAATCATTTTCTCACTACCGGTGCATCCAAAGGCTCCTTTACACAGGCAATGCTTGTTCTTTTCCCCAAGAAAGATAAAGATCCTACCCTGTGCAAAAACTATAGACCCATTTCCCTTATCAACACCGACTGTAAAATATACGCAAAACTCTTAGCTCTACGTATCAACTCGATTATTCCCGATTTGGTTAATGTTTATCAACCTGGATTTGTAAAAGGCAGGTCTATTACTGATAATTCGAGGACCCTTCTCAATAATATTCACCTTTTTGCCAAAATGGATACTCCAATTGCGGCTATTACCTTGGATGCTGAGAAAGCATTTGACCGTGTTAATTGGGATTTTATGTTTGGTGCGCTTCGCTGGCATGGTTTTAGCCCCACTATCCTCAAATATATTCAATTACTTTATTCTTGCCCCTCTACTTCTATCTGGGTTAATGGTACACAATCTGCTTAATGTTGCAATCACGAGGAGTCAGGTAGATGGTAGTTCGAAGTTTATTAAAAGGAGACAGCTTGAACAACCACCATGAACAGGTACACAAGCTTAACTGAACATTACACTTATAAGAATGTCTAGGTAAGAAGGAACCATAACAATTCCAATTAGAACATAGAAGATGGAATACTACACACCTTCCCCCCTAAAAAAAAACAAAAAAAAACTCAATGACAATAATCACGCAACTTAACAGGAGTATGTTTAGCTCGTACACTTTTTCTTTGGACAGAATCATTAGAAACATCAGGCAACAGTATGGGAACATTAACATCAAGAGAAATTTCATCATGCGTAGCACTAGGTTGATCAAGAGAAATTTCATCATGCATAGAACTAGATTGATCACTATCCAAATTACAATTGGGAGTAGAATAGTCCAAATTTTGACTTTCACATGCAAACGTGTCAAGCAACGGAGAATAAGATGCATCATTTTGTTCAACAGAAACATTGAGCTTAGAAGTGGAATGATCATTGGTAGAAGGCAAAGCAGAATTCAACTTAGTGTCTAAGTACAAACCGGGATTTAAACCTTTACATAAAGAAATTCTGCTAAAGTTCCATATCTTGCCATCCTCAACTCTCACAGCTTTGGAAAATACTTCAGTAACCTTGCAGGGATCTGACCATTTGTTCCACTTGTTATCGAAAGACCTACCAAACTTGACACGTACAAAGTCACCCACCTTGATCTTCTGGGAAGAACCTTTAGAAGACAAAAAACTGTTTTTCATCTTCTCTTGATGTCTCAGAACTCTGTCCTTAACCTTGTCAGGATCTACTGAAGATTCGCAAGAAAACTTAACCTTCAACCACCAGGGAAGAAGTTTGGATCCAGGTTTCCTACCTCTAAGCAACTCAAACGGAGAAAATCCTGTAACAGAGTTGGGAGAAGTGCGATAAGACAGTAAGGTGGAACGCAAAGCCTTCTTCCAATCCAAGTTACTCTTAATGGCTAGCTGAATGGACTCTTTGATGACTCTGTTGAAACGTTCCATTTGACCATTGGCCCGGGGATTGTAATTAGATACTCTTTTGTGCACAATACCACACCTCTGGAGAAAAGACAAGAACTCTTTGCTAATAAATTGCGGGCCATTGTCAGACACAATTTCTGCAGGAATACCTTCCCTACAGAAAACTTCATCTAAAAACTGAACGATTTGGGTAGATCCAATCTTGTCAACAATCTTCAATTCTGATGGGGCGCTAGAGGGCGCACTGCAGAATGGCCGCACTGTTGTGAGGCTCCTGCTGCCCGGAGCTATTATCCGTCTAGGGATCCTGATTACCATCGATGCGCCCTGATCTGACCCTATAGATCTACTGGGATATCGACTGACCACCCACGGTCCAACTCCTGGGCCGATTGGAGGTTGCTGGCCGAAGTTACGAGGATTTCAAGTTTCCCCGACTTGCGCTCTGGAGGTCTGGTGCCCCTCGGCCCGGCGTCATCATTCATGCCAGTCCGTGGCTCTGCACGTGGGGTGTAGGCCCTGCTCTGCCCCTCTCCACCGGGCCTGCTCGCTGGCTGGGCAGGCGGGTTGCTACTTCTTTGCTATCGGACTGATCTCTTGGCTCCTACATCTGCCTGCCCAGATCCCATTGCTCACGGAGGCATAGCGGATCTCCTTCTGGCTACCTGGGAGTTCGCTTCTCGGGCCTGGGTGCGGGGACGGCCATTTTTTGTCGTCGTTGGGAGTGGCGGGGCGCGCTGGCCTGCTCGTGCCCCCACGAACTCGGCTGCTGTCCGTGCCCTGTGACCGGCCTACATCCTACTTCTTACTTGCCCCGGTCCCCTGCTGTGCTACTAGCACACCATCATGGGGAAGCCGGACACTAAGCAATCCAAGTTGTCCTTTGACTCTGGAGGAGCTAGAAGGGGTACGCGGTTGCTCCAAGATGCTGGGACTTCGAGGTCTCCCCCCCGCCTGTTGCTGATAATGTGCCGCAGCCACCACCACCGGACTTTACCCAGATGATGCAGGAGATGAGGCAGGGGTTTGCCACGATAGTGGACAAGGTGGACAAGATATCGTCGCGCATGGAAGCGGTCGTCCAGAAGCTGGACGTGCATGAGGAGCGCCTGACAACGGCGGAACAGCGCATTTCGGACCACGACAACACGGCGGCCACCCATACCACCCAACTGGCGAGAATGGACAATATATTGCGTGTTATTGCCGCTAAGAATGAGGAGTTGGAGGCGAGGAGTAGGCGCAATAACGTTCGCATTGTAGGTGTGCCGGAGTCCACAAATGTGGGCAAAATGGACCTTTATGTCGAGAGACTACTGGTGGGCGCCATTGGGGCGGAAGCATTCTCGTCCCAGTTCATCGTTGAGAGAGCGCATCGGTCGCTGGGGCCTCGGCCGGCCCCTGGGGCCGCACCGCGCCCCATCATCGCGCGCCTTTTGAACTACCGTGACCGGGACGCAGCCCTCCGAGCTGCCCGCACTAATCGGGCCCTCTCCTTCGATGGGGTGTCTTTCACCATGTACCCCGACTTCACGCCGATGGTGCAGGACCAGCGTTGTAAGTTTCTGGGGGTGAAAAAGAAACTTCGGGAACTACAAGTGGACTACGCCTTGCTTTACCCTGCCAAACTTAGAGTGACGCACCAGGCTAAGCAACATTTTTTCACCAACCCACAGCATGCTGAGGATTTTGCAAAGCGCCTCCAGCGCGAACGAGCGGCTGCAGATCGGGGAGGCGATCGAGACCCTGAGGATGAACATTTGGCGGCTGAGGAGGAGGTCGCCTGATTGTGGTGACTTTGGTCTTTGTTTCTGTTCTACTGGTGATGGAACACTCTGGACGTCTGTCTTTTACGATGACTTCTACTGACTTCCTTGTCCGCTTTGGTGGCCTAAGTGATGTCCGCTTTTATCTTTTGTTGGTGCGTGGGTCGTGTCATGTCTGAGGTGAGAGTGTACGTATTGATTTTTGGGGTCGGGGTGGAACCGCAGGATGGTGCTATCTGGTGTCGCGCTCTGGGCACCCACCCCCCCGCGCTGCGCCTGGGGCCGTTTGAGACCCGCTGGCTCGGACACTGGCGTGGTGTGAGGGAGTGGTATCGTGCACCTCTAGAAGATTCCCCGAAGGGTGTGCCCCACTTGTATCTTTGATTTGGAATCTAGTCCTTTGTTGGTTGACTGGTTGTGTGTTGGGGAACGGGGGGGGGGGGGGGGGGGGTACGCATGGCCTGATAGTTGGGGTGGCATCAGGTGGGTGGGTGGGGTGGGGATGAGGCTGACTGCACTTGCTCGCCCGGGCTTCGGGGATCAGTGGTTGGATTGCTGCTATTGGATGTCTGCACAGGCGCGGCTCCGTGCCTGCTACCTAGGCTGGCCCATTTATCATCTCGGCGGAGTTGATCCTGGGGCCCTTGCCCCCGTCCGCCTTGAGCCCGGAAGAGTTGGCCGCCATCTTTGGCAGCCGCGTGGCGGAGAATGCTTTGCACGAGGAACACGTGTGCTAAGCGCGGGCCGCTTGGGCTGGATTGGCTGCGTGCTGCGCGTAGTGGTTGCTGAGTGCTTGTTGCATGGATGCTTCAGTTGGGGGGGGGGGTGTTGTGGTTCTGGGTGTTGGGGTTGGAGATGGCTTGGATGTGTGTGTAGTGTATGCGGGTGGACGACTGCTCCCTAGGGATTGGTCCTGTCGCTGGCTGTTGCTGGGAGTTGGATGGTCCGTATTTGCTTACTGGGTCCTGTGGGGCCCGGAAACTGGCTAATGTCGACTGCTGTTCTAGATCAGATATCGATTGTGTCATGGAATGTACGGGGACTTAATGATGCCAGGAAATGTCGCAGTGTGATCCAGTATCTGGACAGGCATGCTATTCATGTTGCCCTCCTCCAGGAGACGCATCTGCGACCCGCCCCTTCCCCCAGCTTTGGTGGGAGGTGGGCTGTGGCCAGGGTGTTTGCTTCCTATTCTTCTTATGCTCGGGGGGTTGTCATTCTTGTTAAAAAGTCGCTCGCATTTCAAGAACTGGGTTCTATGGGGGACTCTGAGGGGCGCTATGTGCTATTGTGGGGGCGGCTTGGGCAGAACACTGTACTGTTTGTTAATTGCTATGCTCCTAATGTCGATACGCCAACCTTTTTCGTTACATTGTGGGGTCATGTGCTTGCTGTTGATGCCACTTACATTGTGTGGGGGGGGATTTCAATCTTGCACTTCATGCCCAGTCGGATAGATCGGAAGGGAGCCCTCAGAATAATGTGCAAGCTAGGGACGTACTGCGTGGGATTGTGGAGGAGGCTGGGTTGATCAACAGCTGGAGGTACGCCCACCCTGCCGTTAAGGAGGGTACTCATTACACTACACATGCTCGTTCATGGGCGAGACTGGACTATGTGTTTTTGTCTAGAGGGTTGGTGGCTGGCCTGCGTGAGGCTACACATCTGGCTCGTACGTATTCTGATCACTGTCCGGTGAAGGCTGTTCTATCCGTACCCGGGCTGCGTAGGCCGCGCCCGCCTTGGCGCCTTTTTCCGACTGCGTTGCTTGACCCGGTGTTCAAGGAGGAGCTTGGCGAGGAGGTGGAGGCGTTCTTTCCTAGAAACAAGGGCTCTGTTGAAAGCGTCGAGGTTATATGGGAGGCGTTCAAGGTTACGATCCGGGGAGTCACTATTTCTAAAAGTTGTGGCATCCTCAAGCTCATCGTTCGGACCCTCGAGGGCTTGGAAGCTGACTTGCGAGATTTAGAACGCAGGATGCAGGTTGACTCGGATCCCGATCTTCTGGTCCAGTTCCGTACTAAACTCTCCGAATATGAAGAGGAGGCTGCTAGAGAGGCTAGATATAGGGGAAAGTACTGGACGGCGAGGCGATACTGTGAGGGGGAGCGGCCCGGTAAGGTCCTCGCTGCCCTTACTAGGCATCCGAGGCATGGGTCAGACGTGTTGGAGCTGGTGTCGCCGGATGGCACTCGCTGTCGGGACACTGCGGAGATTCAGCGTACTTTTGTTGACCATTACGCACACCTGTACACGACACAGCAGACTGGTGAGACGCGGTTTGGCGGATTTCTTGATGAGCTGGCGCTCTGCTGGCAATCGGATGATCATCAAGCGTTCTTAGGTAGACCCCTGGAGGTGGAGGAGGTCAGGAATGCCATCATGTCGTTGAATAATGGAAAGGCCGCCGGGCTGGATGGCTTTCCTGCTGAATTTTATAAGTGTTATGTGGACACCATGGCCCCTCTTCTCCGCGAGGTGTTTGAGGAGTCCCTGGAGGAGGGGCGTCTGCCGTGCTCCATGCGGGAGGTCGCCATTATGTCACTGCTCAAGCCGGGGAAGGATCCGGTGGATGTGGGCTCCTATAGGCCCCTTTCATTGCTCAACTGCGATGTTCTTGGCAGTGAGACTTGCCGAGCTCATGCCCGTTATTGTACTACCTGATCAGTCGGGGTTTGTGCCCGGCCGTGCTACCTCCCACAATCTTCGCACATTGTTTTCGCTTGTGTCGACCATTGCTCCTGATGTCCCGGTTGCCGCTATCTTTCTGGATGCCACTAAGGCGTTTGACTCAGTTGAGTGGGGCTATCTTATTGATGTTCTTTGTCGGATGGGCTTCCCCCGGATCTTCATCTCATGGGTCAAGCTCTTATATACTGATCCGATGGCGAAGGTGGTGCTGTCCCACTCGTTCCCTCTCACAAGGGGGACCCGACAGGGATGCCCCCTCTCGCCCCTCTTGTTTGCCATTGCCATTGAGCCGCTGGCCTGCAGGATTCGTCAGCTTCACCAGCAGAGCGCTTTTAATTGTCTTCAGCGGCAGGTCGGTATTTCTTTATACGCTGACGATGTTACACTTTATGTTAAAGACCCTGAGAACAACCTTAATTCGCTCCTGCGAGAGTTGGTCGCTTTTGGGGGTGTCTCCGGTGTCCATATTAACTGGCGGAAGTCCCAACTTTTCCCCCTCACTGCTGCTGTAGCTAGGTTTCCCCTTGATTACCCTCTGGAATGGTGTGATTCGGAGCTGCGATACCTTGGCATTGTCGTGTCCTTGGATAGAGAAGAGACGGTTCGGCTTAATTATGGAGTGGCTATTAGTAAACTTGCAGATGATGTCACTAGATGGATGTCCTTGCCTCTCTCCATGGCCGGCAGGGCGTCACTTATCAAGATGGTAGTTCTGCCTCGCTTTCTGTACCTTTTTCAAAACCTTCCGTACCATCCTGGTGCTTATTTTTTTCGCAGACTTCGTTCTGAGCTCATACGATTGTTCTGGGGGGGCAAGCAGCCGCGGGTGGCTTGGGCTACCCTTACATTACCCTACTCTGATGGCGGTTTCGATGTCCCTGACTTTGAGCTTTATTATCTTAGCGCTCAGATGCATTACGCTTACCACTGGATGCGCCCCACGCCGTTTATGCCCCAAATTGCTGCTGAACATTGGGTTGCCCACCCACTCCCGCTTGAGGGGATGGTACTGGGCAAGGTGTCGGATGTGGAAACGCCTCGCACGACGGTGACGTGCACGGTGGATGCTTGGAAACGGGTGGCTCAAGTGCTGGGCGTCTCCTTTCTTTATTCGCCGGCCCTGCCTCTGTCTTATCACCCTGATTTGTCTCTGCTGCTAGAAACGGGGTTCCAACGAATGTGTAGGCGGCTCGGTATCCTTTCGTGGGGTGACTTGTTTCATGACGGTACCTTCCGTACGCAGGCTCATTTCTTCGGAGTGGCTGCCTGCTCCCCTTTAGAGCTGTTCTACTTTGTCCGCTTGCGGCAGGGCATGCGTGCCTTGTTACCAGATTTCCCTTCGGAGCCGGAGGTTACCCTCCCCCTCCACGTGCTGTTGGTATCAGATGGGCGACACCTGGTGTCGAAATTATACGGTGCTATTCGCAGACAGCGTTCAGTCCCGGCCAATCGGGTGCGCGAGCAGTGGGTCGCTGAATTGGGAGCCCCTATTACCGACGAGCAATGGAAGTACTGCTGTGGACTCACAGCCAATGTTTCTTCCAGTTGTCAGCTTAAAATTATCCATTACAAATTTGTTCAGAGGTACTATTACACCCCGGCGAGGAAACTTCGGTTTCATTTAGCGGAGGATGACAGATGTGCTAGGTGTCGTGCAGAAGGCGCTGACTTTCTGCACTTGGCTTGGAATTGTGCGGGGGTGCTGGAATATTGGACTCAGGTCCACGAAGCCCTGCAGATTATGGCGGAGGAAGGGGTGGCATTGGACCCCTTGGTGATGTTGCTGGGTTATTCTAAGGACGTGCCTGCCTCTCACCGTAGATTTGTGGACGTGGCCTTGCTGTTGGCTAAACGAAGGGTTGCTTGTTGCTGGGGTCGTGGCAGGGTACCGCGATTCCAGGATTGGTTGACTGACCTCATATACTGTCAGGACCAATATAATATCTACTCTGAATTGATGCCTGTCAGGTGCAGACCGAAGGACTTTTGGAGTCCGCTCCAGGTGTATCTCCTAACTAGAGCTGTGCAGGATTCTGATTCTGAACATGAGGACCGCGTTGGGGTTGGCTGATGGTAGCATGGTGGGCTGGATTTTCATTTTACACCTGTTGATCCTTGAGTGTCGGGGGAGAGGCTGGGCTGCTTCCTCCTACTGCGAGATTTTGGGAGCTGTGCCTCATCCTATGGCAAGTGGATGTGTGGGGATTGAGGTCATACCCATGTCAGGATTTTCTATTATTTGGTTTATTTTTTTTTCCCTCCTGGCCCTTCTATCTGATTCTCCTTTGTTCTATTCTCCGAGCGCTCATAGAGGATGACCATTATGTATTGTATTACTAGCTTGTCTGTGCAAACTGGATCATTGCTTTCTTATATGCATAGTACATTTCGATGTGGTTATATGTATGTACTGATATGTTCCCCTGTACTTGATTCCTCACATTTTTTCGAATCTGACATACCACTGTGATGGCCATATGCGACTGTATGTATTGTGTATGCACTTCCTTTGTCCTTGATTGTCTCCAAATAAAGGTTTAAAAAAAAAAAAAAACAATCTTCAATTCTGGCCATTTGGAAAAATAGTCGATAAGAACCAAACCAAACACATTTTGGTGAGAAGAGGTCCAATTATGTCAATGCCCAACTTTTTCCAGGGACAAGAAACAAATTCAATGGGAGAAATATTCACAGCCAAAGGTTTGACAGTTTTGTCACTTTTAACACAAGGAGAGCATGAACTAACCCATTTGTCGACCATTTTATCTATGGCAGGCCACCAGTAAAATTCACAAAAACGTCTCTTAGTACTAGACATACCCATATGTCCCTCGTGAGCCATAAAAATAATTCTTTCTCTCAAAGAAATAGGAGGGATGATCTTATCACATCGGATAATGAAACCTTGGTCAAACATGAGTTCATCTTTCACCTTAAAAAAAGAAAGAATGTCGCCAGACAAATTCCGTTCTTGAGGCCAACCATACTGTAAGTACCTAGTTAACAAAGGCAAACTGGGATCATTCGCCATCGCTTCTCTCCACTCAGGTTCAGAAATACCGCTAGAAGAACTTGAAACACCACAATCATTAACATCGTCAATGTTAAAAACAACATCAGAGTCACAGTTCAAATTGCCAGAAGAAACAGAATTGACCAAAGGCAACCTGGACATGCAGTCAGCATGCACATTTAAACAACCAGGAACATACTCAACGACACATTGGAATTCCTGTAATTTTGCAGCTAGACGTGCTAGACGTGCAGTTAACATTCTACCACCACCAGCTGCCAGCATGTTAATGAAAGGTTTATGGTCAGTTCTTAAACGGAATCGAGTTCCCCAGAGAAATTGCCTAAAATGTTCTGAGGCCCAAGTGCATGCTAATAACTCTTTTTCTATAGTAGAGTAATTGTACTCAGCACCACGCAAAGTTCTAGATGCATAAGAAACTACATACTCTTCACCTTTGTCTTTCTGCATTAAAACAGAACCCAAACCAACGTTGCTTGCATCCACGCACACTGTACACTCTTTCCCAAGGTCAAACGGCCTTAAAAAGGGAGCATTGGTAATTTCTTGCTTCAGCAAATCAAACGCATGTTGCTGATCATTGTTCCATGAAAATTGTATGTCTTTTTTTAATAACGACCTAAGGGGATGTACTTTTGAAGCATAGTCTTGAACAAACTTACTATAAAATTCAGTAAGACCCAAAAAAGAAACTAGTTGATCCTTATTCAAAGGCGCAGGAGCTTTAGATATACTTTCAATATGGTTGAGTTTAGGTTTGATACCCATAGCAGAAATTTCGTGACCAAGGTATTCAACTTTACTTTGCCTGAATTTACATTTGGATAGATTTAATGTCAACCCATATTGTTGAACACTTTTCAAAACCTTTACAAGATTCCTGTCATGTTCCTCGAAATTTTTCCCATGTATTAAAATGTCATCCTGAAAGGCAATTGCTCCCTAACAACCTTCTAGCACTGTCTTCATAAGACGTTGGAATACAGATGCCGCACTAGCTAGACCAAAAGGCATGCGACAATATTGGAACATGCCCTCAGGTGTAATAAAAGTGGTCAAAAATTTTGAATCTTCATGCAAAATTACCTGATGGTAAGCGCTGGTTAAGTCTAGTGTGGAAAAAACACAGACACCAGAAAGGGTAGAAATAAGTTCATGTATGTGAGGTAGAGGATGTCAATCAATCAAGATCTCTTTGTTTAGACTGCGGAGATCTACACATAGACGAAGTTCGCCATTGCTCTTAAGGGACAAAACTACTGGCGAAACCCATGGGGATGACTCAACTGGTTCAATTATTTTCTTAGAAACAAGATCTGACAAGATTACCTTCAGTTTGTGACGATATGCCAAGGGTACATTTCTGACTCTATGTCGGACAGGAACGGCTGACTCTTTAAGTATAATACGGTATTTGAAATTGGCAAAAACTCCCAGATTATCATTAAAAATGAAAGGGAAGAGGAGGAGCTTCGCGGGCGAGCAAGATGGCTGCGTAAGCTCGGAGCTCCGCAGACCGTCCGACCCTCCGCAAATATCCTGAAGACTATCCTGTTCCACGGTAGTTGATTTCGATTGGTGAAAGGTCGCAGACGCGGGAACTGCTTTCCGCCTCCAAATCCGTTGTTCCTAGACGAAACTACGTCGTGCTGAACTTTGTGCCAGGGATGCGCCATTGTCTCATGGGTGACTGATGATCGTTACGGTGCGCCGCATGATTGAAATGCGAAGCGAGAACCTCCGATCCCTACTGGCGGAGTGCACGTAGCTGCGGAGTCGTCTGCTGTTGGCCTGGCTTGTGTGCTGGCTTCGCCTCGGCCCTACGCATCTACCCACTTGGTCTGGGCTGGGTAGCCCTTTGTTCTCCTCGAATCCATCATGGCCGGCAGAGGGGACCCCGACAGGACGGCGAACAGAGGCGTTCGGAGGACGACTCAGCCACAGTCAAATAAGATCGACCGTTATGCCCAGCAAAGGACCTCGCCTTTCGTGGTGGCTCCTTCTAAAGACTCACTACGCACGGGCTCGCCTGACGGCTCGGAACCTACTTTGAGCGACATCATGGGGGCTATAGGGGGCATCAGGACTGAAATGCAGAAACAGCACGAGGTCCTGACACATAAGGTGGACACCCTGGCCATTGATCTCAACCTGATCAGGGCCGACTTGGGCAAGACCAATGATCGGGTGAAATCCCTTGATATTAAGACCTCCAGCCTGACTACCGATGTCTCGGACCTGCAAGCAGAGGTCCGGACCCTACGATCGGTTAACGACCAATTCTCTAGACGGCTAGAGGACTTCGAAGGGCGTGCAAGGCGACAGAACGTCCGCATCATTGGTGTACCGGAGGGAGCGGAAGAGGCGGCTGTAGACCTCTTTGTGGAGGACTTGATAGAGACACATCTTGCACCAGCCGGTTTGAGTAACTTTTTCTCGGTGGAACGGGCTCATAGGATACCTGGCGGCCCTCCGACCCATCATCGCCCGGCTCTTCAAATTTAGAGACCGGGATGTGATCCTTCAAGCTTCCAGGAGACATGGGCCACTTAAATTTCAGAACGCTGAAGTGCACTTCTACCCGGACTTCACCAGGGCCATTCAGAGACAGCGTCAGAGCTTTGCGGGGGTGAAACGGCGCCTTAGAGACATGGGTTTCAAGTACTCTATGCTGTTCCCTGCTAAACTCCGGATCGAGTACGAGGGCCGAGCCCTGTTCTTCGACATGCCCGAGTCTGCGAGCGAATGGCTGGATACCTTGCCGCAACGTCGAGAAGAGCATGATGAGCACTCCGGAGGCGCAACCGGGGGCCTTGACCTCCAGGACTAGGTTCTGTTGCGCCAATTCTGGCGGTTGGTGTTCCCGATGTCTGTGACTGTTAATGCCAAAGCTTTTCCAATTTTTTCTTGTTTCTTCTGTTCTCACATGGAGGGTGGCGGGGGGGATTGCGGGGATTCCTCACTCCTCCAGGGTCTTTCTTGTAGATTAGTTTAGGGGGCGACAGGCACACTGCTGGTTGGGGGGGCTTTTTAGTCTGCTGCAGGGGTGCAGGGTGGGGGGTGGTGGTGGGGATGTTCGATCGTTCTTTCTCTACTCTCTTTTTCTGTCTTTTAGGCAATGGGTCGTATGTATTGTTCTTTTTCACTTGTTGTTGAGGCTTTTCGGGGTTGGGTGGGACCTGGGACATGATGATGGGGGGTAGAAAATTGCAAGTTCTCAGTTGGAATGTCAACGGCTTGGGGGACCGTATTAAGAGAGGGGTTGTGCTTCAGTTAATTAAATGACATATGCGGATATTGTTCTCTTGCAGGAGATGCACTTGGTTGGCAATACATGTAAAGCGCTAAACCGTAAAGGGTTTAAAATGGTGGCCCATTCGGGGTTCTCTTCGGGATCTCGGGGGGCGGGTGTTCTTGTGCGTACGTCCCTTCCGTTTGAGATTGACACTACTGTGATTGATGAGAGGGGGCGGTATGCCGCCGTTGCGGGTCGATGGGAAGGGCGTGCCCTGACATTACTTTCAGTTTACGTTCCCCCGGGCTTACAGTCTAGCACTTTCCAGGACCTTGGTGGCGCCATTTTGAATTTGCCCGCTGGGTTGTTGATTGTGAGGGGCGATTTTAACTCAGTTTGCTCCGGTTCCTTGGACCGACATCCGCCTAGAGACCTCCGTTGCTCCCAATTGTGGCTGCCCACCTTCCTTGAGACGCTGGGGTTGGTCGATAGTTGGCGACTCCTACATCCCACTCAATGCCACTATTCCTTCCACTCTGGCGCCCACGGTAGTCTTTCCAGAATCGACTACGTTCTTACCCTGGCGGCTCACGCGCTAGCGGTTTCCGAGGCCCGTTTTTTGGCACTGGGTATTTCTGATCATTCCCCGCTGTGGGTCTCTTTTGACTTTGATATTGTTATGTCGGAACGACCGGTGGTCGTCAACCCGTGGTACTTCCGCAACCCCAAAACTCGTGGTCTCCTGGCCAAGGCCATCGATCTCTACTTCACCGAAAATGAAGGGTCGGTCATGTCGGCCGCCACTTTATGGGAGGCATTTAAGACAGTTTTTTTTTTTTTTTTTTTTTTGGTGTTCAAACCTGCTTCATTGAGAAAAGTACAGTAGGATACACAGCTTGGGTCGCCCACAACCCGGAGGCCGGCAGCAATAGAGGAGTAACAATACACAGCCCGGTAGATGGCATCCCGGGGGCCCGGCGGCACATTACAGAGGTATATAGCGTCACAGCAGTGTCCGGTGAAGCAGGCCAAGTAAGGATGAGCAGCAGTCGAACAGGTTTTTTTTGAGCGAGAGAAGAATCTCACTGCTGTTTTGTAGTACGTGAAACAAGAACCAAGGAACATCCCAACGAGGTTACAACTAAGAGGTAGTGCATGACTGTGTGGTGATAATGTATGTCAATGGTGTATCGTGGCGGCTCTAGCAGGTGGCGTCGTGTGGGGAGGTGACTGTCCCGCGCTTAATCTCTAGTATAATTGGAGTTCGTGGGGTGTCAGTGCCAGAATCTGCGGAATATGAAGGATACACCTCCCCAGAGGGGGGGACCCTGCGTCTTCATGGCAGGGAGGAAGCATAGGCACAGAAAGGGGTAAGAGGGCAGCACTGCTTAGGCAGGGCTGTTCACTCTACGAGGAGTCAGCAGGGGCAGAGAGGCATGTCCAGTGGAGGAAGGCAGCGCACTCCTTCCAAGGCCACGGATCGAAGTTTGGAAGAGTGTCAATTTGGTTGGGAAGTGGCAGGCTCGTCGCCCGACTGCACATCGTCGTTTGAGCGTTTAAGCAAGTAGTGTACCAGTGGATCCCAAATGTTCCCAGGTCGGCATGAGAGAGGCAATAGTTCAGCAAAGGTGGTGTGCTGATCTTGGCAATATGTTAAGTCAGTTAGCCAGTCTTTGAACTTGGGCGCTCTGCCCCTGCTCCAACGGCAAGCAACACGTCGCTTGGCCAGAAGTAATGCTATGTCGGTGAATTTTCTGCATCCCCTAGATAAGTGCTTGGTATATCCAAGGATGGCTACCAGAGGGTCCGCAGGAACCTCCTCATCCACCATCTCCGCAACGGCCTCGATGACCTGTCGCCAGTAGTCAGCAATCTGGGGGCAGGACCATGCCAGGTGGAGAAAATCAGCATGTTCAGCACGACATCGTTCACAGCGATCATTATCGGCCAGCCCGAATCTGTATTTCCGGACCGGTGTGTAATATATCCTCTGCAGGAATTTATAATGTATAATTTTCAATCTGCAGCTGGCAGAGATGCGGGAAGTCAATGCGCAGCAGTGCTTCCATTGGTCGTCCGAGATATCTGTTCCGAGTTCCGCTGACCAGTGCAATCGGGCAACAGAGACTGGTAAAGGAGCAGCTCCGCGGTACTGGCGGTAGAGCCCAGAGACCAAATGGGTCCCATCTTGTGACTCTAAAAGGTAGTGTAGCGGTGGCAGGATCGCAGGCTCATCAGGGTAGTCGGGAAGGATGTCTCGCATCCCAGTGCGCAGTCGGATATAGTAAAAGAGTTCAAGAGGCGTATGTTCATGCGTTTTAAAAAATAGATCAGCCGATTTGAAAAGTCTGTCGTGAAACAGATCTCCCCAGCAGGTGATATGGAGCTTGTCACAAAGCTGCCGGAACCCCAGTTCCGATAACAAGGCAAGCCGCGGGTGATAGGTAAGAGGTAGTCTGGGGGAGTAGGGCAGCGTGCAGAGCAGCCGCCGAGCGATGCGTCGCCACGCATCCAGTGTGCAGGAGACCGAGGTATTCGAAGTGGTGATGGAAGTCTCGGGACAGTGTATTAGGCCGTTCAACGGGAGTGGGTGTACTATCCAGTCCTCCACCGCTATGTGTGGCATGAAGGGAGTAGGAGCCATTCAATGGTAGGCAAAATGCGCCTGTGCGCACAGATAGTATGTTTCGAAATCAGGGACATCGAACCCACCCTGGTCATAGGGAAGGGTCAGTGTTGACCATTTTAATCGGGGAGATTTGCCACCCCAAAAAAGTCTGCGCAGCTCCGTGCGGAGTGTCTTGAAAAAGAAGGCACCAGGGTAGTAGGGGATATTGAGGAAAAGGTACAGGAAACGGGGCAATATTACAATTTTTATGAGGGAGGCCCTTCCAGCCATGGAGAGTGGCAACGTGATCCACCTATCGACTGAGGCAGTCAGTTTGGTTATGGCTACTCCATAATTGGAGCGGAGTGTCTCGTCCTTATCTCGAGCGACACGGATCCCCAGGTAGCGAAGATCATCACGGCACCACACCAACGGGTAATCTAGTGGGAAGTCGCGTACCGCATCCGTAAGGGGAAAAAATTGCGATTTAGACCAATTGATGTGAACACCTGACATTCCTCCAAAAAGGACGAACTCACGAAGCAGGGGATTAAGGTGTAGATCCGGGTATTTGACGTACAGTGTGATGTCATCCGCATAGAGGGACACATTGATTTGCCGCTGCAGACATTGTACCGCTCCCGCTCGGTGTAATTGGCGCAGGCGGCATGCTAGAGGTTCGACCGCAATAGTGAATAATAGAGGCGAGAGCGGGCATCCCTGGCGGGTGCCTCTCGTTAGGTTGATGGGTGGCGACAGTTTCCCATTTATCAGTACTTTTGCCGTGGGATCTGTGTATAGGAGGCGCACCCAGGCTAAGAACATTTTAGGGAAACCCATGCTGGCCAGAACCGAGAAGAGGTAGGGCCATTCGACAGAGTCGAACGCCTTGGTAGCGTCCAGGAACACAGCCGCCACAGGGACATCAGGATGGACCGTGCGAAGCAGGGAGAAAAGGGTGCGGAGATTATGGGATGTAGACCTGCCCGCCACGAAGCCAGATTGGTCAGGTAGGACAATTCTGGTCATGAGCAGTGAAAGTCGTGTGGCCAGGATCTTGGCGAGGATCTTTACATCACAGTTCAGAAGGGAGAGTGGACGGTAAGAGTCACAGGAGGTGGGTTCCTTACCTGGTTTCAGGAGAGAGGTGATAACCACCTCGCGCATAGAGCGGGGTAGTATCCCATCAGCTAATGATTCGGTAAAGATTTCACTAAGCACGGGCGCCATGATATCAATATAGGCTTTGTAGAATTCAGCTGGGATGCCATCGAGCCCCGGGGCCTTTCCGTTTTTGAGGGACATAATGGCCTCGCGAACCTCGTCGAGCTCGAAAGGCGCCGCAAGAAACTCCCTATCTCCATCGCTAAGCCAGCAGAGCGCTACTTCGTTCAAATAGTCAGCGTATGGAGCGTCCGCCTCTGCCTTGGATGTGTATAGTGTCGAGTAGTGTGTCGTGAAGGCAGTGAGTATCGCATCTGATTCTCTAATGGTGGCGCCAGCCTCATCAGTGAGCTCTAATATGGTGTTGTGTTCTCGTGGTGTACGCGTGAGTGAAGCCAGCACTTTCCCAGGCCTATCCCCTTCGCAGTATCTCCGGGCCACCCAGTGTTTGCCCCGATATTTCGCTTCCCTGGCAGCCTCCTCCTCATATTTGGATAGTGTGTCCCTAAAGGTTATCTGTAGGCGTGGGTCATCATCCGCCGCCATTTGAATCTCTAGAGTCCGCAGCTCTCCCTATAGTGTGGTGATGGTACGCAGAATATCTCGTAGGACCCCGTGGCATTTGGAAATGCAGAACCCCCTTATAGTGACCTTGAAAGCCTCCCATATGTGCTCCACTGACTCCACTGAGCCCCTGTTCCTAGGGAAGAAATCCCTAATCTCTTCACCCAGCTCTGTGCGAAAGAGTTCGTCAAGAAGCACATCGGGGCCTAGCCTCCACTGTGGTCTCGGACTGTCCCATCCAGGAGTCCGGAACTGCAGTCTCACAGGGCTGTGATCTGAATAGGTTCTGGGCAAGTGGTCAACTCCTAACAGCTCCTTAGTGATGTCTCGGGTTACCAAAAAGTAATCCAAGCGCGCCCATGTCCCGGTGTGAGGAGTGAAATGTGTGCCCTCCCGTCCGAGGGGATATAGGTGTCTCCAGGCATCGAACAAACCACCCTCCTCCACCACTCCCTCCAAAACCTCTCTGGCTCGGGGCTTGTAGGAACTAACACCATCCGCCCTGTCCAGGGGGGGCGCCAGCGCCAGATTAAAATCACCACCCCCGATGACATGTCGTGCCCCAATGGAAACAATTTTACCCCACAGTGTGGAAAAAAAGACAGGTGAGTCAATATTCGGTGCATACATTGAGACAAATAAATAGGTGTCATGTCCCACCCTACCCCACAGCAAAACATACCGCCCCTCCCTGTCCACCTCCTCTCCAAAGCGGTGGAAAGGCACGCCACGGGCAATAAGAATCGCCACACCCCTTGCATAAGACCAATAGGAGGAAAAGGCGCGGGTACCTGCCCACTTCAGTCCAAAGGGGGTGTCCCTACGTATGGGCATATGTGTCTCTTGCAGCATGGCAACTTGTACATGATGTCTATTCAAGTAGGCAATAACATTCCTGCATTTTCTAGCGTCGTTCAACCCCCGGACATTCCATGATAGGCATGTCAGTCGCGCAGTCGTGTTCACAGCAGCCATGGACATAGCGACAGTAAAGACGAAAGTGCCCAAGAGGGCCAAACCATGAACCCACATCCGCCCCGAAGAACCAAGTCATACACCAGGCTAGTAAATATATACACAGTCTATGCAATGGTAACCTCACGAAATCCAACCTCCCCCCACCCACCCCAGCATCCCAAACGTGCCAGCAGCCATGAATCCCCCCAACGTGATCCCCCCCTTTACCCTCCCCCCCCAACTTCAGAGAGGCAAACAGCCAAACAAACAATAAGTCAGTGGGGAACACCCGACAGGGGTACATCAGAAGGTACGCGCTGCCACTATCCGGCCCATAGCTCCAGTCTATACCGCCCTTGGTGGAGTCTAGGGCCGAGAGAGTGGTCCTTGGTATACGTTACCACTGGGGTGCAATGTCCAGAAAGGTCGCCGCTCATGTATCTCCCCAGCTCTCAAATGATGAATCGACGCCAGCCAGTGATTAGGTACGATGCAGACATAGGTCGAAGTATGTAAGGGCCATTAGTCTTCATGGTGCTCTGGAGGTAGGTCATCATTCTCTTGTTCGTCCGCAGGTACATGGTCGTCCCTGCGCGCCCTCCGGATCGTCTTAAGGAAGTCCTCAGCTTTCTGCGGGTTGGTGAAAAAGCGTTGCTTGCCCTGGTGGGTAACTCTAAGCTTCGCAGGGTACAAGAGGGCATAGTCTATTTGAGCCTCCCGCAGTTTTTTCTTCACTGGAAGGAATTTGCGCCGCTCATCCTGAACCATCGGTGTGAAGTCAGGATAGATGGAGAATGTGATGCCCTCAAACCTCAGTGATCTTTGTGTCCGGGCAGCCCGGAGGGCCGTGTCACGATCACGATAATTCAGAAGACAAGCAATTATAGGTCTCGGTGGCAGGCCAGGTTGGGGCATAGGCGCCAGGGAGCGGTGGGCCCTCTCCACGATGAACTGGTACGAGAAAGCTTCCTCTCCGATTGAGCCCTTGAGCAATTTCTCCACATAGAGCTCCATCCTGCCCGTGGCAGTGGACTCCGGCACGTTCGTAATGCGAATGTTGTTCCGGCGGCTTCGTGCTTCCAAGTCCTCGTTCTTTGCCGCTATGATGCGGAGGAGGTTATCCATTCTCGCCAGCTGTGTCGTGTGGGACGCGGCGGCGTCAGTGTTGTCGGAGATTCTCTGTTCCGCAGTTGTGAGGCGTTCCTCATGGCGATCCACCTTATGGACCAGGGAGTCCAGTCGGGCTGTGACGCCGTCCACTTTCTCCACCACGGTGGCGAATCCTTGACGCATCTCCTGTATCAGGTTGGTAATGTCTGCAGCAGGAGCGATAGGTGGGGCAGGCTGCGGAGGCGGCACGCTGGGCCCCGGGTTCATCTGTGTCGATGTAGTGCCTTTGCGAGAGTTGTCGAAGCTCAGCTTAGGCTGGCGAGTCTCAGGTCGTCCCATGGTAGTGACCGGAGGTAAGTGAGAGGTCAAAAAGAATAAGGAAGGATGGAAGAGCACTGCGGGTAAAAAACAGCCAGTAGCAGGCAGAAGGGTCTCGGGCTCGGGGCGTTGCAATATACCGCAATATGGTCGGTGCCACCAGTAGCGCTATGTGGTTACCGACCGCCCAATGGTAGTGGCTGCTTGTCCAGTCTTGGGCACTCGGCCGCAGTATCAGGCACTTGCTGCGCGGAAGCCAGGTAATGTAAAGGCCAATGCATCGGCCACCCCGATGGGCTGCAGGGTCAAATCCAGGGAAGCAGGCCACACCAGTCACCGTCGGGTGTAACGCGACTCACTGGACGGCGCCTCTTAGTATGGCAGCCGAGCTCCTCGAGTGTAGCCCCCAGCGCACCCGGCGCTCGAAGTCGTGCAGCAATCCTCAGGCCAGCAATGCGGGAAGCGACAGGGGGATTCCGCACAATGGGGCAGCCCCGGCCCCCGGTCGATGAGTCCGGCGGACAGCGCCGCGCAAGTTCGGGCCTGCGGCGCTATGGACGACAGGTACGGTGACCTAGTAGGGCCGTGGTAGCAGGCGTCACGGCAGGAGCAGCCCTCCCTCTGTGCCAGCGAGGTGACGGCTGGGGGGAGACCCAAGGCGAGTATGCAGCAGTCGCCTACCTGCACAGTCTTCTCCGCATGCCGTCCCAGAAGGAGCAGGAAGGCGAGGTCTCAGTGCGGCCTGGGCGCCTCGTGGCAGGCCCCGGGGTCGCGTAGTTGCAGCGGCCGAGCGCCCGCCTCATGCAGCTCCAGAGCAAGTGCCGGGCAGTTTTCAGGAGCCCGTATCTTCGGCTCTGGGGATCGCAGCCACTCCAGACTTGGGACGAGTGTAGAGAGCACCCCCTGGATGCGGGATCCGGTCTCCTGGGGGCAACGCGGCACCCCGTGGCGAAGGATTAAGGTAGGATCAGTGTCCAAGGAGCGGGAGCTGCAGGTCTAGGCAACCATTCCGCAAGCGCGCCCTCTAGCGCCCTCCAGGCATTTAAGACAGTTTTGAGGGGCGAGGCATTTGCTCTTATAGCAGAAGCCCGTAGAATTAGAGATGCCGATTTGGTGCGCATCGAGGCGGAGATCATGGAGATGGACTTCCGATTGGAGGCAGAGCCCGATCCTGTTCTCTTACATGATCTCTCCCTTAAACAGTCGGAGTACCACGACCTCGCTACTAACGCTGCCCTCGTCCTGGCTAAAGAACAGCAGGGTCGGATTTATGACGTCGGCGACAAAGCCGGGAAGTTGCTGGCCTGGCTGGACAGGAGGGAGAGGGCCAGTCGGGTCGTACCTGAGATATTGGGGGAGGACAGAGTGGTGGTCACTGACCCGAGTGCCATTGCTGAGTCCTTTGCGGATTACTTTCGAGGTGTCTACTCCTCTGTCTCGGACCGGTCTGAGACCGATTCGGCCGCATTTCTTTCCAATATCGATCTCCCGTACTTGTCGGACGAAGAACGTACTGACCTGGACAGGGACATTTCCGTAGATGAGGTCGCACTTGCTATCCGCTCACTGTGGTCGGGCAAATCGCCTGGTCCCAACGGTATCCCGGTTGAATTGTACAAGATCAGGCCGGATGTGGTGTCCCCACACCTGCGCAATATGTTCCTGGCGGCACGGGAGAATGGTTTACTTCCCCTGGACCAGAGGTTGGCCACCATTGTAGTCATCCATAAGGAAGGGAAGCCGAGGGATTTGTGCCGGTCGTACCATCCCATCTCCCTCCTTAACGCTGAGCCTAAGATTCTCACCAAGATGCTCGCCAATCGTCTGGTTGGTGTCATCGGCGACTTAGTGCACCCGGACCAGTCGGGCTTTATTCCACACCGCAACACTGCCCTTTACTTGCGTAGACTACACGGTGCCCTGGCCAGGGCCCATACCCTTGAGGAGCCGGCTGTCCTGGCGTCTTTGGACGCCACGATGGCTTTTGATTCCCTCGAGTGGAGTTACCTGTGGGCAGTGTTGGCGTGGGTTTTGGCCCGGTGTTTGTGGGATGGGTTAAACTCTTGTACGCTGAGCCGCTGGCTGGTGTTGCTGTTAATGGCCGTGTTTCGGTGACTTTTGCCCTTCACAGGGGCACCAGACAGGGCTGTCCCTTGTCGCCTCTTCTGTTCGCACTCGCGCTTGAGCCACTCGCGACCTTGTTGCGGACTCATCCGGATCTGCATGGTATCAGGTGGGCCCCTGGTTTCGAGGACAGAGTCTCCCTTTATGCGGACGATATTCTGCTTTACCTCACTTCCCCCTGCACGTCCCTTATTGTGGCCTGTGATGTATTGAGGCTTTTTGGCCGGTACTCTGGCCTTGTTATCAACTGGGCCAAGTCATATCTGTATGTATTGAAAGGGGGAACACCGCGCCTCCCTAGGGGCTGCGGCATCCAGGTGGCCAGCCAGGGCTTCAGGTACTTGGGGATCTATATCTCCAGTAATACGAAGGCGCGCTATGACCATAACCTTCTTCCCCCTCTTTTCCGCCTCCGGCGAGATGTAGAGGGTTGGCGCAAACTCCCGCTCTCTTTGCTTGGGCGCGCGGCACTATTTAAAATGATGTCCTTGCCCAGGTTCCTTTATGCCCTGCAGAATACTCAAGATCCTGTCCCCGCCCGGTACTTCAGGGAGATCGAGGTCCTTCAACGTGCTTTGCTTTGGGATGGCCGGCCCCGCATCGCTATCACGAAGCTCACGCTTCCGTGGTATGATGGGGGAATAGCGCTACCAGATGTGCGTAGATACCATTGGGCCTCCCAGTTAGCGGCCATCAATCACGGTTTCTATGGTCCGGAAAACAACCCTGGATATGCCATGGACAGGTGGCTCCTGGGTGGCGGAAATTACTATAGGGCACTCTACTCGAGGTCTCTAGATGGGCGGAGTTCGGGTCCAACGAAAACGGTGGTCCATATTTGGAGGGCAATTACCAAGGCGCAGGGCTGGAAAGGTAAACTGACTAGGCTGACCCCACTATACGACTCGGACATCCTGGGCAAATTGTGGCACACCAAGGGTTTTGAAAAGTGGGACCTTATAGGCATCTCCAGAGTGGATGATATGTTATCGAGAGGCGAGATTAAGACCTTTCCCCAGCTACAGGACGAATATCAGTTGGGTACCTCGGAATTTTTCCGGTATGCCCAGCTACGGCACGCATTGCTTTCTGCTAGACCGGAGGAGGGGGCGATCCCAGAAAGCTCCCCGTTGGAGGACAGGGTGCTGGACGGCCATATGCCAGACAGTGCCATCTCACTGTCCTATAAGAAGCTTATAAATGTCCGTACCGACCTCCTCCTGGGTGTGAGGGATCAGTGGGTGAGTGATGGGTTGGAAATCGATGACGAGGACTGGCAGAGTGCGGTGTCCTCCCCCAAGGAGGTTGCCATCTCTTCCCGTCTCAGACTGGTGCAGCTTAAGATCCTGCACAGGGTTTACGTGACTGGCCCCCAACTTGTACACATGGGCTACTCTGTCGATGGGCTTTGTCGCCGCGGCTGTGGTGCCCTTGCTACCTTTATGCACATCCTCTGGGAATGCCCCGCCATAGCCTCCTACTGGAGACGTGTGCACCTGATTATGGGTGAGGTGACTGGGGTGGCGATGAATGCGGAGGCCAGGAGGTGCCTCCTCAACATCTGGGACCCGACGGACCACAACGTGGCTCAGACACAATGGGTGACCCTTGGCAACATGGTGGCTAAACGTGATATCGCTCAGAAGTGGGGAGCCTCGGTAGCTCCTAAGGTTGTGCAATGGAAAGCCAATATGGATTGGTGTATGTTTAGGGAGAAGACTGTCTATGTTGCCAGGGGTAAGCCCAAGAAGTGGCAGAAGTTGTGGGGGGCCTGGAATACGTACAGGGGAGACATTTGCATACCACCGGAACCTGTCTCACTGGAGGAACATCTGTCGCCGTAGCCTGCGACACCAACTGCAATGCACTGTGAATATTATCCTGTATTTTCCTCCTTCCCCTCTTCGCTTCTGACTTTTTATCCTGTTTACATACTCGTGTTCCCTATGTCCCCTCCCTGCCCCCCAATAACGCCTCACTGATTTCTTATACTCCATTGCCTATCCTTTTGCGCCTTATCTGGCGCTCCTTTTTCTTCTCTTTCTCTGTGTTCCTTTATAAAAAACTAAAATCAACCTTCATTGTGCTGCTGCATTGATTCTTGCACTATTGCTCTCCTGATCCGTTATGCTGCCTTGCCTCCGGGATGTCAGGCTGAATAGCTGTGTGCACTTTCTTCGAAATAAAGGTTTTAAAAATTTAAAAAAAAAATAAAAATGAAAGGGAAATCCTTTTTTAATTGGAGAATAAAATCACTTTCAGGTGGAACCACATATACAGGAGGAGAAGCATTAGGGTCAAGTTTGATTCCTAAATCATATTGATGAGGCCAACACAAGATAGACGCACCTTTGGTGGAGACATATACCTTCCCTCTAGTAGTCCTATCTTTAAATTTAATGTCGGCCCACATGTAACCCTCAAGGTCTATTTTCTTACCGGTGTACCCCCCGGGATGTATATCAGGTGGTAAAAGTTTCGTTGAGCTCCAAAATTTATCAAAAACGTTTTTGCCAATTATAGTGTACCAGGCACAAGAATCAATAAGCATCGATATTTCTTCGCCATTAATAGAAATCATATCACTGGGAAAACCTTTGCATTCGGTATCACCAACACATAACATGGTGTTAATTTCAGACGGTTGTTCGAGATCATCACATTCTTCATAAGACAAAAAATTAACTTTTTGTGAAGACTTACACATTTTGCTAAAGTGACCTGACTTTTTACATTTAATGCAAACCTTGTTCCAAGCTGGACAACCTCTATAATTACCTACATGATCATTAGCCCCACACGTATAGCATATTATTTGAGATTTTTTAGGAAAAGATTTATTATCTCTACCAAAATTATCTTTTCTAGTAGGAAAAAATGAAGGTTTCCTATAGTTGGAAGGATTCCTTACTAGAGAAACTTCAGGAATTATTACTTTACTCTTTACTTCATGACCTCTTATTTCATTTACGAACAATTCAGATTGCTCAATACCCTTAGCGATATTTAGTACAGCACTGAGGGAAGATTCAGTGCCCATCCACAAGCATTCTTGGATCTTTTTGCTCTTGGTACGCATCATAATTTGATCCCTTAAAACCTGATCACAATTTATGGTTTCAAAAGAACAAGAGCCAGCCAAAGTGCGTAAAGCAGCTACATAAGTCTCAATGGATTCATCTTCTTTTTGTACTCTAGAATAGAACTTAAATCTTTCCATAACAGTGTTGATTTTTCTTCCAAACCTGGTACTTAGTTGCTTAATAACAACCTCAAAAATATTTAAATCACCAGCACCTACATTTTCAATGGGAGGTAAACTTTCTAATTCTTTGAGTCCAGCACCACCTAAACAGTTTTTTAACAAAGCAAGTTTCCTTTTAGGAGAACAACCATCTTCCTCCACTACATCTACATATGCTAGGAAAGTTGGATACCAAAGATCCCATTCCACTTTTGGATCACCAGCTGAAGGTAAAAAATATGCTGGAGAAATAATGTTATTAGACATTTTTTAAAACAAGATACAAATAAAGAAAGAAGAAAAATAACAAAAGTAGTCACCGTTGTCTAGTAGGTTTCATCGTCCAAACTTGATAGATGTGGAAATGTAGAACGTTTATTTATTATTATTTCCTTAAACAGGGAGAAATGTTAATGTTTACACAAGAAAGTTAATAATATTCGAGTTATAGTATAAGAGGAGTAATTAATGTTAAGATAAAACGAATAGGGTAAAAACACGGCTTCAAGCGGACTTCCGAGTTGTTGCTCGTTGCTATGGAGACAAAATGGCTGCTGGAACGCAACGTTTTAATGCAACGTTATGCGTGATGACGAGTGCGCGATGACAGGCTGCGCTGCGCTGGGAAGTGCTGAACACGAAGAGTCCATGCGCGCAATGAAGAACCTTCAACAGCGTGAGGCGGCACCACGAGCTGTAAGGTACAGTAAATTTCAAAAGATGCTTCTCAATATCGATGCCACACGAAGAAAAGTAAAAAGAAAAATTAATATGTTTGAAAAGCGGGATTTTAAGCGGAGTTTCGCACAGGGAGCGATGAGCACCGGAATGACACAGTTGTCAAACGAATAGAAAGAAAAATTCCAAAGCGTTACAAATAGTTAATAAAGCAGCCGCGGGTGCAATCAAAGCACGTGAGGTGATAGGAACGGCCACTGGTGCAATCATTTAGTACACAAAATAAAGTGAAAAGTACCTTCAGTTGATCCTTAATAGGAAAGGTGAACGCTGTCTCCAAACTTCGTTTTTCATAAAAAAAATATTTTGAAGAGAAAGTGGATCCTTTTCTTGCTTCACGCTTTCGTATCCCGATCGTCGCCAAATTATGTTGCAATCACGAGGAGTCAGGTAGATGGTAGTTCGAAGTTTATTAAAAGGAGACAGCTTGAACAACCACCATGAACAGGTACACAAGCTTAACTGAACATTACACTTATAAGAATGTCTAGGTAAGAAGGAACCATAACAATTCCAATTAGAACATAGAAGATGGAATACTACACTTAAGTTTACCCTTCACAGAGGAACCAGACAAGGTTGTCCGCTATCCCCTCTCCTTTTTACTTTGGCATTGGAACCGTTTCTTGAGAAGATTCGACAATCTCCTTCCTATTCTGGTTTTATTTATAAAGAGGTGGAAATTAAATTCACTTTCCTATTGCAGATGACATTTTGCTTTATATTTCAAACCCTGCTGTCGCCCTTCCTGCTTTTTTTTCCTTACTAAGGGATTATTCTTCTGTCTCCGATTATAAGCTGAATATCGATAAGTCGGAGGTTCTTCCTCTCAACAAGTATTGTCTCCCTCACATGTTTCATGGCTCCGGTTTTGAGTGGAATCCTGGTTTCATTAAATGTCTTGGTGTTTTATACGCTAACACCATTAGAGAAACTATTAAAATCAACCACTCTGACATCCTTAAAAAACTCTCCTCTCTTATAGAACGTTGGTCTCCCCTTTTCCTCTCCTGGTGGGGTCGTCTTTCAACTATCAAAATAGTCAACTTTTGTCTTTCTATGCTTCCTATCTCTCTTCCCCATTTCTTCTTCAAATCCATCAATAGTTTCTTCACTAAATTCCTATGGAACAAGCGTAAAGCTAGGGTCTCTCTGCTTCGCCTCCAACAACCTAAACATCTTGGCGGTGTTCATTTCCCCAATATTTCACGCTTTCACTCTGCCTTTTCCCTCAAACAAATTTGGCCCTTTCTTCTGGATTCATCCTCCCCACCTGCAACGGCTTGGAGCTCTTTGGAATTAGCTCAACTTCTCCCCTTCTCTTTCCTTACTGCTACCAACCTTACCCAGCCGCCTCAAAATTAGTCTCTCCTATCTTTAAACACTCTAAAGCCCTAACATTTGCTCTTTTTCGCTCCTTTTCTTTGCCCTCTGATCTTCATTTTGACACTCCACTCTGGTACAACAAATCGCTCAAACTTCGCAATCGGGCACTTTTCTGGAAGGAATGGATCGATAAAGGAATTTTTACTTATAGGCAACTCCTTTCCAATGACTCTTTACTAACCTTTCTGGACCTCTGTGACTCCTTTGGTATTTCCACTAAATATTTTTCACACTTTCACACACTTCTCCCGACATTATCCTCTAATATTTTGCAGGATGTCCCCTCCTCCTCTTCTCCCCCTCTTCTTACCTCTCCACCAAATTTCCATATCCCTTTCAAAGCCTCGGCTATTTATAAGTTACTCTCTCACTTTCCCAATGATAGGCCCAAAACTAAACTAGAACTTACGTGGGAGTCAGACCTCGGTCACACCTTTTCCTCGCTCACTTGGGACTCCATTTGGTCTAAAATTCATTCAGTTTCTCATTCTGCTAGCACCACACAGACCTTCTACTTTTTTTATAACAGACTTTACTGCACCCCCAGTGATCTGTATAAATTCAAACTAATAGACTCCAAAAAGTGCTGGTCTTGTTCTTGTGCTACTAGTGACTTGTTTCACATGTTTTTTCTCTGCCCTAGAGTTAAATTACTGTGGTCCAACGTTTGGTCCACACTTAACAATGTTCTGTCCACTGTTGGTCCTTTTGATATTGCTACTGTTTTTTTGGGTGGATTAGCGCCAATCTGGGATGTTCCGCATCATACACGTAAATTCATCGACCTTTCTATTGCTATCTCACTGCAACTTATTACTGCTAATTGGAAAGATACTACGAACGTTGTTTATAATGCTTGGTGGAACCTACTCTGTCACCATCACAGATTAGATCGTGCATGTGCTTCGTCTATCACTCTGTTGATTAAACATGATTTACTATGGTCCCCTTTAACATAGTTTTTATTTAGACATACCCCATGATCACCTGATATTACTTTCTTTACCCTTGTTCTCGCCTGATTTTGCTATGAGATGATGTATTCTCTGTTGCACTTTCTTCCCTTCTCTTTTCCTTTCACTCATTCCCTCCCCCCTTCTTTTTCTTTTTTCCCCCAAAATTGAAAAGTTATAAAAGCATTTCTCATTGGTATATTGTTTACCCCTTTCCGGGGTTCGATTTTACGTTTGCATTGTTTTCAATCATTTTTTCTCATATTTTCTTGGTGTGTTTTTTTGCCATTGTACTGATGTTTTACGTTGTATTAATCTACTCAATAAAGCTTTTTAAACTTAAAAAAAGCCCATTTTATTTTATTCTTCAGGGCCCTGAAAATAAGTGGCTTGAAATATTTACATTTTGACACAGCATTATGAGTACCATAGGTTTAGAACTGATGAAAGTGGAGTAGACACTCAGGGGCCAGTACATGTTTTAATGTGAAGGAGGAGTTGCAGAACAGACAGTATCCTACAGACTGCTGTTTTAGCACCCCTCACACTTTTAAAGAACTCAGGGGCATATTATCAAGGGGGTTTATCTCCACTTTTTTGGCTTTAAAAGCCAAGAAAGCGGAGATAATTTTATCTCCCTATTACCTAGCTGTCGCTAACACCAGTTAGCGAAAGCTAGTAGGAGATAGCGATCATCTTGGGGCCCGCTTTGCATGTCAGTGATATTTATCACTAATGACATGCAAAGTGGGCGTGCCAAGATGTTAGCGACTGGAAACAGTCGCTAAGATCGCTATCTCCTATTACTAACTTTTGGAGATATTCGCGCTAAGCGTGAATATCTCCAAAAGCTAACACCTGCCCCTGAGCAGTTCTTAGCCATGTTATCCAATGGTAGGTGGATAACATGGCTAAGAGCATTTGCTCGATAATGCATGAATATCGCTGACTTTACAGCGATATTCATGCATTTCGGCCAATTTTTATCGCTTAGGAGATAAACCTTGGTAATACCAAGGCTCCTAAGCGATAAAAATCGGCAATGCTCGGCGATATAATTTCGGCCGCAAGCCAAGCTGAGCGATATTTTTCGCAATACGACCCTCAATTATTTAACCAAGTTTACATTTATGTTATGTTAATCGCTCTTCTAGAAAGCAGGTTTACCTT